>NC_134571.1:67122146-67430646 GCF_050947875.1 Dermacentor variabilis | reverse complement strand
GAGAGAGAGAGAGAGAGAGAGAGAGAGAGAGAGAGAGAGAGAGAGAGAGAGAGAGCGCATACACACGTACACACATGAATAAGGAATGCTGTAGAGGGTGCTGTACTACTAGTGAATTACGGCGAAGTATTAATCCCAAGAGGAGAACTTTGCGGCGGTTATAGTAGCACCTGACTCCTGAAGATCATTGGTACAGAAGATGAAAAAGTGGAGAAAATAAATACATGAGATCAAACGCACATGCTGGAATCCATCTGAACCGAAGTTTTTGTGAAGCGATCGATTAGGTGCGATAAAACTAAATGTAACGCGTACAAGTGTCCTTATTTCGTCCGTGTATGCAACATGTGGTCTCGTGGAATATGTTTATTTATGCGCTGCACCATTCTCAAGGTACGCCCAAATGCAGAACAGCACTCGACGCGGAAGAATACCGTGAGACAGAGACATTGTGACGTCACGAAGACGAAGGAGGTGTTTCGCGTTAGTAGAGGGGAGAACGGCAAAGAGATGTGCGCGCAGAGAGAAGTTGGCACACAGAGACAATGTTGGCTTCTATTCGCCCTAGTCATTCAAGTGTCTACGTAATAGCGAAATGGAAACCGGCGCTCGCACGCTTGCTACCCAATGTGCCGCGCGCGCCAATAATCTGAAGCGGCTATTTGGCGTTGGCCCGAGAGAAGTATGCAGAGGCTAAGCGGTGTACGCACTATGCAGACTACGAAATATAGACTGCTCGCTCCTTAGCACGAGCAAAGTATCCAGACGTACACTTTGCGTATACAAAATACAGGGTGTCCCACACTACTCGAGCTAAGAATTTAAAAAGGAAAGGCGCGTCGGAATTGAATTGAACCAAACGCTTACTATTCGCGATAGCCTATAGTAACTCAGACAATTTTAGTTTTCCCCATAACTCGCTAATTAATTAAGTTTAATTACTCAACTCACTTCTTAATTATTGGCTGAGGACCCCAAATAGGTACGCAGATTTGTAGAGCACTTTAATAAACCGCCGATCGAGTTGTTTCCTTTACGATACGTCTCACGTGGTCATTTTTTCCGGATTGCAAAGAAAGCCTGCGCAATATGAAAAAATCCGCGTGACGGAGCGCTTGCGCAGTGGTATCGTGTTGCTCTCAAGCGTGTGTTCGGTGAACAAGGTCGGCTTCCGTCGGATGTCGCCGAAAGTGCATGCTTCTGGCCGAGCGCTGCCGATGAGATAAAGAACGCCCTGCTGCTTCCTCGTCGCCAGTCACGATGCAGCCGGCCTGGTACGCCGTACGCGTGCTTGAGAACAGCACAATACCACTGCGTAAACACTCCGTCAGGTGTCTTTTTTTCATATTTCGCGGGCTTTCTTTGCAACCCAGAAAAAAAAAAGACTACGTGAGATGTACCGTAAAGGAAATAACTCGATCGGTGGTTTCTGAAGGTGCTCTACGAATCTGCGTAGCATAATTGGGGTCCTCAGCCAGTAATTAAAAAGTTTGCTAATTAACCTAATTAATTAATGAGTTATGGGAAAACACAAAGCTTGTCCGAATTACTATAGGCTATTGCACTGTGCACTGTGGCATGCGTTCGGTTCAATTAGTTTCCGACGCGCGTTTCATTTTTAAATTCTAGGCTCAAGTTATGTGGGACACCCTCTATACAGAGTGTGCGCTAGAGCGGATGTCGAGGGTAGAGCCTTCGACAAATGTTGGGAAATATTAAATGAAAACTTCAGTTCACCAGACTGGTGGCCTGCCACACTGTATATCGCTTTGTTAACATTTTTTTTACAATTTTTCTGCCGTCTTTTCGGTTCAAGTTTGCTCGTCGATGAAGGATATATTAGAAAAAACATGAAAGAATGGCTGTGGCCTAATGCTTGGAGTATCGGGCTCTTATGCAGGAAAACAGATTATCAATCCCACTGTTGGCAACACAATTCTTTTATTCTTTGCGTGTAAGCTATTTGTCAAGACAGTAGCAGCAAGAGGTGTGCTCAGCGAATACCGGGAACGTTCACTCTGAAAGCTTCGCTTTAAAAGACAGAACGCTATTGTGAGAAACACAAATCTGAATGCGCATCAATTACCTGTAATTAACGAGCGCAAGCATTCGTCTGTCCGCATGATCTAAAGGCGGAAGGTTTCTTGATAAGACATGCAAGGCTTGCAATGAAAAAAAATTGTAGCAGGAAAAAGAGTTAACTATCTGATAAAAAACAATAGAACGCCGTCGCGTTACGCTCATGCTGCGTGATGTGTGCAGTTTGAAACGAAGACTAAAATAACGTAGCTTCCGTTTTTTGTTTCCTAACGCAAAAAAAAAAGAACGATTGAGGGAGTATGAACAATTTAACAGCGACCATAACGTGGTCTGAGCAGTTAACTATTTAGTGGCAAACGACATTATCATTAATTAGAGAGCCAGATAGTGGATGCGATGCACGTAGCGCTATTAAGTATCAGGAAGTTCTTAAGAGCACCAGGAAGTTTAACAACCTTCATCTCATTTCAATTATTTCATTTCATTTATTTTACCCTCAAGGTACATAGTACATTATAGAGGGGAAGGGCTAAGAGAATACAAAGTAAATATCGGTAAAAGTAACTCAAACAAAATAAATAACAGCAGTAATAATTACAAATTTGAGTTGACATCCGATGATAACAAACAGAGGTACAAAAGATGCAAATACAAATGCGATGTATGCAATGGTAAAGAGGTTCGAAAAACATATTATGTACAGTAGATTTACAAAATGCATTGTTAACTTTTTGATCATGATGCTGATCAAAACGCTGCAATAGAAAAAGGCACATACACATAGGCAAGACAAATGGTAAGTATATTAGAAAAGTTCGTTTTCAGCTGCGTTTCTAAACATGAGTGGGATTAATTATACCTGTTAATGAAGGCGATAAGTTGTTCCAGTCTTTGCTAGTCATTAATAAGAATGAATTCGCACCCATGATAGTATTGAAATGCGATATGCTAACTTTCTGATTATGATCACGACGAGAAGAAATGAAAGGTGGTGGCCTGATCCAAAGAGTGTGTAAAAAGGTGTTATGATAACAGATTTTGTGAAAAAGAGAAATGCGTGAGTGTTTTCTGCGGTCAGATAAGAGAGGCAGGTTTAATAAACATTTCATGTGTGTTACGCTTGCTGTCCGATTGAAGTTATTTAAAATGAAACGGGCTGAGCGGTTTTGTATAGCTTCCAGCGTATGTATTAGTGTTGAATGCCAGGGATCCCATATTGAGGAAGCATACTCATTAAAAAGAGTGTGAACCGTGTTTCTTGTATTCGTTATTAGCAGGAGAAAGTATGCTTTGTATCGATGCATTAGACGAACTATGAACTGTCCATTCAACTTTGCTCAGATAAATCAAGTAGAGGTGACCTACACACCATAATTGATGTGTTCGTCCTACGCTGAGGCCGCAGTTCTTTATTTCCTCGCAGGAATGGGTTTAATGATTTAATTAGATTGTGCAGTTTCCCTGTGAAAAGCATAGGTAAAAGAAAAATGAAATTCTGCGTATAAATGATGAACGTCGCCGTAAACATACAAATTGAAATTAGGTAAGGCACCCAGTACCCTGGGTCCCCCCACCTGAATTCAATTTCCTTGCACGCCAGGATTCAGCGCTTCCTTTTACTGGTTGACTTTTGATGTCAGCCGCCGCGGTTTCTTTAAGTGATACGATCCCTCACATAACTTTTGGATCTGCTTTAAACTAGAGAGTGGACTGAAGTGGACGAAGACGTATAATATAATTACTACTCTGAGGCAGCGACATCCATTTTCCTGAGTTCCGGAAGTGGAGGAGACCAGAGCAGTCGTGTTCGAATAAAAAAAAATGTGTAGTTTCAAGCTTGAAGCACCGAGTAAGAAAGAAAGCTTGAATATACTAAAAACGTCCGCATCCGTTCTTTGCAATTTCGCAAGATTTCTTCCCGCATGGCCTTGGGGATCTGGATTTCTTGTGTGAACGAAAAGACTTCGTGGCATGCATTTTCTTTAAGTGATTTAAATACGGACTAATCTATCGTTTGTTCAAAATTTCAAGAAAATTATTTCGTTAGGCCTTTTATCTTCAGGTAGGTAGGTATGTGGTCGCTTCCGTGGGTTTCTATACCTGCGAACCAATGAACGCAGCGGGTGAGGCATCGCGAGAGAAAAGCTAAGTCTAAACAACTGCCGTACGTCCGGCCGCGCACAAATGTAGGACTGCCATCGTTTGCACAGCAAAGTTCATGGGGGCAGGCGAAGGAAATGAGGTTTCTTGCTTTAGAATTTACCTTGACGCTACCCCAAAGTGACTGATGTGCGGTAAAGTCCCTAATAGCAATCTATGGACCAGGAGTCATATCTAAAATGCCATTCAGTCTCTGTCTGTCGAAACGGCTTGACGGAGGAAGGGAAGCTCAAACTACAATAAACGCTAGTTCATCTTTTTTCACGCTCAAACAAACATACTGGTTACTGTCACAAGGCCGCACTTGATGGACAACAGAAGTCATTTAAACTGTATGTAGATAATCATCTTGCTAATGTCATTACAAGTCGATAAGGTTGACAGCTTACGAGCCGGACATGTTTCTGTAGGTTCGGTTCACAAACAACAATAATGGGAAATCGATTTGCAAAAACGTATTGGCGAAAATAATGGATACGGAATTTCAATCCAGGTGTATTACATTGCATAATGGACGCCTCCTTGACTTGCCTGAAGAACGGCTGAGGCGGTAGAGCCATTGTGCTTGCTATTCGAGGTTCGCAAGAATCGGATCCGCACCGTCCAGCACTTGCAGTGCACCCCGAGCAGATGTCGTCTGCATGTCATTCATCAACACGCGAATGACTTTCATTATATACTTGATTATTTCGATTACTTGATTGTCTTGACATAACACGCGATCTGTGCCGTCATTGGTGCGTCGGTAGTTCACTGTCGGTCTTTGTTTTGCTGGGGAACTTAATGCCGGAAGTGCCGGTCAGGCATTTGCAGTAGACTGTTTCATTGCGTCATCAGACACCATATAGTCAGTGCGGTTCATCGCCTTGAGAGTCCCAGCGGGAGGAAGTAGCGCCTTTCTTACGACGTTCTCAGTATTTTCAGTGGACGAAGATCGTCTGCGGCGGGCACGACGCCGTCGCACTTTGGCGGCGGCCTCTCTGTGCGTTGCGCTGTCTCTCATCATTTGTTTTAGGACTTTCAGCTCTGTCTTGTGTCTCGGGCAGTCTTTAGACGATGCTTCCTGAGGACCAGAGCAATTCGCACACTTGAAATCAGTCTCACGGCAAGAATCAGCGTTGTGCTGCTCAGAGCATTTTGTGCACACGGTCGAATTTTCGCATATGTCGCTAACATGCCCGATCATCAAACAATTAAGACAGTGAAGTGGTCTTGGAACGAACGGTCTGACTGGATGACGAAAAAAAAGAAATCAAATTTTCACGTGTGGCAGCATGCTTCCTCCCTTGAAGGATATCTTCGCACAACGTGATTCTCCTAGGCTACGGATTTCAATAATATTTACAACTGCTTTGGCGGGCTTATCCAAAATAGGCAGGTCGTTGTCATTGACTGGCTCATCGACATCATAAATCCCGCGAGTTGTTATTTGCTGATGATCCGCTTTAGCGGCATTTTTAACTTTCCGTTGTACCCGCCGTGGTTGCTCAGTGGCCATAATGTTGGGCTGCTGAGCACGAGGTCGCGGGATCGAATCCCGGCCACGGCGGCCGCATTTCGATGGGGGCGAAATGCGAAAACACCCGTGTACTTAGATTTAGGAGAAGTTAAAGAACCCCAGGTGGTCGAAATTTCCGGAGCCCTCCAGTACGGCGTGTCTCATAATCAGAAAGTGGTTTTGGCACGTAAAGCCCCATAATTTTAACTTTCCGTTGTACGCCACCGCAATTTCGACCAGCCAGCGCAAGCTAAGCAAAGCGCAGCGTGCCAATCGCAGACGCCGGCATCGACCTTCTCATCCAATTATCTACTATCACTGCGCTAGCTGGAATCTCCCGAAATCCTCTCTACTTCTGCGCGCTGCTAGCCTCTTGACAGCCAATTAGATAAGGAAAGCGTGTCATGGTAGGCAATGCTATTCGCTTTGAAGTCAAACTGAAGTCAGGATAGTGTTTCCTTAAGCTTTTCGAATTGCGTTGTGGGTCACCACTCGTTCTTCCACAAATTTAAAGTCGGGATATGGGGATGGTCATAATGTAATAAGTTTACGTTATGCGGCCAAGTTAAGTCAAGACGAAGATCTAGCTCGGGGGGATCCTCTTTAAATGTATGGAAAAGGAAACGCCGTTTTCTGGGCAACCAGTGCACCAAATTTTATGACCTTTGTTATATTTAAACGAAAAAATTTAAATTCACTTACTGTAGGAAACAAATTTTTTATTTATGCTGTCGACCTAAAGAAAGAAAGAAGAATGTTGAGAACTGCAGTTTTTCAAGAACGAAACTGCCAAGTTTACAACTACGTAACTCGGCAATGAAAAACGATATTACAATTTTCTCTAGTTAATGTAATAATGCATTCATAGCGGGCAAAATTGATACATAATACAGGTCTCTAAATTGCACCAATAATATGGGAGTACAACTTTTGCAACACCCTCGTCAACATTGTAACAAATTCCCGTAAGATATAAAACATTATGTGAGATTTGTGCGCTTTGGTTGTTCTAACACATGCAGTTTGCAGAACTGCAGTATCTGTTCTTGGTGGAGAGTTACAAATTTGTGAAGAGAAAGAGAGAGGAACTGACCAGTGGGGATAAGAGAGCAAATGGGATAGTCGATATTCTAATTGACATTAAGAGGAACCTTTAGCTCGGGTGCTCTCTAAATAGACGTAAAAGGAGAATCCGTTTTGCTCGGCAACCACTGCACCAAATTTGGCGAGGTTTGTTGCATTTAAACGAAAAAGCTGAAAATTTAGTCTGTTGCTATCGAATCTTTCATTTAGGTATTCAATGTTTTATTAAAAATTTACAAACATCGAAAATAATCATAAAACGAAACTATAAAGTTTACAACTGTGTAAGTCAGCAATGAAAAATGATACCACAATTCTCTGAAATGCGTATAATATGGAAATACAGATTTTGCAGAACCCTTGTTCACAACGTAGCAAGTTCATGTAAGATATAGAATGACATATTGAATTTGTCCGCTTTCAATGATCTAGCTGATCCCGCGTACAGAACCGCGATATCATTTTGATGCAGAGCTCATAATTTGTAAACTTTGTGCTTCATTTATAAACTTCGTGCTTTCTTCGAGCTTTCGAATTTTTGAAAATTCTTGTAACAAAATTTTTGCCTTTAGTCGAAATTCCGCTTACAACAGTCACTAGAATATAACTTTCTTTCTCAAATGCACCAAATTTCGTTATAATCTGTGCATGGGTTATTACAGTAAACATGTTTTTGCTTTTTACATGTATATGAATAGGCCGCGTCAGAGTTCGGTCCGAGCTAATGCTTCCGCTTAAGGTAAAAAAATGCAGCTGGGCAAGCCATGTAATGCGCATGTAATATAACGGGTGGAGCATTAGAGTTACCGAATGGGTGCCAAGAGAAGGGAAGCGCCGTTCAGGACAACAGGCGACATAGTGGGGTGAAGAAATGAGGAAATTCGCAGGCGCAACTTGGAATCGGTTGGCGCGGCAGAGGGGTAATTGGAGATCACAGGGAGAGGCCTTCGTCCTGCAGGGAATACAAAGTAGACTACTGCTGCTGCTTCTGATGACGATAATCAAACATCATGCTTATATTTTTCTTAGGCTTAATAATTTTCGGCAATTAGCGTAAAAAAATTCAGGCACTGAATGAAAATTTCGTTCCAACAGCCAGTACAATTAAGCGCATTTTCTCAAGTGAAAACAATTTTATGAAAATAGGCACAGGTGATATCTCATAAAAGCATTTCTGCGTGTTAAATGTGTTTGAAAAGGCGGCATCCATCGGAGCTGGGCCCGAGCTATAGTTCAGTTCAGTTCACTTTTATTTCCTTAAAGAACCCTTTGCCAGGGGTATTGCATAAGGGGTGGGTACAGTTGATGATGTAACATAAACACAGGTACACAGGAAATTGTGCAAGAAAGCTGCATTTTCGCAAGTGCATAAAAACAGAAAGAATAACGCGTGAAAATGCAGGTTATCTTTCAGCCAATAAAGACACATTTTGGAAAAACGACGTTCGGCAAGTGATTTCAGCCACGTGGGGGGGAAGGGCGTTCCAGTCTGCTGCTGCGAGGGAAAAAAAGACGAGGAAAAAGTAGTCGTATTCCCGGGAGCGTGCCCGTAAGACTTGTAATGGGCGCCCAGTTCGTAGCGATATGCGTGCGGGTGGTGCGATATATCGCTCGTGAATTAGGAAACTGTAAAAGATCTTATGAAAGAGGCAAAGACTGGCTGTAGCGCGGCGAAATGCAAGGGGCTATAGATCAGATTTTGCTCTTAAGGATGATACGCTTATGTCATATGAGTAGGATGAATGGATGTATCTGATAACGCGGTTTTGAAAGGACTCGAGCGCGTTAACAAGATAGACTTGATATGGATTCCAGATGGGTGAAGCGTATTCAACTTTCGGTCTGATAAGGGATTTGAAAGCTGGGAGTTTTACGTTCTGCGGGGCCTCACGCAAGTGTCGTCTCATGAAGCTAAAGTTCTGTTAGCTGATCTAGTATGTTAGCTGATGTAAGTATGTTGGAAATATGCGTATCCCAACTGAGATAACGAGAAAGTGTGACGCCCAAGTACTTAAATGATTCTACTGATTCTAGGGGTACGTTTTCTATTGTATAAGAGGACAGGAAAGGGTTACGGCGGCGGGTAAAAGATATATGTTTACGTTTGTTAGGATTAAGAGTCATCAGCCAATGTTCACTCCAAGACTACACGATGTTAAGACTTTGTTGTAAAATGTTTTCGTCAGTAGCAATATACACGGGATGGTAAATCACGCAGTCATCGGCGAAAATTCGTATCTTGCAAAATACGTGTTGGGGTAAATCATTAATATAAATTAAAAAAAGAAGAGGACCGAGAATTGATCCCTGAGGTGCACCAGAAGTTACCGGGTGGAGGGAGGATGATTTGTCATTTACGGAAACGAAACGAATTGGTAGCGGTCAGTAAGGAATGCTTCGAGCCATTTGAGTACGTCACTGTGTAAGTTCAAAGAAGAAAGCTTTAGTAGCAAGAGGTGGTGAGAAACTTTGTCAAAGGACTTTTCGTAGTCCAGAAAAATTGAAAATTCAGCTTCCTCTGGGAAGCTGTTAACGTGCGTTATTCATGGTAAAAAAATTATCGTAATGCTTTGCAGCATACGTCTGAACTAAGTTATACGTGATTGCAGCTCCGAAACAGGTTCGCCATACTTGGTTTTACTTGTTCTTCTACGAGCGTAAAATAAACACATGCCCTGGTATGCCCTCGAATAAAAGGTTTCTTTTCATTGGAACGCCATACATTCGCAGTAAAATGTATCTGGTACTCAGGCTGCACGTCAACTGAAGAACGAATGCCGGATGTAAAAATCCAACGACTCCGGCTGAACAATAAGAGTTTCCAAGGTCAATCTTCCAGCCTTTTGCAATATCAAAAGTCAGAGAAGATTGTTTTTCGTGCTTTTTATTTTCTAACCCCATTCACTTGTTTGTTATCAGTTCTACGCTTCTCTGTCGCCTTTGGTTAGGAGTTACCTCCACAAAGGCATACTCTACATTAATTGGAGTGACCGACTGTGCAGCATGCGAGGTCTGCGGCACCGAAGAAAATATCGACCACCTGCTGTGCCACTGTCCACGATATGCCCCAGAAAGACATGAACTAGCTAACGCTCTCCACAAACTGGACAATCGGCCGCATTCTATGCAGGTGCTGCTGGAACACCGCCCCCATCGCTCGTCAGCCTTTAAAGCGGTAAAGGCGCTTTTGTGCTTCTTGAGGACGACGGGCCTGTGCGAACGTCTGTGACTATTAATGCAATTTCTATTAGACCACAAGCGTCAGCGAACTCACCGCTAGTTTCCTTCTTTCCTGCCCTCCTCTCTCTCTTTGTCATCTTTGTTTTCCCCTTTCCCATTCCCCCAGTGTAGGGTAGACAACCGGAAGTCATTTTGGTTAATCTCCCTGCCGTCTGCTTTTCTCTTTCCTGCCCCGTTCGTCGTATACTTCTTGCGCGCACATTGAATACAGTCTGCAGTTTCTTCGGCTGCTTGCACTTCCGTATCGACAACAGGTCTCTATCTGCAACCCGCTCAACCCGCTTCGTGGCACGCTTGGAATTTAATCCCGCTCTCGGATAAGATTGGGTGACAAGTAAAACGCCCCTTTCGCAGAACGCCGCTATCGCAGCCATTGGATAGAACCGTTATGAGACACGCACAAGAAACGTTTGGCACTTGTGCCGGATTACACTGAAGCCCTGAAAGTGTTCGAGTTTGTGCAAATTTAAGGCATAGCAAATGAAGCTGGAATACGAAGAAAGCGCTAGAACAACAAATAAATTAAGTACGCCCTGTTGGCTGGAAACATCCAGGTCGGAGGATTTGCCTTATTTATAGCGAATTGGCCCAAATATTTGCTCGGAACTGAGACTTCCCTTTTGTTTGCGCCCGAGCTTGTGGCGCTCACTTCTAGTCCGAAGTTTTAGAGAAGAAGCACAGAAGCTTTAGTCGACCTTTAGAAATAACTTCTTGTCAATGAGAATTTGGTGAGAATTCTGAGCCCCGAGAGAACACGGGGCTCAGAATGGTGTTGCACAGAGCAATTGACCTTAAAGTAGCCTATTTCTTCATTCACATCAAACGCACCTAAGCTCCTTAAAGCAAGAAAGCTTGCTTGGTGAAGAGCATGTTTTCTTTGTTACCTGTGAAAAATCGGATGTCTGGCCGCGTAAAAGCACGGCATGCCGTCGTTATCGCACCATGCTGTCCACCGAAAACAAACGATTGCTATAGCGTAGTTTTCTTTTGTTTCGTATTTTCTCTGTTCACAAGGATCTGACCCATGAGCTATCGTGTTTGAGATCGACTTCGAACTGTAACTGCATCGAAGCACAGTATTTATGTTGTGGACGTGATACCACCTCTAACTTCAATCTGGCAGTGAATTGTAATACGTGAATTTTTTGTTGATAATTAAGATATGCAGATAGTTGTTGCCCGAGAACTTAAACTAGGGTAAGAATTTCATCTGAGGTAGGTTATAATAAATGGGGAAAAATCTGTGCGTAAAGGCAACATATTTGTCATTGGTTTAGGAGGAAACACCTATGATGGCTTACGCCAGTCAGTAAGTAAGTATATTAATAGCTGTGGCAGATCTTGAGCTATTGTGTACCTTATATTTAATTTTTGATGGTTTATCAAATGTTACGCTGCGTATTATCAAGCTCTATTACCCGTACATGTTTCTCAGGGTCCACACTCACGAAAAGCTCCAGTTGAACGACGCTGACAGTCCTGCGTTCTTTTATGCGCGTGCGTTCGTATGTGTTTTGTAAAGCGGAGCTTTCTTTGCCTGCTTCCCCGGTTTTGGCATGGTTGCGTGGCTGCTCGGTGCTGTTGCATCTGTCTCCATCTCGGCGGACTTATTTGTGGATATATGCACAGACAAAGGCTATAGGAAAGCATCAGCGAGGTGGCTTATATAGCCTTTGTACGCCGAGAAAGTATGCGCACATCTGCTCTGCGTAGCAAAAAAAAGTAATATTCTGCATAAATCTTGAACCAATAATGTCTGCTCACAGGCATCTTTACAGCACACTAATTTCTCAATAGAATGGTGAAATATATTTACCCGATACTTTGATTTACTTTATTTTGTTTCATTTAGCCACTTGATTGATTGATTGATTGATTGATTGATTCTTTATTGGTTTATCACATATACATGTGACGGGAGGCGAAGGGAAAAGCCATTCAAGGATGGCTTGAGGGAGTCCTTCGCCCCCACGCTGGCAAAGGCAACAGCAGAGGCACACACGTCCTGTTCACGTGGTCGTACACTTTTACAAAACCTTCCTATTAAGCACAACATTGCATTTCATAACAACGTACGCTTAGTAATAGTGATATTGAAACAATATAATTAAATACCAATCGTAAACAGCTCTAGAGGTCAATGTTAGGCTACAAAGAATGTGTACAAGTCAGATAATTTTGCTTCGCGAATATCGATTTGTTTTTCATTAAACTCACTTAGTAGACGTGGAAGGTTGTTTTGGAGCATTTGCCGACCATAGCCAGTGACAGTGTTTCGTCTGCGCCAGTACATATATATATATATATATATATATATATATATATATATATATATATATATATATATATATATATATATATATATATATATATATATATATATATATATATATATATATATATATATATATGTATGTACTGGCGCATACGTACGCATATACATACATACATACATACATACATACATACATACATACATACATACATACATACATACATACATATATACATATATATATACATACATATATATACATATATATACATATATACATACATACATACGCATATGTACTGGTGTATCCATACCTTTTCTGGCCAATCCTTCAGAATGGGCTTGTTCCCACTATAGGATTATTACATAAAAACTTGACATATAATACCGGCTCTCAAATATCTCTCAGGCTTATCGACCTTCTAGTAATATGGTTAATTATATATGTCACGCATTGTTTGTTTGATTTACCTTATTTTTTTTTCAATTTAGCCTTCGGTATGTGCTACGGGGTTGTGTTCATTGCCAAATCCTGCAGAATGGTTGCGTCCCACTGTGACACAAGATGCACAGGATTCCTAAATGTTGCTCGATATTTGTCGCACTTTTTCTATGCATGTACTTGTCGTCACCATTATACCCTCAACATGCCTTGTACATCCCGTTCGTCCCTGTGACATTGCTGATTATACATTAACACATTGTGCATCCACCTGATTCGGAGTTTGCATTGCGACATAGCTTTTGAATGATGCAGTGCATAAACATAAATATTGCATGACAATAAAGTTGCAATTCAGAAGAACTTTTTTGCTGGGCGAGTTGGTGCATGGCTATGTTTTTAGGAAGAGTTGCGCCTAAGAAGGAACAAACACAGGAAAAAAACGAGGTAGACAAAACGAGCCATCGTAGTATTTCCATCGTCCGTCGTCTTTTTGTTGCAGTGGTTGTAGTGTGGTGATGTCATTTGTCGTCATGCTGTCGTCGTCATTCGAGCTCCCTCATGCCATTGTCGTTTGGCCGTCGTCGTCCTTTCAGCATCCGTCATTGCATTGTCACAACGTCAAAATCAAGCCGTCAGCATCATTTCAGCATTGACATCACGTTGTTGTCAGGCCCTCGTCGTCACTCCGGTGTCATCATCGTATAATCGTCATGCCGTGGTCATCACATCGTCATCGCTGCAACGTCGTTGTCTAGTAGTCGTCGTGCCGCCGTGGTCATTACATTGTTTTGTAATTCTCTCTTCTCCGCCGTCTGCTTTTCCCCTTGATCTTTCTGTCTCCCCTTGCGCCTTCCCCACTACCGGGCAGCAAAGTGGTTATTTATCATCGCGTTAGCCTCCCTACCTTTCGTGTCTCGTGTATATCTCTTTCTATGCTAGAATTATGCTTAAGAAAAGATTCCATTGATGATGCTAGACATATTATTAGCGAAGGCAACCGTCCAGTGGCAAGTAACAGTTGCGAATGAAAAGCTTCGCGAATTAAACCAATGGTGTTCTCTGCCGGAAATTATTGAACGTGCGCGCGTATTTTACTACCATTGGGAGACATTTAAACACTACCCGAAGTTATCATCCCCTCGGCATATTTTCTTGTGTCGCAGTGTTTGGGCTCCTCTGTCTACACTTTCATTCACAAAGTGGCCCAGAAACGTTCCCTTCAAAGGCTACGTGAGATACCTCCCAAAATATTTGCTATGCGCACCGGGCTTGGTTTGCGAGCTGTCGCACAAGCCTAAGCCAGACGCCACTGAGAGAAGCCTGCATAAAAGATGAAGCCCCACGCAGCCCCTTGGTCGAATGCAGGCGCTTTCTCTACTGGGACAGCGTTACCCTTAAACATTAGGTAGAGGCGGCGAACGGCTTCGTCGTTCTTCCTCCAAGACCGTTAAGAAAGGAATTCGAGGCTGCACTCTTACCGCCTCCTTACGCAACCCTCTCTACTCAGAGCCCCCTGCTCGCTTACCGTGCCTGCGTCAGCGATGGTTCTGTTAGTTTTCTGGAGGCCTCGCTGTGGTGAATAATGAATTCAAACTTGGTTTATGAGTGACCACCACCACAAAGTTTTCGTGGTAATATATTGTGCGAGTCTTGTGACTTTGGCACAAATTTGCTTCGCCTATTTTCAAGGTTTCCTTGCACATTTGTACTTGCAGAAAGAAAACTTCAGGTAACTAGAGAAAAAAAAAGGCAAAAGAGAGCGCTTAGCGCACCAAAGACGCCAGCGCTGGCTTCGTAGACGGCGAAGTAACTTATCGCTCATTGTTGGGCTCTGGTTGGGCTTCAGGTTCTAAGTTTCGGCTCGTGAAGTTGATGCTATCATCAGAAACTTATCCTATAGAAACATAGAAAATAAGCTTTTCTATTTGCGATAAAGGTAAGTAAGACAAGAAAACACCGAATGCTGGTGAAACACGGGCTAACGTCGGCATTATTGCGCTGTACCAACACAACTGTCTATAGAACGTCAAAGATGGTGGCACAGTCAACTCTGTCGAACTTTATATCGCAGAAATTCGTGTTAAATGTGTTCAGGCAGCTCAAATACAAAAACGAGTTTATAGTTAAGCGCCCATATTACCTTGAAGGAACGTAACATTTCCTACACGCTAACTCAGAAGCCCGCCGTTATATGCATTATGGCACCGTTTTAAGGAGAAATAAAGCAAACTGCAAAATAAACTAGGAAGAAACGTTGAAATTAAATTGTAAGTGGAATTATTTGCCCCCATACGTGCTTTAAGCATGTTCGAACAATCGCAGTATTTCAAGCAAGTATTTGAAGAAAGCAGTCTCAACTTTTGCATATGAATACAGTGCAAATGACGACATGGTTTCGCTGAATCGCGAAATTGGAAGTATAAACGCCTGACACCGAATATATATATATATATATATATATATTCGATATATCTACATATATCTACATACCCGCCGTGGTTGCTCAGTGGCTATGGTGTTAGGCTGCTGAGCACGAGGTCGCGGGATCGAATCCCGGCCACGGCGGCCGCATTTCGATGGGGGCGAAATGCGAAAACACCCGTGTACTTAGCTTTAGGTGCACGTTAAAGAACCCCAGGTGGTCAAAATTTCCGGAGTCCTCCACTACGGCGTGCCTCATAATCAGAAAGTGGTTTTGGCACGTAAAACCCCATAATTCAATTAATTTATTACATATATCTACATATTCTATCTGTTGTGTATGTTCTCGCCGAAGCTTGCGTAATCGGGCTCTATCCGCGACACAAATTGTGTAGTACTTCTGGACAGAACGCGGGCGCCAGCAATTACACTGGAACATTCGACGAGTCTTGCATAAAAGCCGAGGCGCTTGACTCGCAGATCAGATGTTTTGGTGATCGCCGGCTGCGCTCAGCGCTTTCGTTGTGCTTTGAGTGTAACGTGTTATAACGCGATAGCGTTAAGGGCCCCGTGTCGCATGAAATCGCGCCGGACGTTCTTTGAACGAAAAGTGCCGTACATATTCTACATATCCTTTTTATGCTTACAGAGTTACCAAAGTACTTCCGGTTAAGCCCTCTGAAACAACACAAATTACAATAGGCTATAACTATATAGAACTATATAGATCATGAACAGCAGGTTGCCATTATCCCTCAAGAGAAAAGTGTATAATAGCTGTGTCCTACCAGTACTCACCTACGGGGCAGAAACCTGGAGGCTTACGAAAAGGGTTCTACTCAAATTGAGGACGACGCAACGAGCTATTGAAAGAAGAATGATAGGTGTAACGTTAAGGGATAAAAAAATTACCGACGATTACGTTACTTCCTAATGCGAAATTTGAGCGCAGCAAATAAGCTGTTTCACCTTTTCGATAGATTGAGGCAAAGAAATCGAGCAACACATGTATGCGCTATCACAGAATTTTTTTTTTATTTTTCACACGTATTCCTTTAACAAAGACTCCACTAGGTAAGCTTCTGCTTCGGCGGCACGCACCTCTGGATTCTGACGGCGACGGCGCTGGGCCTCTGCTCTGGCAGCTCGTTTAGCAGCAGCAGCAGCAGCAGCAGCAGACGGAGGACTTCCATCGGTCGTCTCGCTCATGGCTCAGAAAGAACTGGCAGATAATTTCGCAGTGGCGAACGGCAGCGGCAATTTCGGCTCGGGCGGTGCACATATACAGATCCGCCGCCACCGATCTGGCTCTCTGATTGCCACCGCACAGGGCGAACGGCAGCGGCAATTTCGGCTCGGGCGGTGCACATATACAGATCCGCCGCCACCGATCTGGCTCTCTGATTGCCACCGCACAGGGGTTGCATTGGAGGAGGAGCGAAGAAAGGAATTAAGTTCGAGCCGGTGCTTTGACAACCGGAGACTCGCAGGAAGAGGGGGGAGGGGGGCGGCGTGTACACCCAGCGGCAAACGATGGGGGCAGAAGCGCGCGCAGCAAGCGGACAACACGATAAAGGGAGGAGGGAAGAGATAGCAGCGACTGACTGATGCCGCTGACGCCGATAGTGAGTCAACCCCAGCTGCGGAGTTGGTTTCAGGGACAACGCCGCCGATGCCGACACAAACAATATGATACCCTCGCTTCCGCAGCGCTAAGAACCAGGTCTAGCCCTGGGAAGGCGGTCACGTATTCGTCGACGTGCCGGGGCCTACGTGAAATAACCGGCGCGTCGGCAAATGAAGAGCACCCTATCCGCCACACAAGAACAGGGGGAGGGGACCCTTTCCTCCTCTTTCTGCATGGCGGCGACGGTGTTCTATGCAGTCACGTTATCTTGACTCTCTAGCGGCGTCAGCGGCATCCAGCGGTATCAGTCGGTCGCTGCTAGCGCTGGGGGGATGAAAGGGGGGCGGAGCTGGTTACGAGGCCGACGACAACGCCGACGACGACGCGAAACCCAGGAACGGACGCCAAAGAGCTGCGCTCTAAAAAAGAGCAGATTGGGGGAGGGAACAAACGCGAGTTAATGACATCTTAGTTAAAATCAAGAAAAAGAAATGGGGGCATGGGTAGGACATGTAATGAGGAGGGAAGATAGCCGATGGTCATTAAGGGTTACGGACTGGATTCTAAGAGAAGGGAAGCGTAGCAGGGGGCGGCAGAAAGTTAGGTGGGCGGATGATATTAAGAAGTTTGCAGGGACGGCATGGCTACAATTAGTACATGACCGGGGTCGTTGGAGAAGTATGGGAGAGGCCTTTGCCCTGCAGTGGGCGTAACCAGGCTGATGATGATGATGATGATGATGATGATGATGATGATGATGATATAGAACTCTCCAGCTGGTACAAGTCTTGCTGCAGCGTTAGATAATGTTTGAAAAGTGAATTTTACTGCTAAGTACAACAAGAAAGCTGCATACATGATTTCGACACATGGAGGCACGGAGCACGTTCGTTATATCTGAACACATCAAGAACATGCACCTATCATACACTATATGACAAAATACTTAGTTTTGCTTCGCGATGGTTTGGCTAACTTGAGTATGGAAAAGGTGTGAGCGGAAATTTTCTGGGATCATGAAACTACTACTGCCTCAGCGCGGACGAAAAGGGTCTATATAGGGCACTAAAGTTCTATCACTAAGGTTGCTGATACTTTGACTTACAGTCTTTACAGAGTTATTGCTCTGAATTTTGAGAACGACAGCCCACAAACAAATGTTATGAAAGAAAAAAAAACGACAGCACATGGTTTTTATGTTAAATCTTCTGAGACTGAAATATTGAAAGTGCGAAATAATAACAGAAGATCGGCACACGCAAGAGGCCGCGTTTCTACCAGAAAGCTCGGCTTCGTGCATAGGGTTCGTCGCCAGCGTTTCCCAGAAAACATTGCGGCTACACAAGCTGCAGTTGCCGATAATAGCAAGAACCAGTAAGGGATCCTTGAATACTGTCGCGTTCCACACTTAAAAGCGAAGCTTAAGTTGGGTTGGTAACGTCGATGAAAGATCAATCGATTAATTGATTAAATGTATCCCCTAAAACGATTAATCTTCATCGATGTCCACCTTTCGTTTATTCGACGTAATCGATTAGGCCTGTTCGATTAATCGTGTTCGACAGTTTGACAGGAGTGGAGCGAGAATTTTGAGGTCGTACTGGGAATGGCGGCGCACGGGCAGTGACTGCGCGGTTGTGGCGGAGCGCGCCTGTCTACTGTTTCTCCGAGTCCCGAACGATGCCTGAATCGAGCGCACCCCCTCTCTTCCCTCACACCGCACACGCCACCAGGACGCGCCCGAAGCCGGAGGCTTGAAAGGTCCACCCAATTAGAGGCATACTATAGCGACCCCGTCGCTGATCGTCGTGCCACTCCCAGTCCACTAAGGACTTGGCACGGCATGCGCGCCGGTTTGCAGCATGCGTTTGACAAAAACGATGGAGTTCATGTCGGTTCCAGCAAATCTATAGCGTCCGAGCATCGATTCTCGCATGCTGGTTGTGTGGCCATTCAAAGAAGGTGTCCGTTTCATCCAAACATCCCGGCCGATTGACATTCCTTCGCTCTATAGAAAAGAGCCATGTGGTTTAAAATCATAAACGAGTAATTTTTTTTCCCCTGTGCATGTTGCATACTTGATAGCATATTTCAGCTGAACTTCACCTTTCACTTTTGCCATTTTTATTAATTATCGTTCAACTGTATAGTGCAGGGATTCACTAGTGCCATGCATCTGATTTAATTCGGCATAAAGGGCCGTTCTATAACATATACTGTTTATCTTTTCGAAAGGAACTCGCAACAGCTACATTTAGTCTTTAACAAGGCAAAGATTATACTTGATCAAAAGTTGATAAACTTCTGTTTAAAACTTGGTTCCACCTCTCAAACACTAAAATAGATCCCTACAAAAGTAGATAACTGTGTTTCAACGTTTTGACAAGTTCTCGGTAAAAATTTAGATTAATGAATTAATCGATGAAAAACCGTGCATCGAAAGCGATTAGCCGATTAAAGGCGAAAACGATGCAAATTAATCGATGCAGATTACAGATTAATCGTTAATTGAATAAGAAAAAATAATCGACCATCCCTAAGCTTAAGCGTCCTCCAATTTTCTTTTTCTGGGAAAGGTTCACCTAATAAAGAGTTAATTTCGTAGTTCACAGTTTTGGCTTCCACGAGCAACCCGTGCACTCGTTGGCCCCTCTCGGCGCAACCGCGTGAACGCGCCCGTCGTCGTCGTCGCCTTCTACAGCTGGCTCCGTTGCCGCTCATTGCTTAATTAAGAGGGTATGAGCCATTACTGGAAAGAGGAAACTGTCGTCGTCCCCATCATGATCATCAATTATCCTCATCAGCCATGGCTCCAGCATTGTCTTCTTCCACCACCCGCTTGTTTGCGCCTTTCGGCGAAACTGCTCGAACGCGCTCATGCCTACGAAGATGATGGTGATGATGATGATGGACTCATATTTTGGCTCATACCCACACTGGGGGATATGCTCGCAAGTTCGTCCTTGTCCTCTTCCGCAGCTGGCTCCGTCGCCGCTTATCATTACAGCGCCGAATTTCATTTCTCTTCTGTCATTGTAATGGGGAGGCCACGTTAAATTTTTTTATTTACGATGGTATGGACCATTGCTGAAGGACGTCTGAGCCATTCATTGTCTTACGTGAAGCAAGCATTTAATAACATTGGTGATACGAGAATGTATGTGCATACCTATCGTCATGATGACCACCAATCAGGAAAATAAATATGTTAGTACCTTTGTGAAAAATTCTATGTGAACTCCGTGTCGTGTACTAAAAAGCTTCGCTGGTCATCCACCTTCACAGAGTCGAATGGCTCAGAATTTTTGTTAATGCCACTACGACGTGACAATTCATAGATGCCCAAGCTAGTGGATAACTTGAGCCGGTGCGTTGGCGTAAGAGAATAGATAGATAGATAGATAGATAGATAGATAGATAGATATGCTATAAATGGCTGAAGTAGGCAAAGAAAGCCAATTGAATTACATAGCAGTGGGAGTGCAATAGAACTGGCAGAATTTTCCAAGTTAATCAACAACCGTAAGACAGCTGTTATAAGGAAGTATAATGTGGATAGAATTGAACATGCTCTCAAGAATGGAGGAAGCCTAAAAGCAGTGAAGAAGAAACTAGGAATAGGCAAGAATCAGATGTATGCGTTAAGAGACAAAGCCGGCAATATCATTACTAATATAGATGAGATAGTTCAAGTGGCTGAGGAGTTCTATAGAGATATATACAGTACCAGCGGCACCCACGACAATAATGGAAGAGAGAATAGTCTAGAGGAATTTGAAATCCCACAAGTAACGCCGGAAGAAGTAAAGAAAGCATTGGGAGCTGTGCAAAGGCTGAAGGCAGCTGGGGAGGTTCAGGTAACAGCAGATTTGTTGAAGGATGGTGGGCAGATTGTTCTAGGAAAACTGGCCCCTCTGTATGCGCAATGCCTCATGACCTCCAGCGTACCGGAATCTTGGAAGAATGCTAACATAATCCTAATCCATAAGAAAGTGAACGCCAAAGACCTGAAAAATTATAGACCGATCAGCTTACTGTTTGTTGCCTACAAAGTATTTACTAAGGTAATCGCAAATAGAAGCAGGAACACCTTAGACTTCTATCAACCAAAGGACCAGGCAGGATTCCGCAAAGACTACTCAACAATAGACCATATTCACACTATCATTCAGGTGATAGAGAAATGTGCGGAATATAACCAACCCTTTCATTGATTACGAGAAAGCGTTTGATTCAGTCGAAACCTCAGCAGTCATGGAGGCATTATGGAACCGGGGTGTAGACGAGCCGTATGTAAAAATACTGAAGGATATCCATAGCGGCTCCACAGCCACCGTAATCATCCATAAAGAAAGCAACAAAGTCCCAATAAAGAAAGGCGTCAGGCAGGGAGATACGATCTCTCCAATGCTATTCCCAGCGTGTTTACAGGAGGTATTCAGAGACCTGGATTGGGAAGAATTGGGGATAAGAGTTCATGGAGAATGCCTTAGTAACTTGCGATTCGCTGATCATATTTCCTTGCTTAGTAACTCAGGGTACCAATTGCAATGCATGCTCACTGATCTGGAGAGGAAAAGCAGAAGGGTGGGTCTAAAAATTAATCTGCAGAAAACTAAGGTAATGTTTAACAGTGTCGGAAGGGAACAGCAGTTTACGATAGGTAGTGAGGCACTGGAAGTAGTAAGAGAATACATCTACTTAGGACAGGTAGTGACCGCGGATCCGGATCATGAGACTGAAATAATCAGAAGAATAAGAATGGGCTGGTGTGCGTTTGGCAGGCATTCTCAGATCATGAACACCAGGTTGACATTATCCCTCAAGAGAAAAGTTTACAACAGCTGTGTCTTACCAGTGCTCACCTACGGGGCAGAAACATGGAGGCTACGAAAAGGGTTCTACTTAAGTTGAGGAAGACGCAACAAGCTATGGAAAGAAGAATGATGGGTGTAACGTTAAGGGATAAGAAAAGAGCAGATTGGGTGAAGGAAGAAACACGAGTTAATGACATCGTAGTTGAAATCAAGAAAAAGAAATGGGCATTGGCAGGACATGTAATGAGGAGGGAAGATAACCGATGGTCATTAAGGGTTACGGACTAGATTCCAAGGGAAGGGAAGCGTAGCAGGGGGCGGCAGAAAGTTAGGTGGCAGAAAGTTATAAAGAAGTTAGATTAAGAAGCTTGCAGGGACAACACGGCCAGAATTAGTACATGACCGGGTAGTTGGAGAAGTATGGAAGAGGCCTTTGTCCTGCAGTGGGCGTAACCAGGCAGACGATGATGATGAATTATGAATTCCCGGAATATTGACAGACAACTTCGCCAGTGGACACATGTTGCTTGACGCTTAGGTTTAAAGCAACGAAAAATTCTCTCGACAGGATAGTCATTCTTACCATATCGTACCACGAGTTTTGAGTGGAAGCAGTCTTCTTAAGAAAATTGTCGAAGATGGGGGAACCCTGCTATAACAGGTAGATTACTTGAACGGCCCGTTATTACTTACATGACAAGTACTAGTGCGATGTTAGCTAATTGATGAATTTCCTTTAGTTCACTTCTTAATTATCAACTTTAAGACGCGTGCTGGAGCTACGGTGGAATTGAACTGGAGCAATAATGATATCATGGTCATTTAGCAGAAATCTTGTGCTTAGCACCGGTTCTGAGAAATACGTCCTCAAATTCTACACCAGTATTTCATAACGTTCCAGTTAACACTTATTAGTACTGGGGAAGAATTAATTTGCATACCTGCTCGATATGCGAAGGTATTTTGTAAACAAGTACTGCTATGGCAGGAGCTTGATCGTTGGCACCCTATATTCCAGGAACATTTATTTTAGTACCTAGATCGCTCACCATAGTGTTCACGAGGAACTCCTGTGTTGTGTGAAGCGCAGTACCCTGTATGAAATTGTCAAAGAGGTAAGAGCCTTGCTGAAAATTGGAGTGCTACGGGAAAATGATTCCTTCAAAACGCTTGGTGACTCCTTCGGATACCTTCAAAATGCAATTCCTTCAAAACGCCTGAAGATTAGGCCCCTCCTGATGAATGACGCTGGAGCCACAGCACCGTGAGGATCGTAAACCACGCAGACTATAGTCATTGGCTGCCCGCTATGTTCGAATTCCATTCGTAACTACTTACTCGGAGAAAGACGCGATAGTGAAAATTTTGCCTGCTGATAAGTCAAGCGCAGCCAATCGGACCCTGCATAAAAGTAACTACTTACCAAGTAAATGTACCCTTCTTTGTTTGCTATCCTTCGGCGACACAACAACGAAGGGGCCCTTGTGGGGTCGACTACTTACATTTGTGTCATTTTGGAAATCCACAGGGAAAAGGCACCTTCACTTGTGTTTGTTTGTAAAAAAAATTTCAAATATGGTGGCAGAGGCTTTAAATTTAGTGTGTTCTTTAATGCAGATTTGCAGAAACATGTATAGCAACAGAGTGATCGCTAAAAGCACGCCTTGGCTTTCGTGAGTCGTTTGCGAGTGTGCGCGTAGGGATCGTGTGGTTCCATACTAGTCTTTGATCGTGCACGCAGTAATAAATCTCTCTTATACTCAGTCTAAAAGTTCATAATGGCAATCTATCATTGAAGGCAGTGTAAGATTTCGACCGATATATGGGGGAGTTGTATCTTTCGCTTTTTATCGGCTATAACAATCCTTTGAGTAAAGCACCAAGACAACTCTTCTTATTCCATTCTTTTTAACAAACCATTTGTCAAAGCTTCCATCCTGCATCGAGTTGCGAGGCAAAATTTGAAAACGTTATTTGTTGTAGCTTTCAGATATTGCAGACCTTATATCAACTGGAAAACGGCCCCGAAAGAACGCTTAAAGGTAGTGGGGACACGCTGCCGAACAGCCTTAACAAAAAGCAACAATTTACCATAACTTTGTCGTCATCCCGAAGGTTTACATGTGTGTGGGCTTAATGCGTCGAATATGCTTCCTCGCTTTTTGTTAAGTAATGGCATTTCGGAAAGCGACTGCTCTCAAAATTACAGTAAAAAGAAAGACATCGGGACATCAGGATGTACAAATGGCGCAGCTTCAGGCTACCTTACTTTAATACAAAACAGTGCGGTCCAGTGATGCGAACAATGCCATAGATAACGCTTGTTTTTCTAGACCAGCTTTTGATCTGTACATGTATTACACTCCGAGTTTGAATTTCAAACTTAACATGACTTTTGAAAAACATGAAGGGATCTTGCGGAGCATGCTATACAATAACTTGATGTACACGTACGCTAGGCAATGTTGTATTGTACGCATCTAGAGCAATCTTGTTATTGATGTAGACGAATAAAACACGAGGTTATGAGTGCAGTGAATGACACTTACCCTAAATCAAACATCCCCAAATGTATAATGCAGCCGTTGCATGAAAATGAACATGTAAGTGCACATTACAAGGAATTTTTCGACGAATTTTGTTGATGTACTCAATATCGTAGCTTGCGTTTAACATTTGTTTAAAGTAGCGTGGAGACTTGAGTGCTTTGTTGCATAGATTTTACACGATGCTTTCAAGTCAGTCCACAGCAATGTACACGTTATTACCTTGAGACAACATAAATATCGGCTCAAGTGACCTATGTACGGATTGTCTTCTGACAGCGTGACTACGTGCGGCATCTTGTCGCTTTAAGCGAGGAAGCGTTTGATTTGCTTGATCTTGCAGATATTCTTGCTATTTTTTTTTGCTTATGACTTTTCGCGGAGGACAAGGAGCTCACGCAGTGCAGCAAGAGTGGCGTCCACGTACACATTTCTGCGTTTTTCTTGATCGCATAAGAAAAACAAGACAAACAGTGAGTTTTAGGAGGCATCACCACTTCGTTCTTTTAGGCTGATGGTGCTTCTTGCCTGGTGTGTTTATTCTCTTCAGTGTTTAGCATATCACTCAGTAAGAGAGTACGCTAGTCCAATCCAAACTCGCCCAGCAAGGAGTTTTTCTAATCTACCAATTTTTCAGCAGTGCAGAACAGGCTGATGCTCCGTAAGAGAAGCTTGGATAAAGTTAACAGAGCAAACATGCGTGATCATGCCTTGGCGCACTCCTTTTTCGACAGGTTTCCGCTATGTGTTTTTGATGCGCAGCTATAGATCTGTGAGAACTGTGTTTATTCATTCTTTAGCATTTCTGATTTTCGGCCACTGTTGCGGCATATTTTAGACATTAACTACATTTTCTACTGGCAGCAATCTCTAAAGTTTATCGACGTCGTATTGTCATGTTGCTTTAATAAATGTAGAAAACAAATATTTCAATTCGATATACAAAAATAGCCTGATGGCACTATACAAATGGCATCCCTCATTTGTGCCACGTTTCAAACAAGCAGTCGCGAACACGCACCAAGGAAACACGCAAACAAATGGTAAACGAAAATGAATTACATTATTCAGCAAATACAACGTTTTGACGTGGACATCGTTAAAATATTTAGATTTATTAACATTTCGCTATTCCTGATGATTTTAGAAAACGCGCTCTTCACTATGCTGCAATTTTTCATTTGTCATGCATCTGAGATATCACCAAATGATAATAACTTCCTATACAGAAATTATACATTTTCCTGAAAGCCTCTTACATGGAGTATCACAATTTTTGCATTGTAATAGAAGATGTTCTGTCTCTTGATGAGCCCCTTCCCATGAGGAGGAGGAGGAAAAACATTTATTAAAGAAAAAAAGAAAGGACTATATAGCAGGTCTCTGCTTGTTCGGGAAGCGCCCTTAGTCCAGGGCCCCTGCGGCTCTTGCTGTCTACCGGGCTCGCCGCAACAGTTGATGCTGGTTACGAGTGTCCGAAATAGTCAGCATGGTTTCCCACTGCTCGGGTGTGGGGTTGGGTATTTGCAGAGCTGCCTTCGCGTTGGGGCACGCTGATGTGCTGCGATATAGGGAGGCGTAGCTGAGTATCAGGCTAGAGCACCTTAGCTCAGGCCGACCTCTCTGCCTTCTTTCAGTTAAATTATTTCCCTCTCTCTCTCTCTCTCTCTCTCTCTCTCTCTCTCTCTCTGTCTCTCTCTCTCTCTCTCTCTCTAGTCGTTACAAAGGGGACATTTCTATGAGTATAGTGTAGGGTGTATTGTGTGCAGTCCCGCTTAAATGGGGATATGTGTTGGTTTGTAATTGTCGCCATGTTACGGCGTCTTCGCGTGAGAGGGTCCTGTGTGGAGGTGGGTATTGTCGTCTGTTCAATCTATGGTGTTGTAGTACGGCGTTGTATTGTTAGGGTACGGGCGCCATAGATGCGGCCGTATTTCTCTCTTGTGGCGCCCGGGAGGCATGAGCTCGGGCTACAGCGTGCGTACGCTGATTTCCACGGAGGGACTCGTGCCCTGGAGTCCAGTCTACTTCAACGTCCGGAAATTGGGAGCTTTGTTTGAGGAGTCGGTGGGCGACCGACTCCTTCCCACGAACACACTCTGCATTGCCAGTTTTCTTTTTGTGATGTGCAAGAAACTTTTAGTATAGGCTGTACTAATCGGAAATCTATGAATAGTTATTTCAATTCGATGGCTGCTTTGAATCGGTGAGGTTCATTACACACTGGGGCCTCTCTCATATAACCTAGAGTCATTCGATTCTTTTCTGCGGTTCCTACATTGGACATGCATCTGAATAGGAATACGAAAGACGGTCCCTAGCTACAGCTTCACCTTCATGGTGCGCGGCGAGTGCTGTATGGTTGAACAAGGTATCTATCGCAGGACACATACGACCAACTATTCTCGTCGGGTCATGAATGGGAGAGCATGGTTCGCGTTCCCATTAACAGTTGGACCTATAGAGAATAATTAGCGTGCCGCTTTGAAATGCACTCAAAGTAGAGCTCACCGAGATCAACATATTCGTTTCCGCAGCAACGTTTTATTCCCTTCTCTGTCTGTCCTCCACAATACCTCCTGTGATTTACACACAACCTCGATACGTGCACCGGTGGGGAAACCACCGCTATATAACGTTGCGAATTCGCGAGCCTGCCTCTCGCTTTCGTCCGAACTAATCGGTTATGTGTGGTGGTGGCTGGAACGTGAAATGGCATCGTCGCTGAATGCATTTTCGTGCTCCACAATTTGGGTAACTCTGTACAATGGCTCCGAAATGCCGTTAGGTGTACGCTATCGATGTAGTTGTAGTGGGCTGCCACGGTTGATGCGGAAATTTAGACTGCTCGGAAGTTCTCAGTAACTGTTCTTGTTAACTTGGATATACATACTGAAAAATAACAAGGAAATGTTGTTGCTGCCCGGAAGTCATGCTTGACTGGTGCGCAGAATGAGAAAGGGTGTAAGCATGAGGAGTCAAGAAAACAAAGTGATAGTTATTATGTGATTTAAGGAATAATTTGAAGCATATTGCGAGCTTTAGCCTTTCGCCAATGAAATGCGCTCTCTACTGCACTGTCAGTTCCTCTGTTGTTTGAGATAATAATGAATAACGATGGTGAAGCTGTTCGAAAAAAAGAAAGTTTTGGTTCGCATCGCTGGTTTAGTGTTACTCAAAGAAGGCAATTGTGCTAAAAAAGACACGGGCGAGTAAGGACATGGACGGGCGCACTCGTCCGTGTCTTTTTTAGCGCAATTCCCTTAAGTATGCACGACCGACTCGCCCAACAACGTGCTCTCCTGAATTAGTGTTACTCGGTTGCTTCGACCGGTCTTTGTGTAGGCTGCTCACATAGCAAGCTGATATAATATTTACCATTGTAGTACATCGCATAAAAGTGTGAACTTCAAAGCGAGATATATTTCGAAGTAGTTACTTCGCTGGCTGTGTCTGCATGTCATGAAAGACTTGTTTCATGCGAATGCATGTTACACAAATTCATTCTAGTATAAGACCATTTTAGGAAAATGGTAGCACTACCTTTGGGCAAAGATATTATGCAAGGTTCTTTCCCGAAAGCCCATGCACTGGGTAGCGTACTCGGCGCGAATTATTTCACAGTGACTCAATTATTGCGGCTAAATGGCTGCGAAAAGTGGATTCTCCGAAACGTGTTCTTCGAATGTCGGCGAAAGCTTATTGAAAGATCCGTTATAACTTGCGCAATGACATCAGTAGCTATTATTGGAGAAAGTAAAAGCGCGATAACCTGAACTTCCACACGGCTTTGTCTCCATGGGTTGTCTAGGTGCGTTCTATCAAGTTATCAAATTTTGTAATTCAACCCGCCATGGTTGCTCAGTAGCTATGGTGCTGGGCTGCTGAGTACGAGGTCACGGGATCGAATCCCGGCCACGGCGGCCGCATATCGATGGGAGCGAAATGCGAAAACACCCATGTACTTAAATTTAGGTGCACGTTAAAGAACCCCAGGTGGTCGAAATTTCCGGAGCCCTCCACTACGGCGTGCCTCATAATCAGAAAGTGGTTTTGGCACGTAAAACCTCATAATTTAATTAATTAAGTTGCGTAATTAGTGTTTCCCTTTGGATAGCGCTCTCTCTCACGTGTTCAGCACTGCCTGCGTCGTTCCACAAATTATGAACGTATCAGAATGAAATATGAGCTGCGGAAAATTTGTCTAAGAAAAGATATGCTTCCGAGTTCTTTTATTACCGCTGTACGATTGGTAGCGATGATGATTAATGGAGTTTATTGGCGCATGGACCAGATGTGGCCAAAGAGCGTCAAGGCCACGGGAAATGGGTTAGTAAACAGTGTTGGCATCATTTATCCAATGAATGCTTTATGTAGTGAGATTTCAGAAGTTCTGGCAGAATAGGAAAATCATTAATATTGCATCAAGCCCACTTCAATATGAAAAGAAATGCAGTACACAATATCATACTTCACCACATCAGAAGTACATTACCAAATAAAAGGCAGGCGTGCTTGAGTGTTGAATGCACGAATAAATAAATGTTGCGTATGTAAACTTTTTTAGGAGAAACTAAGAAGATGCTTTCTTCGTTCGATACCGTTCCTTCCTCTGAAGCTAGCCAGATATTGCGACCTTGATAACTTACAGGTATAATTATTCTATGCGCCTCCAATTAATAATTTGCATAGCCCAGCACTGCAATAAGGGAAGGCAGCGAAGGTAGAATAACCTGGAATTGACGTCTTCAATCCTAAACCTGTATAGCGTATTCACCCAGCGTCAAAGGCGATGATTCATTATAGCGCAATGCTTGACTGGCTGGCTCACGTTGTGATGCACCCATTCTTTTTTTGGCGTCAAAGCCTCTGTGCCTGGAAGAAAGTACGCTGCCATGAAAAGCGCTGATATTGGGCGCAGCGCACTTAAAAATTATCGAATTTGTTTGTCTCTGACGGGCAACGAAGGAACGCAAAGCTTTTGACAAGTTTGTATATAGCTACACTCTAAAAAGCTTGACGTACGCTAATATACTAGAGAACTTCTTTCATAATGATTGTTCGCCGAGGTAGAACAAAAGTGCATGAAATGTGCTGGATAAAACACAAGAGAATGCACAACTTTTATAACAGCGGTCAGCTCTCGGCCTTATTCCTTTCACTTAGTTTTCCGTTAGAAAGTGATGGATGTGAAGGACCCTTTCTTACGTTAAAAGGCATTAGATGGCCAGATTGCAGGAAGGTTTTTGTTACTGGGATGAAGAACGGTTATCTTCCAACCCATTGCATCACGACCCAGTTGACCACTCCGTCAATGTCCAAGACCTACAAGGTTGCGCAAACAGCACTGCCTTAACAGCTTGTGATCTCATTTCATTTCATAGGAGTCTCCTTGGGGACTGTCCAGTGAAGCATGAAATGCCGTAGAATTTGCTTCTTTGCTCTCTTCCGATTTGCAGACGGTCTTTGACTTGTGTAATTGTGTGTGTGCGATTTCTTCTTGTTTTTATCTCACTACGTTTATTTCATCCCTAACTATCTCAGCTGTAGCGGCATGCCAGGCCTGCATATATATATGCAACTTTCTCTAGATATCATTCTACTTTCTCTCTCTCTCTCTCTCTCTCTCTCTCTCTCTATATATATATATATATATATATATATATATATATATATATATATATATATATATATATATATATATATATATATATACGCGTTGTCGCAACTCGAGATGAAGTTGTTCGTGTGTGCTGCCTGCAAAATGGAATAAATGGAATAAATACAAAAAAAGCTGCGATGACGTATACTCGATGCACATACTTCAGTAACCTTAAAAAAACAAAGATAAGCAGAAGGAGGCCGCAGCAATTCTGGCCTTAGCCAAGGAAGCTCTCAACGCTGAATAATGTTGATGATCAATACATATTTTGAGGTTCTTGGAAGACAGCAACCATACAGTAGTGAGTGCACATGCCAAGGGAAGGCTCAGTTTTCAGTTAAGTATCCCCTTCCGCTTTCCTTCCACCTTCGTTTCTGTCCTTTTTCGTCTTCATTAGCTTCAAGGCAAACGGGTGAATGTGTTTCGGAACTATTTCCGCACAGTAAAAGAAAAAAACTATAAGCTGCCGTGTGTGTGTGCGTGGCAAAATGTGGAAGGGTTTGAAATTGATGGCTGAACGTAAAGAAAAGGCAGCATGTAGAAGCAAAGATCGCAAAGATGGCTATGATCGCTAGCAGCATTCTTACCGAACCAGTGGTTGCATATAGTCCGAGATGGAGGCGTCAGAAGCGTAGTGTAAAGCGCGCTGTCCTGCACTGAAAGCGCGCGAAATTACGTGCTTTAGGCATGACGTATGCGTGCGTTGCAAGGACGTGAACATTATGTCAGCCAGCGAACGAAAAAAATATAAATATGTAAAGGAGGGAAGAAGGAAGCGAGTGATTGTCGAAAAAAGTTTTTTTTTTGTATATCGCAGTAATAAATGCGATTGTTTCAAACTTGCATTAGTTTTCGCGCATCTCGTGTTTCGCCAATTTGAACAATGCCCGCCCGTTAGCGTCTGTTATACGCTCAAAAAATTGAACGCCTGAAATATGCGTCTGAGCGGCATGGTCCCCGCCTACGCGTTTTATCCAGACCAGTGTAGCTCCTGGGAACGCGTTTGACGGCTGAGTTCTGAAAGGTCGTTATCTAAGGACCGGAGGTTATATTTTTTTCCTCACATTTTCGAAGTTTTGGAATCAATCGCATCCTGTATGTTAAATAGCCATCCCGCAAGGCATTCAACAGTGGCAGTATGCACAGTAAACTGATTAAAATGAACCGCTTTGGCTTTCAAGCTTTATGTCCGCGCAAATATTAGAAGCAAAAACTATGTGTTTCATAAAAATTTATTTTTTTCGTGCTGTTACAACAAATTCGTAGACACTGGAAAGTGCAATTTGCATGGCGTATAGATTCCGCGTGAGGCATGCCTCCTTCATACGTCAACAGTGCGCATGCCAGGTTTCGTTAACGCGTACCATGAATTGGAACTCATTTCAACATGAAAGCACTAAGGTGAAATAAGCGGTATTAAAGTTATTATTGAAAGCTAGTAAACGAAGAATCCGAGAATACCAGAGCTTTTTTGAAAAATATGAAAAAATAAAGAAATAAAATGCGGTGATTTTGCTGAATGTTGTTTGCCTTGGCGGCAGTGGTGCGGTGATGGAGGATCAAAGTGAGCGTGTTAGTAACGGTCTACGGGTGGCGCATAAAGTGTTGAAGGACGAACGAACAAGTACTATGCTGTTATAGCCATGATTTGGCCTATAGAAAGGCACTAACTGCGTTGTCTTGCTCCGAAAACTGTACGCTTTTTCTGGAGCACTCCTTAGGTTTCACAGTGACATAAATGATGAGTTATTATAGTTTAAACTAATTTTGTAATGGTGCAATATACGCACATTTCGACAAAGCGCAACCAATAGTTCACGAAATCAGGCAAAATTCGGCCTGTTGATTAGTGTACAGCTTTTTTGAAGCTGTGCCAATGTTTCTGATTATCGCTGGTTTGTGTTATATAAGTCTAACTCGCAAGAAGTTTTTGGGCTTAAGCAAATGACTTGGTCGTCTCACATATTTCGTAACTGACACTCAGATGGAGTAACAAGCTGTTACTTTCTTTTCAAATGGTGCCGCAGTCAATATAGCGCTTTATAGTTGAGCAGGAGGTCATCGATTGTACTCATGGCGGTGGCAGATGCAGTTTGATAGAGATAGAAGGCAAAAATATTCATGTATTGTGTTATTCATGCACTCTAAAGAATTGCGTATCTATATTGTAGGTTTTTTATTGTGTCTGCTTTAGCTGGCCTATCTTTGTTACGTACTGTGTTTGTCTTTTCTTCTCATTCGTTTCTCTTAGGCGGTAAATATTTTGGAAGTACTGTTTGGCTAAGACAGAAGGAGTAGCAGGTATTACACCTTAAGCCAACCTCACCTGAACACACAATTAATAATAAATGAAAAAAAAAGCAAGCCTGATTCGTCAGATTAACCCAACGGGGCTCCTCTACGGCGTTTGGTAACACTCAAGTATTGCTTGTTGGCTCATATATTTATTTATTTATTTAAAATACCTTACAGGCCCTATGGGGGCATTGTGTAAGGGGGGTACAAAATCAAGGGGGAAAAGAAAGAGTAAACAGCCTTCTAAAGTGTAATACAAAAGATACGCCTCAATGCAGGGCTCATCAACATTACTACCAAAAACATGTAAAAGGAACAACTGAAGTAATGAAAGGCCACAAAGGTACACTTAAGGAAATAACACGAGTAAAACTCAACGTAAGGTACTAATACTATAAAGTAAAATACACGAAAAACGAACATATCAGGGAGTACAATTCTTGAAGGGATATTTAGGGAAACAGACGCAAAAAAGCTATAATATATACAGGGCATACAAGTGAACACGTGACATAGCATAAAATAGCAATTCATTATCAATCAAATTATCAATCGTTATCACTTTCTTGCAAGCCTATATCACTCTGAAATTTCTAATGCACACGCTGTCAACAAACCCGTTGTCAGGCAGCATCGCTTATGAACCGGCTCGCTACGCAGAGACCCAGATGAGGCTGTGACGACGTACTACCCTAAGCGGGTATTTGTAAGAGGGCCCTATTCAGGAAATTGATTAGGGTAGAGATGATCAGAAATGGCGAAAAAAGAACTGATAGAGAACAGGCAACGTCAGTATAGTACTGTCTTTTTTGTAGCAATAATTCTTCTCACTGCCTTATTAATGAGTCCTAGACGCATTTATGGTTGACATCACTGCCTCTTCGTTTCTTTCCTCCTCCTCATCAACTAGTCCCTTTTCCCGAATTTTCTATCACATCGTTTTACTGCCTCTCCACTCAAGCCTCAGCGAGCAGCGACGTATACTGAGGTACCCTCAATATTCATGACCGAACTCCTTTAAACTAAGACCTCCCAAGACAGGGAAGACATCTTGAGGACCTCTTGCAACATCACTCTTTCTTGCTGCATGTTGCACATGACCAGGGCATTTGACGAAGGCAGGACGTGATCGTCACATGATAGGCCCCTTGAGGGAGGAGTCCAAAATATCCTTAACTCTTAAGAGGTAGCAGAGCATAGCTACTAGTTTTCCTGTGCTCCAACTTGTTTGCCTCTGCTTACTTAACCTTCGTCTCGTTTACTCAAAAGCAGGAGCCCGGATGTAAGCGAGCTGCTCTCAAATGGTTCTGATATACCGGTTATTGACTGTACACTTCTGTCTCTGTTCCCAGGTAGCAATCTAATCGCTCATACACTAAAGGAAAGCCGAGACAGCCACGTTGATCAAAGTGGACTAGGACAGCACTGAATAACACAAACAAAGCGAGGCGGAACTTTCAGTTCTAGCGAAAAACTAATTGTTTATTGACTGGCGCCACCTCGCAGAGGACATTCCTTTCAGCGCTATGTACGAAATATTAACGCTTTTGTAGTGAAAGATTATCTAACGACGGAATATGAGGCTGCAAATGGGAACGGTCATAATTAACGAACTCTCGTGACATATCGCACAGCGCGGTTTTTGCAGCACGCACAAGTTAAAGTAAAACAAGTTCTTTCGCCCCCATGCTGTACTACTTTCTAGGAAGAAATATGAAGTTTCGAGCAGGCAGGTAAAAGTAGGGCCCAATCACAGTATACAAACGCCGTCCTTCGAACGTCGTATGTGTTAAAATTTTAAGGCGAAGCTTTCTTTACCTTTTCCCCGGGGTTTTGCGTTCGTCGTCATTTCTTCGCGCGATATACTTGCGGATATATATAGACAGCTTCGGCTACTGGACACGTTCCCAAATAGGCAGCTTGCTGTCAGTAGTTGTCTGCCTTGAGACAATCTGGGTAACTGGGTATATATGTGCCAATGTGTTATGTACCCGAGCTGATGGCTTCGGCACTGGGTATGTTAAGTTGGGTATGTGTCACTTGGAATGTGCCTATATTAGGCCAATACGTCATTTTGGATAGTATATGTGCCACTGTGGCAAAAGGGGTCTGAAGCCTTAATGTATTTTTGTATGGGTCGTTCTTCTCTGTGCATACAGCTCTCATAAACACTTTTCCAATGGCAAACATAACACGTCACCTTCGTCCACGCGACGCGTGAGCTAAAAGCTACCGGCTACAAGGCTGTGTTATTGTCATCCGCCACCGCTGCTATCCTCGCTAACTCAAACATGCTTCGCGTCATTTCGATTCCGACACTGTGCTGAATCTGCGTCACCTCTGTCTCATCAGTTCTTCTAGCACAAGTTTCACATAGCAGAGCATTGTATCAAACCACGCGCCAAGAGACGCGTACCTTTAACGAGTTTGGACACCTCTTAACAACATCGTTTCCTCGCGAACTGCGTCCGCTGAAATGAGCCTGTCCAATTATTCCTAATCAGGAACACTGGGAACAGATATCAGAATTGAGGTCTCATTCAGCCTAATGTTCTTCTCGCCAGTCTGGCCTATTGCGCGCGTTCTGACGCATTTGAAACTGGGTAATTGCGGAAAATATAGCTACAGCTTAACCTCGTGCTTTCAACGCGTGGGCATAATTCGATAAAGTTACCGTTTTTAAATCCCTTTGCAGACTCTCATTTCTGGTTGGCGGTAAAAGTTACAGGCTGCTGTGCAGGTCGACTAATTCCATTAGCACCAGGAGGATCGCTAGAGCGCGAGTAGGCGGCACGGTGTTATTGCCGGAGTGTAAAGTGGATTTGGGAAAAGTGCGTGAGGGTGCGTGCGCTGTAATGCAATTGTTTCCCCCGGAAGTATGCGTTACATGTCCAGGATCGCTTGCACATCGCGATGGTTATTGTTCCTGTTTGTGTTTCCGTTCTTTCTTGCTGCCTACCACAGTCATCGGCCCACTTTCTCATAGTTTTGTGCAGACTTCAAGAAACAAATATTTCTTTTGGGTGTATAGCATACCAAGGGGCTGGTCATGTACCCCGAATGTCTCCATTGGTCTTTAACATTTATCAACAAAACATACGTTCATTCTGGGACAATTTTTTTTTGCGGATTGAAAAAAAAATTTGCCTGTGCCTGTTTCACCTGCGTGGTTTAGGTTGAAAGTCTTCCGTTGGAAGAGAAAAAAAAATATTAGAGCTTTGGATAATTTCGCTGGCAGCTTAAGGTATATGGCAATGGGCTCATCCACCACGGAGTTTTTGTATATTATTGGATATTTTAGAAATATTGGATGATTTTGTTGGTCTTCGTATGCAACAGTTAAAACCGACAAAGCACTGACTCAATAAACAGCTGAAAAAAAAACGCTAACCTAAGCATCTACCATGACATGCCATAAGGAATAACATGATTTCGTCACGACAGGCTGTTTTCTGTCGATGGTTCTATTTAAAACTTCGTATTTCCAAGACAACTTCAAAGCTATGTCCGCAGAAAAAGTGTAGGGCTATCACTGATGTTCTAAGTTCTATTTACTCTCTCGAAATTGCCGACATGTCTTCACGTGCTACTATAATTAACGTTTGATATGATTCCCTCCTTCCATATTGGATCTCTAACGTTACTCACACTATTTTTTCGAAGGTTCTTACTCTCTACGCGTCTTGTTTTCTTAGGTTTCAAATTTTATTCGTCTTAGCAGAGCTGCTTACACAACACATTGACACCACAATTGATACCGTTTGTTTCAAATACTACTTCTAATATTGTGCGTTTAAGAGGAAGCTTTAGCTCAGAAGCTCCTTTCAAAATACATGGGAACGGAGCACTTATTTTCTTAGGAATCAACGCATCGATCTTGATAAGAATTGTTGCATTTAAAGGATAAAATCAAAATTCATTACTCGTAAGAAGTGGATTTACAAATCACTCCACATTCTCCTAAATTTATTTTTTGGAAATAGCAAGATTTCTGAAAACTCGAATTGAAAGCTTGCAAGGATCTAACTCAAAATCACACATATATATATATATAATCAGCTCGGTTGACCGTATTAGTAATAATATTGCCGGCTTTGTCTCATCACGCATGCATCTGATCCTTACCTATGCCTAGTTTCTTCTTCACTGCTTTTAGGCTTCCTCCGTTCCTGAAAGCATGTTCGATTGAGGGAGAATGATGGCAACCTGCTGTTAAATATATATATATATATATATATATATATATATATATATATATATATATATATATATATATATATATATATATATATATATATATATATATATATACTAAACTCACCTAATCTGAAGCGGACAAAGTTGATGTAACGTACAGCATTCTAAGCTATGCCACTAATTTGTGAGTTGAACATTTGCCCAACCCTCGTAAGCACTGTACAAATTCAAATTTCCTGTAAACTGTAAACCAATGTAGCGAATTTGTCCATTTAAGGTGCTTTAACAGGTGCACTTTACTGAACGTCGATATCTCACTTTGGTGCAGCTAGCGCTGCTAATTTGAAATCGACTGCTTCAATTCTTCGAAACGTTACATACTCTCTAAAGAGATCGTGGTCAGGAATAAAGATTATGATTCTTGTAGTTGCTAGAATCTAGCTTTCTCTCTCAAACGGGATACACTTCATTTAAATCAGTCTACCGTTTGTTCATTGAAAGCATTTCTTCGTTTTACGCATACTTAAATAAGAAAACTGGAGTTTACGCCGAGCTAAAGCTTCCTCTTAACCAGTAGTATCCAAAACATTGCTATGTTAGTGGAGGTTGCTCGCTCACGGATTTGCCGTGAATTTATTTGACCAGAATTAAATTATGAGACAAAGCTGGCAATATCATTACTAATATGGATGAGATAGTTCAAGTGGCTGAGGATTTTTATAGAGATTTATACAGTACCAGTGGCACCCACGACGATAATGGAAGAGAGAATAGTCCAGAGGAATTTGAAATCCCATAAATAACCCCGGAAGAAGTAAAGAAAGCCTTGGGAGCTATGGAAAGGGGGAAGGTAGCTGGGGAGGATCAGGTAACAGCAGATTTGTTGGAGGATGGTGGGCAGATTGTTCTAGAAAAACTGGCGACCCTGTATACGCAATGCCTTATGACCTCGAGTGTACCGGAATCTTGGAAGAACGCTAACATAATCCTAATCCATTAGAAAGGGGACGCCAAAGACTTGAAAATTTATAGACCGATCAGCTTACTGTCCGTGGCCTACAAAGTATTCTCTAAGTTAATCGCAAATAGAATTAAGAACACCTTAGACTTCTGTCAACCAAACCACCAGGCAGAATTTCGTAAAAGCTACTCAACAATAGACCATATTCACACTATCAATCAGGTGATAGAGAAATGTGCAGAATATAACCAACCCTTATATATAGCTTTCATTGATTACTAGGAAGCGTTTGATTAAGTCGATACCTCAGCAGTCATGGAGGCGTTATGGAATCAGGGTGTAGACGAGCCGTATGTAAAAATACTGAAAGATATCTATAGCGGCTCCACAGCCACCGTAGTCCTCCATAAAGAAAGCAACACAATCCCAATGAAGAAAGGCACAGGCAGGGAGATACGATCCATGCTATTCCCAGCGTGTTTACAGGAGGTATTCAGAGACCTGGATTGGGAAGAATTGGGGATAAGAGTTCATGGAGAATGCCTTAGTAACTTGCGATTCGCTGATGATATTGCCTTGCTTAGTAACTCAGGGGACCAATTGCAATGCATGCTCACTGACCTGGAGGAGAGGCAAAGCAGAAGGGTGGGTCTAAAAATTAATCTGCAGAAAACTAAGGTAATGTTTAACAGTGTCGGAAGGGAACAGCAGTTTACGATAGGTAGCGAGGCACTGGAAGTAGTAAGAGAATACCTCTACTTAGGACAGGTAGTGACCGCGGATCCGGATCGTGAGACTGAAATAATCAGAAGAATAAGAATGGGCTGGTGTGCATTTGGCAGGCATTCTCAGATCATGAACACGAGGTTGAAATTATCCCTCAAGAGAAAAGTTTACAACAGCTGTGTCTTACCAGTACTCACCTACGGGGCAGAAACATGGAGGCTACGAAAAGGGTTCTACTTAAGTTGAGGACGACGCAACGAGCTATGGAAAGAAAAATGATGGGTGTAACGTTAACGGATAAGAAAAAAGCAGATTGGGTGAGGGAACAAAGGCGAGTTAATGTTACTTAGTTGAAATGAAGAAAAAGAAATGGGGGGGGGGGGCATAGGCAGGACATGTAATGAGGAGGGAAGATAAACGATGGTTATTAAGGGTTACGGAGTGGATTCCAAGGAAAGGGAAGCGTAGCAGGGGGCGGCAGAAAGTTACGTGGGTGGATGAGATTAAGAACTTTGCACGGACAGCATGGCCACAATTAGTACATGACCGGGGTAGCTGGAGCAGTAGAGTCTCGAGAGGCCTTTGCCCTGCAGTGGGCGTAACCAGGCTGATGATGATGAAATTATGGGTTTTAACGTGCCAAAACCACTCTTTAATTATGAGGCTCACAGTAGTGGGAGACTTCGGAAATCAGGGGTTCTTTACCGTGCACCTAAATCAAAGTACACGGGTGTTTTCGCATATCGTACCCATCTAAATGCGGCCGCCGCGGCCGGGATTCGATCCCGTGACCTCATGCTCAGCAGCCCAACACCATAGCCACTGAGCAACCACGGCGGCTTACTTGACCAGAATTAAACGGGCCCGCTAACCATTTCAATGGGCTCAGTGCCAATAGACTTTAGCATCATCATATATTTAATGTCTAGTTTTTCTCGTTAAGAGCAATAAAAAAAAACAGCACTAAACGACAGGACGAGTGAAGGAACACAGACACAGCGCTGTTGTCTGTGTTTAGCGCTGTTTTTAATTGCTCGTAACAATGAACCGACCAGTCCAAATGCGTACTCTTCTGTAGTTTTTCACGTATGAATTTTCAAGACTATCAATGGACCGCTGGCTTAGGTAAGCATTCATTTATTCTAATCTGTATTGAGATTGTCACGGCAGAAAAGTATTTGCAATTACAGGTTGATAATGGGGTACTTCCACGCCAACGCCTGTAGAACTCCTCGTGTTATCATCGTCCCATCACTGTATAATTTATTGTTTGTGGAGAAGTCGCCGATACAATAGTTGCAAACACTTCCGATTTCACCCAAATTAATGCATAAAGGTAACCTTATTCACTGGCTTTGGCATGTGGCACGTGAATTAGAAGCTGCGCTTTCCATTTTATCTTGCCACAAGACATGAAATGCAGTACAAGCGGTCTACTTATGAGTATTGTTACGAAGAGGAAGTCCAATGCACAAATGTATTTACAGCTATTTACATGGGGAAAATTTAGTAGTAATAGCGCAGGCTGGTACAAAGGTCACAGGAGACAGTCTACCATTTCCTCTTCGTCTCCCTCTTGCGTGCACGGACCTGTTCAAATGCACCATAACACTGTTAAGGGCACGGTGATCAAAGCCTGGATTTGGAGGTTAACTTCCCGTAAACAGCCCGTCATGCGTCGTGCTTGTCGTTCTTGGAGTGGTCATTATATATCTAGCCGAATTGATACATTCTCTTCTCTACGTGTATATAAAACAAATAAATAAAAATAGTGCGATGAAGGAACTGAAATAAAAAGGAAGGAAAAAAACAAAGAGAAACAAATACCCAACAAGTGCCCGAGCAAACTTCAGGCTGGTAAGAGCTGACTCAAAATTATAGCTCTTTGCGTGATTCCGGACATCAACCTGACTTTTCTAGATCTCGCTGCAAGGTCTTGTTGCGTGAACTATGCTTTCCTATTAGACCACATTAAGTTTTATTGCCCGCAATATCTCTCAACAATGGAAAGCAGAAGCGAATAACAAATGCAGTCTCTGTATAAAGAATACTCGCCCCAAATAAGTGGCTGAAAAAAAATGCTTAGTCGTGAACTGGTCGACAAACGCCAGCGACCCATCTACACAGTGCGACGTGCGAGCACGCCGTCACAAGCTGGGTTAGCTTCCATCGACCACTGGCTTGAGTTTCCATTGACCCGTGCAATAGCCACCTTTCTTTTTCTTGTTCTTTTATTCGCTTTCCTCGCTTCGCCGCATGGTTCTACTGGAACACAAAGACTTCCTCTTCATGGTAGCTTCCTTTTTGCCGCTGTAGTGAACACGATGTGCGGAAATTTATGACTCGCTATTTTTTTTCTCACGGTGTCCATAAAGAAAGACCGTAGAGGTCAAGCGCTTGAAGGCAAGTATTTCGTCTTCGAAACAACACGCCAGCGTAATCGCTACTTATAAGTGCACGGTGTTTCCAGTCTGACAGTTTGGTTCGAGTATTCGAGGAGCAAAGAGGATTAGTGAAGCAGGCCAACCGTGGCAGATACACAACGGAACGTCGATTCGGGGGAATACTAGTATATGTACAGCGCCCAGAGAGTACGAAGGAAAACTTCGGGGGGCAGAATGCCTTGAAAGGACGGAATGAGTGAAAAGCAAGTACGATGAAGATTATTATGGTTCTCTCTCCGTTCGGGTGCACATTGAGCGATATCCTCGTTTTTCAAGAAAGCCCATTCGTCTCTGAAGATTGTCTCATTCACTGAAGCGTAACGGGAAAAATGACTTGATTTCGAATGACCCAGAAAAACGTATAAGGCGTTCCATGCTGTACCAATACAGGCGTGCCAACAGTCACACCCTATGCTAATGAAAATAAAATAATATTTCTATCCGGAAGACAGGAAGGATGAGGTGCTTTTGGCACACTTGCAAGCGAGTTTATGGAGGGGTCGCATGGTTGCACAATTCATAGTGCACTTTATAATGGTTTGGGGAAAAAAAAAGACATGGACTGCATGGCCTGTAAAATGCGGAAATGACGCGACAGGAACTCCATACATGTCCACTCTACTGCTAGGTGGGCAAGTTGATGGGCCATCAGCCGTGGTTCCTTAGTAGCTGTGGTGTTCGGCTGCTAAGCATGAGGACGTGGGATTGAATACCGGCCACGGCGGCAGCATTTTGATGGGGGCAAAATACGAAAACACCCATGTACTTAGATTTAGGTACGTGGTAAAGAAGCCCAGGTGGTTCAAATTATTGCGGGGTGCTCCAGTCCTTTTGTCACGTAAAACTCCATAAATAAATAAAAAATAACTTTATCTGCTTGCTTTGTTTTCGCTAAGCCTTAATAGTATGCGCCTTGAAGCTCTGGTGGCACTAGGTTGGCCCCAGAGCCCGTCATGGCGAGGACTGAGCTACCACAAAGTTACACAGCTTTTTAACTTCGATGCACCAAGTTTAAAGTTTACGATCTTCTGGCTTCAGAACCAACAGCAGCTATTGCAGTTATGCAAACTGCACGTGATAGAATTGACAGAGGGACAGGGATGGGGTTGGGGGGCGGGGTGGGGAGAAAAACCAGAAGAGAAACACTGTTTGCTACCTGGCAATAATATACGTAGAAGCGGTAAAAAAACTGCATACTGCTGTCGTTGTCGCAATTTTCACCCTCCCCACAGGTCAGCTGTTCTTCCAGAAACCAGCTGAGAGCGATTTTGCAAATTTTGCTGCTCAGTACCTACTTCCTTGTGTCAGTCACTTTGGGTCGCTTACTTAATGCAGAGAGCTCGTAACGAATGCACACAATTTTGCTTCCAAATTGCACTTTAGCCCCTTGAACACAATAATTTAAAGCGTGGAGAAACAGTTTTCTTTCTGGGAAGCTGTAAAGCACTTGTGTTCAGAAACAGTGCTCCCGTTTTCCTACTTTTGCTTTGTGCACAAAAAGCGTGGTGCTGGTGCATTTCATATGCCTCCTAGATAACTTACTCGTAGAGAAACCCCTGTTGGAGTAGATTTATTCTACTCCTCGTCGTTTCCTATCCCGTCGACTTTCAGCCACAGCTTTGCCCGAAAAGCTCTAGCCGGAAAATGAGTTTAAGCTTTGCTGCACATTTTTTTTTCGGAAATAGACAACATGTTTCACTTCGCTCTTAAATGCCGCTGGCGTAATTTAGCCTGCCAACTGCTATCTCACTTTCAAGTTAATGTGAGTCGTAAAATGCTGACGAACTTAAACGCACGTGCAGTATTTCCGCAAACGCTGCCTTGTAAGTATATCTCCAAATGCAGCGCACTTTGAAGTCCGTAAGCATTTTTGAAAAGATTTGATGTATAGTAGCAGTGTTTGACGTTTAACGACGTATGTTTATTTTGTTTGTTTGTTTATTTTCTGTATTTTCGTTATTGTTTTCACCCCAGCTCACTTGTTTCCGCCGAAGCCTGAAGCTCAATGAATGGCCGACCAAAAAGCTTACAAGATGTGTGATTATCTCTAGTTTTTCACAGGCACTAAAAGGGGTCAGCCTTAGCACTACCTAAGCCAACTTTACTAACTCTTTGCAGGCTATATGTACATACACAAAGCTATTTCAAACATTAGCCGTTTCTGAATAAATTCTAGGGTTCTACATGCCAAAACCACAATTCGATTATGAGGCACGCCCTGGTGGGGGACGGCGCATTAATTTTGACCACCAGGGAATCTTGGATGTGCTCCCAATGCACGGGACACGGACATTTTTGCATTTCGCCCCAATCGCAATGCAGCCGCCGCAGCCAGGATTCCATCTCTCGATCTCGTGCTTAGCAGCGTAACACCATAGCAGCTAAGTCACCGTGGCGGGTGTTAGCCGCGCCTGCCCACGCGCATTGGAGATCATGAAAGCACAGGTGCGGCGCGTACTCTTCGGCGTTCTGGCACAGACCACTTATTAAAGAACTGCTACTGGAAGCGTGACAAGATAGTTCTACTCCCGAAAGAGTAGTCTGTGCTCTTCTGGCATTCCCGACTAGCAAGGGGGTTGACTCGCTGCTGCAAAAGGTCCATTTGACAGAATATTTATTGAAACCCTCATTCCACATCGTCGCAACTCATAAACCCCTTTCGGTCGAGCGACTGCGAGTTGAGGAAGTCGGAACGCAGTAATTATAAACAAGGCACAAAAGAACCAGGTCACAAGTAGAGAACGAAAACCTCCTCCTTTGCATGTGTCCTGTTTCTTTTCTTACATTAGTGTGTGTATGCGCCGCAGGCATAATGAACCTCTGACTCCAGTTCCCGTAATCTCAGTGCACAGTAGTAGGCTAGATGACTCCATATTCAGCCATGGGCTAATCTCAACACCTCAATATATATATATATATATATATATATATATATATATATATATATATATATATATATATATATATATATATATATATATATATATATATATATATATATATATATATATTCAAATTCAATTCTGCGTAGTTTCTCTTTGTGTAAAGATGAATTTACCATACTTAGTTTCTGTGAAGCTGAAATTATTCGAGATATAACGCACACATTCAAGTTTTATCGCGGTCCCGCCGACAGTACAGAGTTTAATATTTACTGCCTCAGGGAACATCAGTGCTTACCACAATGATCAAGAACTGCACAAATACATCGTGTAGCAATGTACTATATATGCACAGGACAATTACCGCATTTCCAAAAGCAACGGTATAGTTTGTATCCTATGCCGGCCTAAATACGTCGTTGGTTAGGCAATATATCACTTTGTATAAATAGAAAGATCTGTGGATGTACGCTGAGTCACAGTGTTTATAAATACATATTATTGACATAGTTCGCGAAATATTATAGTTTCTTTCTCTCATGATTAAAACGAGTATACGTGAAAAAGCACGCAGTATTTAATCTTCGCAATAGCAAAAAATTTGTAATTACGTTTTTCATCTCCAAAGCGAGTACATTGATAAAAGGCGGCTTCATACGTATACTGGATTATTTTCTTACGTATATTATTTCCATACGTATACTGGATTATTCCCTTTAGATGTTCTGTGCGCCATGAATGCAATGTTTCACCTATAAAGGATGAATAAGCGATACGAAAGCCACTGATTGCCCGAAAATTAAACCCGCATGCTGGTGTGCATTATAGCAATATGAATAGTAAAACGACAAAACTAATTTCGTTTGTCAAGAACGAATCTATATCGTTATGTGCTTGGTGCAATTACAAGTGAACGTAATTAGGCTTGCTCATGAGGTGGGCAGAGATGTTGTTTTCACGTTCTTCGCATTACTTATTCAGCGAACGTTCCTAGATGAAAATTTTATTTTGCTTATAGACAGTGATTTGCTTGCTCCAATTCGAGGCTCCGCGGTGCGTCGTTACAAAGATTGCCCGAAATTTAAGGTATGATAAGAAATGTGTACAGAGACCCGGTAAATGAATGTCAATGAACACTTGAGTACCTTAATTACTTGCTCATTATACACTTACAAGCCGTTCGTTCAAATAGTGGCGAAGCGAAGACTTGGCAAACGAGATAGATTCTGTCTCTTCAGACAAATTGCACAGATGATATATGAATTAATAGAAATAAAATTTTTTTGCATAATCTTTTTCACCGGGACGTAAAAAGGATGACCAGAACTCTGTCAAGACATAGAACCTCTCTTAAGGCCTTTATAACGTCTGAGTCACCCTTCATGAATGAAAAAACGAAAACAGCCCTGAGGAATTGTTCTGAAATATTTGGTTTAGCAGGTAGAAATTATGGAAAAAATACGTGTATGGGGGTTCTACATAATGAGGACTGCGAAGAAGTACCTTTTTTTCTGAGTGTAGAGTACAGTTCCACAAGCACTACGTAAAACAAGCGTACCCGCATGCATGCCTGAATATTAGTTTCATTGTAGTCAAGTCACTCATTCCAGGCTGGTGTTGAGGTCGTGGAGGCGCTGGTGCACCTCAGTCATGATAGGCAACGGTGCTCGTTTTACGTCTCTGCCATTTATTGCCATGGGTTTGACATTCGAAGGGGTAAGAAACACATTCAGCTTCCATTAAACCCCTTCTCGCTCACTGTCTCCCATTACTTCCAAAGGTGCGGGCTTTTGAATAGACAAAGTAATAAGATGACAGCCCCTTCCAGTCCGTGAAGACTGTCGAACAGCGAAGCCGTGTTAGTTACACCGAGTGCTGCACCACGGAAGCCAAACCTCGCAAGCAGTCCATATTGCAAATCTTTTGTTCCACCATTTTTTCCCTCTCATTTTCGCTTTCGCGTGCTTCGCCTAGTGAGCATGCGTTAGGAGAGCTTCTTCTTGCGGTTCTCCCAGCATTTCTCCTTTTGTTTTGTGCGCGTGAGTCCATGTCGCAAAAGTGCCGACAGCCACGGACTCCAAGTATAGCGTTTCAATTGCTGGGCATTGTTCGTTGGCCGCAAACCGCCAGCATAAGATTTGTTTCTTTCGCGGCAGGGTGGAATCGATCGTCGACAAATTCAATGGTGATCTGGCTCGATCTCCGAAAATGCACCGTGGGACAGCCGTATAAGGTTTGCGTATAAGATGTCATTCTCACGGAGGGAAAGGGCTCACTGCAACCTCCTTCCCCTGTTGAGCTCTTCTTTTCCTCTCCTGCATGTCACGTGGCCCCTTTTTGGCGAAGTCCGATAGCGACGGCACAGGGTTTGCGTGAACAGCTTCGCTGTAAAAATATATTGCTGAGGTTTCAAGGGCCAAACCAACGATCCGATTATGAGGCTCCCCGTAGTGGGGGATTCCAGAATAAACTTGACCGCTTAGGGTTAATTAGCATGCACCTAAGTCTAAGTACACGAGCGGTCTTGCATTTTACATCAATCGCAATGCGGCCGTCGGCACAGTGGTTGAAACCACGACCTCAAGCTCAGCAGCGCAACTCCATAACCACTGAGCATACGTGGCGGGTTATCGACAGGTTATTATTTTTTTTTGCACGCCCCTGATTTGACCAGCGTGCTACCTAAAAAAAAGAAGGATACAGAGGGAAGGCGCTCATAAAGCGGATTAGCGTTCAGTTTAGCTATCTTCACGAAGATCTCTTCCCAGACGGTTTTCTCAAAGTACAAGTTTCTTTCTTCTTTAAATCAAGTCTTGCCTTACTTTCACTAAGGTCGAAGCCAAATATAGCAGACACAATGAGGCGAATTATTCTCTATATCGAACGTACAAAACTTTATGGCTGTGTTGGAGCAAACCGGAGACTCATATCTGGTTAACCTCCCTGCCTTTCCTCTTCATTCTCTCTCTCTCTCTTAATGGCTAATACTTATGTAAAGTAGCTCCCTCATATATCAGTTCAGGACGTCTGCTGTCAGCGCCACAAAGCCTTTGAATGTGACGTGCCACTGCGGTGGATGTGCTGCTCCGGTACTGTGTTTACAATAATGGAAGTGCATTGCGCGCAGGTGAACAGGATCTCGCGCATCGGAAACGCTATGCTTAGTGACGCTGAGAAACAGCTCCAGATACTGGCAAATTACTGCCTACTACGCGTAGCTTTGTTTTCATTATACGGGTTCGTTACTTGCTTGATTTCTGCACTGAAGAAAGCAAATCTGTCTACGATGAACGCCTCATAGAAGTTCATGTAAGTTCGTTATGGGTGAGTTTGGGTAGATCGGATTACCTGGTGTATAATCTACACTAAGGGCCTCGTCGTTATATCTTGGTTCGACGACATTAAGGCTCTAAAACATTTCAATATAGTTTTTCGTTCTACAAAGCATACAATCGGCCACATCTCAGTGACAGCCCCATCCTTCCATCCTGTAGCATTTCACAATGGTTGGATCCCATTAATAAAGTTTTCTTTTCGTTCTGCGGAACTAAAACCACTTTTCAGTCGTTTTTGATATATGCACAAAGACGCAACCTGCTGTCTTCCCACACCGACTGCTGCCAGTAAAAACCACGACAAATTTATGAAGGGAATGATCAACATTCTACAACAAATTTTTGTTGAGTATTCTTACAACATGCGTATCTACTACGTCTACTAGGCATTGAGTGTAAATAAATACATTAAATGAGTTAATCCCCATAGTTTAGGCTGTCAACTTGCGTCCTGCTAGGAGACTCCTTTCTTTTTATGTTATGATTCCAGAATTTCTGTCGGCGCTGTTGTTATTAAAACAACTAGCGATCACGCGCGATGACACAAGCTGTGATGTCGGCGAACGATAAGCCGAGGGAAATTTTAGCGAAATAACAAGGCTTTGAGACAAGCTGAAAAGAAGGCGCCACTGCTTTTCTTTGTTTGAAGCACCTCAGTCGTTTGACGCTTTGAACAAAATTATTGATAGCCTAACACATGTCCGAGCGATAAACACAACAACAAAAAAGTCAGTTTTGTTACGGAAAAGAGACGTTCCAAAATCCGCACAATGATGTCGGTCCAAAAAGTTAAAACCAGCTGCTGCTGTGAGCGAGACGCGGTCGGAAAGCAGAGTTGTGGCCCCGGATGCTTCGAATCGACGTCTCGAAGCGTCGGGGGGACAGGGGGGCGCCGAGCTGAAGAAATGCCGGACTTGGCGACAGGATGGTGTAGCTGACACACGCTCGTCTGGGCGCGCAGCCGGCTGTTGCAAACTGAGCGTTGAAATATGGCCTACGGCATTTGTACTAGAGGCTTGCTTCGCAAGGAAAGAAAGTTTACAAAAATTGGTACAAGGAGAACAGGCTCGAAGTGTGTAGGCTGAGACTGCTTGTTGGCTGTAGTAAAAGCAGGTCTTTTTTTTACGATGGCGTTTTCTTTTTTTGTCTTTTTACTGCGCTTCCAATTTCAGAAAGCTGGCGACATACATACAACGTTTGGCGAGACACGAGAAGCATTGCCATCGCTTTTGACAAAGCCCTTTTGTCGCCGTCAATTCACCTTAGGGCTCCTTTCGCCCCCCTTTTTAAAGTTTGAGGCATGAAAAAGAGCGCGAAAGGAACTTGAAAGCGGGCTTTATGTTACGGAAGAGAAAACGCATGATGTTCCAAGACATCCTGTATTTTAACAGACTGAATAAAAAATAACATATAGGTTAGAATAAACCAAAATTTTATTTTGTATTGCTCAAGCTTGCCCTTACGGCGCCCGAGTATGTGACAAACACGGGGACACTGAATTGTTGCTTTTGGAGTCATACGGGGATGTTCTTATGGCTTTTTGTCGCTTAGTTTCCGTGAGTGAACATGAGGATTTATGGGGAATGTGGTTGTCAGGTGACGGACGGACGGACGGACGGACGGACGGACGGACGGACGGACGGACGGACAGACAGACAGACAGACAGACAGACAGACGATGCACTTTACTTGATCCTTTTATTTTTTTCCACCTTACCTGGTAACACGCTTTAGGAAGTCCATGCACAGAAATGGTGACTCAGTTCAAAATGTGGTTCGTTCAAAATATTGCTCTAGCCTTCCGATGCTCTCAGCGTCCCCTGCGAGCTTACACGAACGCACAGACTCACACTTTTCTAATGAGGCGTTACGAAAATTTTAAAGTACCAAACCACATTACTGAGGAACATGCTCAGAATTGTTGATTGCCATTGAAAAGTCCCGTGCAATCAAGCGCCAATCTCCACTTAGCGCAATGCACTTCTCAAAGAGGAGATTCAATGGGAACTGTACTTCTAAATGGCAGGGCACAGCAATTGGGAGGTAGTAGACAAAGTAATTGCCAGTCTGCCACATAGTGCACCGAACTTGTGCCATTTATGAACATTGTGCTGTAACCATGGATAATTAGCATACTCATTGCCACTGAGAAATCCCATTGAAGAAACAGGGTCACCGTCGTTCGGCGCAGCAATCTGGTCTTTACGTGCTTTGTCGCCTCTTCCGCGCTGTCATCTTACGCGCGCGCATTTCGTGGAAAGATGCCATTCACGAAATATTCGATCATATTTTACAAAAATGCTGTATCAGCTTATTTTCATCCAGTATCAACATCACCGCCTGCAGAAGAAATGAAAGTATTCCTCTCATAGTTGCGCTGTTAAGTGCGCCGTATAACTTCTTTATATGAGAAACTTCGTTCTTGTGTGTTACTAAGCAGGGTACTGACGGGTTGTCATTGCTTCCGTTGAAAGGGCGGTAAGCGTTCAGGAAACCGAACTAATGCACTAAAGCGTGAGCGGCTGATGACTCGCTTCCAGTTGAATTGATGCAAGGGTTGTGCTCTCAGGTAAGCTTGTTTTAAGGAGTCTGGAAAGGGTAGTGTGCTATTGAAGCTAGCAAAAGCATGCTAATTCAACTATGGCATCCCTGTTAACTTGGGTAACGCAATTTGATGACAGACGCACTGTGATGGAAGCCAAATGCATGGCCCATCACCAGTGGTTCCGGTACCATGGAAACGTTTCGGCATCGGTATTTATTAAAATATTTTCTTTGGTGGTTCTGCTGATACCCATCCCGCACGCACGCACGCACGCACACGCGGGGCGGCCATGAAGTCCGCGGGTGGCGCTTGCCCGAATGCATATGATGGAGATTCAATTCCGCCCAAGCAATATTAAACTTTGTTTGATTTTTTGCAATTCATGAGTGCCACATACTAAGCGGCACATAAGCACCCAAAGTGGCGGCAATGAGCTTCACTGAAGAGCGGTGCATAATCGCGGCCCGTATCAGGTGACCCAAGTTGGCGTCAAAGAGGTTCATTGAGTTCACAGATGGGTGAAGCAACCCAGGAATGCTAACCAAAACAACGCTGTTTACCATGCTAAATATTTTCGGACATGTACATATTAGCTCCCCATTATTGGTGAGCTCCTACAGTTACTTATGGACAGCGGAAAACTGGTTAGAATAAAATAAATAATTGTGCGATCACACTAAGTTGGAAACGCGCAATATTCCGAGACAAGTATCTTCACAATTTTCGGTGAAGAAGTGATTTCATGGTCAAACGGTGATGCTAATATTTGTACATGACACCAGCCTTCATGGTATATTCAACATCGCCGGAGATCTCCTGCGCCATATAAATACATTGATACATCGGATTCAACTTGACGTGACGCAGACAAAGTGCTGCTTTTGCTTTGCAAGGTCTCTTGCTCCACTTCTGCTGACTACTGCAGCGACAGAACGTCTATCACGTCGTCGTCGTATTCCGACACAGTTCGCATGAAGTAGACATTTAGCGAAAAGAAACTAGGAAGACTGGGCAATGAAGTGCCCCTTTACGATTAAAGAATGCTTTACCCTTAATATTCAGTCAACCACGGCATTCTTAAAGACCATGGATGCGATGTTAGATCAGCATCTGTGATAAGTGGCTTTCCATAGTGATGTGTGTTGGGGCGCATTTATTTTTTGCAGTAGATGAACTGTGTCTTTCGGCGTACCATCCATGTTAGTACATTGAGTAATACGGCAGCAAAGATAAAAGGCAGCAAAGGGCACCCCACATTTCTGTGAACTTGAATGTTACCTGAACGCTCAGATCGCGTTATCTTCATTGTCATTACATCACTATTAGTCTTTTACTTAACTATCGTTATTTAATTTAATTTTTGTTGTAGGACAAAGTAAAATGAAGCATCCCTGGAGTTTTCTACTTGAATCTCTCCTAGAAACAAACATATAACAGAGAAGAATGATTGAATGTCGTTGCACGTTGTATATTCCATGCCTGCGTTACTTCTCACTCAGTATAAGTCTTTCCGTTGAAAGCAATTTTCACTGCATTGAAAATGGGAATGGAAATGCCTCTGATCTTGAAAAGCTTGCCTACTTTTTTTTCCCCTAATCATCATGCGATTACAGTGGCCTCCGCAGTCGGTGATCAATCATTCAACAAAGGCTCGACCCTTTCCATCCCCCCACTGTCCCTGCCCACCACGCACGCACATACAGACGGCAGCAAACACCCACGGACAAGTACGTGGGCTGTGTGCCACGCTTGAATGGTACACCCAATAGACCGCTACACACGAAGTTGCCATCACAGTCATATACGAAAAATTAGCAGACAATTTTCCCTTTGCAAGTTTGCCTGCGCTCTCGCTTTGGAAGATGCTTATAGTGAAGTATTCGCCTTATCGGGACTAAGACTTCTACCCAACGGGTCCAGCATGTCGTCGAAGAACATTATCTAAAACAATAATAATAAAAAAAAACCATTGGCGAAGAAACCTTAACAAGATCATGCTAGCATCTAACCACGAGGCAGGCAAATGCATAAGGCTTATTACTGGTTTACTTTCTGCGTTTTCCAATTGAAAGGGGGGCACGAGTTCATTCGGGGAAACATTGGAGTAAATAGCTCAGAGAAAGAAGGCATTTAGCAAGGTTGCCATTAGACTCTCCCTAATAGTGGACAGCATTTAAGGAAGGAACATAATGAGCGGCTCCTAATGCGTGGGTAGCGAGTGCGGTCTTGCGTAAATTCAGAAGTCGTGATGCGTAAATAGAGGCACTTGTCCCCTATACGCTTGAGCTGAAGCTTTAAGCTAATCATGTAATTTAAAACTGCGATTCGCGGAGGGTTGGGACGTCGCCTTCAAACGATGACCTCGTTATACTTCTAAACACATCGCTCGCGTCTGTAAGAACCCTGTTCTGTAAGAACTTTTACGCGATTCTTTTTAACAAGCGCTACTTTTTTTCCTATAAGTGCTTATGTAGATTGCTGCCTCACAACCACAATGATACGACTAAGGAGCTTTTTGGGAGAGATATCTATCAGTGTCAGTTATATAAACCTTAAACAATAGCAGTAGTTGCGACACTGACGGTATTCAAGTGTGCCCAATTAAACATGTAGTTGAAATTATTGCCTCAGTACTCACCCATATTTTTAACATGTGTTTGGAATAGGCAATTCTTCCAATGAAAATGCAGTCTGCGAAAGCAACCATTCTATATAAAAAAGGAGATTGTAATGACTTGGGAAATTACAGGCCGGTATCTATTTTACCAATCTTTTGAAAGGTGTTTGAAAAAATTTTGCATTTGAGGATGACAAACTTTATTGAAAAACATAACCTGTTAACACCACACCAATTTGGTTTTTGTAAGAAAAAATCAGTCGGGTTAGCATTAGTAGAGCAGAAAGAATATATCTTAACAGAAATTAAAAAAAAAGCTATAGTTATTGGTATTTTCGTAGACTTTTCTAAGGCCTTTGATTTAGTTGATCATAGCATTTTATTGGAAAACTTAAACTATTACCGAATACGAGGAGAGACATTATCTCTTGTCAAATGCTACTTATCTAACAGAACACAAATTGCGAAAATTGATGCCTTTACTTCTAAGGCTAGAGCTGTTCATTGTGGAGTGCCACGGGGAAGTATTTTAGGGCATTTGTTTTTTAACATCTATCTGAATGATATAGTCAATATTAACTCTCAGGCAAGGTTTATTATCTATATGAACGACACTAGTATTTTTTTCACTGGTAATAATATTCATTTTCTTATAGAACAATATAACAATGCAACGAAATCCTTAGAGGAATGGTCGAGAGTGAGTTTAATGAAGATAAATGCAAACAAAACAAAAGCAGCTATATTCAGACCGAAAAATAAGCAAATACCTCCCCATCAAGACATTGTATTACACTCAAGGACTATTGAAATAGTGGGGACTTTCAAAAGTCTGGGTGTCATCTTTTCAGCGAACATGTCCTGGGACAATCACGTCAAATACGTTCTAAGCAAAATAAGTAGAATAATTGGTGTGGTAGGCCGTATGAGATACATTCTTTCCACACGTATTAAGCTGCTGCTGTACAATTCACTTTTCCAATGACATTTAAACTATTGCCAATTAGTATGGGGTAACACAACATCCACCAATCTAGAACATATTCACCTGTTACAAAAGAAGTATCTCCGCCATGCATATAACGCTTCCTACACAGCATCGACAATAACCTTCTTCAATAATTCTGGTGTGATCCCAGCTCACAATCTTTACAGATATCGTCTGAGTCATGTATATAAAGTGGAAATCCATCGAAATATCAGCAACCTGCGTACTCTAGCCCAACTTCAGAGAAAAGCTACAAATTACGCTACAAGACACTTTGAGGATTGGTTAGTACCAACACCACGTTCAAACTATGGAAAACAATGCCTTAAATACACAATACCAACAGAGCTAAATTACTATAATTCGGTCCGGTTCGACCTTTTTACGTCATCATCCAGGGAACTGCAACTGATGTATACGGTTTCAATGTAATATCTGGTAGCAATATGTATCGGTGTTTTTGCATTTTTTAAAAATGAAGTGTGAGTCAGAAAAATGTCAATGAAGTTATGTATACAGCTAAATATATGTATGCATGTGTATATGCGCATATGTTATGCTGCCTCCCTGCAGAAACAGGGATTGTAGACACGTCAAGCTGTTGAATGATAGCTTTTTATCTACAGTGCCTCCATCTGTAAATGTACAGGACGGCAAATAAACAATTTCATTTCATTTCAAAGGGAGAACTAAGATAGGGTTGTTAACCAGGAAAACTCTGGACATACGGCTAGGCATAACTAGAAGCTTTGTCGGGCATATCATGTCCCCCAACATTAATCGCAATCTGTCTCGCTTGCGTCTCCTTTCTTGAAAACTCTTCTGCTTTTCTGAGAGGTATGCTATGTCACGCTGATAAGGCGGATACCGTTCGTGACCTTGAAGTACCTGGAGCACAGCGTTAAAGGAAGGGCACGCCAGAAAGACGACAACTATGTTCTGAAGAAACTGAGATCAGCCCCACAATGTGTAAACTTCTTTTAGAGTTTACATTCTAAAACAGTTCACAGCCTTTGTGGAGCATCTTTGTTCCACAATCACTGGGGACCAGATAAGTCCCAAAGGGCATAAACTGTTTTTAGATTGAGATGCAAAGTGGACGAGTTGGTTGGGAGTTATTGCACGTTTTGTATTAGCGCAGAAGCAAGACGGACAAAAGGAAGAAAAACACGACAACGTGGCGCCATGTTGTCGTATTTTTCTTTCTTTTGTTGGTGTTGCCTTCGCGCTGTTACGAAACATGCGATGTTTTAACGGTGCAGCAGTAGAAAAAAATAGAACAAGAAGTTTACGACACGCAGATCATATACTAACGCAGGAGAAATAGACAACTTGAAATGATAAAAGAATCAACAGAAAATCTCAGAATAAGCGACAAGTCTGCGTTCATTGCCACACTCATTGGACAGGTCGACGATGTTTGGTGTTCTATGGTGCAAGGGCCAGGTATCGCCAGAGAGCGCCATGAAAAAATGGCAATGTTATCCATGAATTGCGAATGGCGTGGACAATAAATTCCTTATGTTGGATTTGACATCGTTGTGAAAGGGCCCAAAACCTGTTGCTGCAAATATGTGTAAAATATGCAGGCTAAAATAATGACACTGACTATAGTGATTGAGCTATGGCAATTGGGTTTCTGTGAAGCAGGATGTAAGAAAACATAACAGTGACACTACAGCTTCAAGGGAGAACTCTTGAATGCGAGGGCTGTTAACCGCGTGTTAGAAATTGCTTGGCCAAACGATTTTGAGAGAGTCTGTTTCAGCTAATAACTCTAAGGCTATTTTCGGGTTAAAGAGCGGTTCATTCCTAAGAAAAAATGGCGGGTGAAGAGATATACTTTCGCGTTATGCAGTGGGGAAATACTTTTTCCTCTCTGCTACTATAATAGGGTATTGAGTAAGATCATGGAAGACTGTGAGATTATTGCCGCGCTGACTATAAGTCGGAGGATCCCTCCCCCCTCCCTAAGTCTACTGGTAAGAGTGAGCACCTTAAGTTTGCCCTATTCTTAATCGGCACGGCAAACAACTACTTCCTTGTACAGTGGTGTTTTCTGATTTATCCAGTTCCCTATCTTTGGTTTTATCACGTGTAGCTTATTCAATGCTTGGGCATCCCACTCTCCTTGCCAATGCGTCCTCAGTTCCTGGCGTAGAAAATACTTTAGGTTTGTGGCAAGGATGGGGATATTTCCACCTGTGTCGCTAAAATTTATTGGCGTAGCCTTTTCGTTAGCAGCTACGTTGCCTTTTAAACCTTTGTGGACAGGTACCCAGCATAAGAACGTCACTTGGTTGCACATATATTTGTTTGTTTATTGACAAAACAACGCTCAAGAGCGGTTTGTCTTAATTCCAAGGCGAAAGGCGGCACTAAAGGCCACCTGACTAGGCCTTTGACACCAGACAGTACGCGCAGCAGACAACATCAGCGAAACATGCCTCAAAACACACTGCAAAATATCAAACACATACAAATTAAGCTCCACGTACACAGTATCAAACACGATAAAGCTATATAAGGAGGAATGACGGAATTAGTCGTCAACACATTCATCATAACATGACCCATAACTATTAAGGCCAATGGACTGCAATTGGATAGAAGAGAACAAAACAAATCTACATCAAAATTACAACTGTTGGAGGAAATACATTTTAGTTAGTTTTCTGAAAGCAAGCAAAGAGGGAGAACTTTCCATTGTATCTTAAACGATGGATAACAACTCAGAAGAGTCGGAATTTGCCATCTTAATAATTGCATACCGTATCTAGCTCTCGTTTTTATCTTTACGAAGTTTTGTTTCTGAAATGAAATGGTCTCTCTGTATTTGTATATGTATGAAAGAACAGCTAACGATTTGCTTTTAATTCGAGAAAAATCAATCCTAACAAACGCTGTTTATACAACATTTCTATATGAAGTATCCGGTTCTCGGCAAAGTATAAGGATGTATGATCTCGACTAGATGTATTTTGAAGGAATCGTATAGTTTTCTTCTGCATTGTGTATAGTCCTTCCAAATTATACTTTGATGTAATCCCCCAAACTAGTAGAAAGTGTTGTATACGGGAATGTACTTAACTAAAATAAAGTTGCCCTTTTAATCTTATAGCCAGCAACGCCCGAAAACTATCTGGTATTTTAATTGATTTAGAAGTGATACCTTTCCTAAAATTCACGTGACTTGTCCATCGAAGATTTTCATGAAATAGTACCCCTAAAAATTTTTATTCTGAAGTCTGCTCTAATGGACATGATTTAAACGTTATAGAGCTATGAAGGTGAACTGGTTTGTTAACGGATGCGAAGACAATGTATTTGCTTTTCCTAACATTCAATAGGAGTTTATTTGCATCTAACCAGAAGGACAAATTTGCAAGCCATAAATCAACAGTATGAGCGAGAGAGGAAAGGTTACGAGATGTGAAAAAAACATTCGTATCATCTGCGTAGAGGACAATGTATGTGGTCAGGGGGATGTTGACAATATCGTTTATATACAGCAAGAATATTGTTGATCCTAATATAGATTCTTGCGGGACTCCATAACTTATGAATGCAGTATCCGACTGTACATTATTAATAACAACGAACAGAGTACGGTTAGTCAGGTAACTACGCAGTAACTTAAGTGGAACTCCTCTTATTCAATAATATGGTAACTTTCCAAACACTATGGGATGTTTCATAGAATCGAAGGCTTTGTTAAAATCTAAGAAAATACCTATTGTGTACAATTGATTTTCTATATTAGTCACAATTTTTTCTCTGATGTTTAGTAATGCTGAATCAGTCCATTTGCCTTGCTGAACTCCGTACTGATATTCGGATATTAGGTTCTGCTTACAAAAATGCTGAGTAATTCTAGAATTTATAACTTTCTCTGCTATTTTGAAAAAAATCGGAAGTACTGATATCGGTCTGTAGTTAGAAATTCAGTCAAGAGGATCACCTTTATGCAGAACTGAAACCCTAGCAACTTCCATTTTATCCGGAAATATATATTCCTGTCAACAAAATAGTATTAAGTGGCGAACTACGTAGGATAGCAAATCTGAGACCGCTTCAATTGGAGCTGCTTTAATTCATCGAAACCACACGAAATATTACTTTTGAGGCTGTTAATTATACCAGCAATTTCAACTTGGGTAACCGGGAAAAGAAATAAAGTTTATGCCAAATTGTGTTCTATATATGTTTCAAAATCCTCACAGGTGGTCCCTTCCGACGCTCCAGAAGTTAAAAAGTGGCGGTTAAACTCATTAGCGAGAGCCTTACCAGTTAATCTCTGCCCATCTATTTTCATTTCTTTAGAGACGTCAGTTCGCGTTTTCCGTAATAAGTCTTTCATAGCGCGCCAAGTTTTCTGAGCGTCATAATATATCTCCGCACATTTATTAGTGTAGTAAGAAATTCGAGACTTCTTAATATCCCAGCTCAGCTTATTTCTGATCCTTTTAAATTCTATAAGAAATTACAAGTCTCTGTGTCTTATAAATTTGTGGAAGAGTATATTTTTCTTTAATTCGACGCAAGAACTGTCGGATTATCCAAGATTTTTTTGCTTTCTTACACTTAATTATTTTGATCGGACACGGACGATCATGTTACAATAATTTTCTCAAGAAATGCATCATATAGGTCTTTAGGATTAGTCTCTTGCATTAATCCATGTTGTCCAAAATACATGTTGTCCAAAATTATCAATACAACTCGATGTTATAGGCCGAACAGTAATGCTTGTCGCTATGGGTGTCACCCTATGCACCGAGCATTCAGTAAGAAAACAATAAAGAGGCATATGGTCACTGATAGCAGTAGTAAGTACACCAGCATTAATATCGCTGTTATGAAGATTTGAGAGGCATCAGTCAATCAGAGTCTCAGAAGTGGCCGTTATGTGTGGGGAAACGTCAATAACATTCGAAAAGCCATTTAATGATATAATATCGAAAAATCCTATTAATAAATCAGTTTGGTTTAAAATGTGTATGTTGATATCACCTAGAATAATTACTGCCGATTTAAAAAATGAAAAATATTCCAACATTGATTAAAAAAAGCAGTAAAATTCTTCTAAGGATCCAGAGGACGGGCGGTAGATAACTCCAAGTGTGAATACGTTCATTGTGATGAAAAGGGTCTGAAAATCTGAATTAACAACAGAGCATTCGGGTATAACATCCCGGTTTTTTCTACGCAGTGCCTCGCAATTGTAGCCATCGAGTTGTACGACATACTAGTCACAAGTAAACCACGTTTCACTAAATGCCAGTACATAGAAATTGTAATATACAGAAGACAAAAAGGAATCCAGTTCTTCCACTTTATTCCTTTAGCATTGGGCATTTAAACGGTAAGAAAAAGAAACTTGATTCCTTCTGTACAACAGGTACAACGTTACGAAAAGATGCGATATCATGATAGCGGCAGGAATCATTTGCGACGGGTATTGGAAATCACTATCACATTTAAGAACGGAGGCTTAACCACCTATACCATTCTTTCGAGGTCACGTTCGTTACGGATACGAATGACGCCATCGCCCTCGTCTTTGCGGACAAGCACATGCCCAATATTTTGCCACGCAAAGCGGTAGCATTTTTCTTCTGCCTTCTCTCGCGCAAGCCACAGGAGATGTTTGTTGAAAGTAGTCAGGTTTTCAAAGATACGCATGTTAGGCTTTTTTCACTTAAGGGCAGAGAGGCTCTGTAACCACGCTTCCTTAAGGGTGGTTGAACTAAGTCGAGCAATTACAACAGATTCTTTACCGGGCCGTGCTGGCAGTCGGTGAAGCGCGTCAACGTCGGAGCTCGTTATCTCGGGCAGTTCCAGCATTCGAGCCAAGTCGTTCATCTTTTCGAGCAGGTTCTCATTTTCAGTTTTTACAATGCCGTGAATTTCTATGTTCTGGCGTCGTCTGTACTGCTCTGGCTGTACTTTGGTGTTGTTGCGCAGCACAACAAGCTGTACAGTTAATTAAAACGGAATTCTTGTGTTTTCGTAGACTAATAGGGCTGTCAGTACACTTAATGAGTCTGTGAAGACAATAGCCTTAGCGATATTTGTGAGCCCTATGTGCTGAAGAGCCGAGAGTATAGCGTATGCTTGCATCCTAAAGATAGTGGTGTGTAGATTTAGCGCCCCATATGTTGAAAATGAGTGTACAAAAACTGCGTAAGCAACACCAGCAGGAGACTTGGAAGCATCTGTGTGAAATTCGTCACAGGGATACTACTGAAGTTCAAGAAGATGTGAATATATGTGCGCCTCAGGTTCTCGTTTCGATATTTCTATGAAAGAGATGTTACACTGAATAGTCTGCCACTCCCAGGGCGGTGGAAGCTGAGTAGGAGTCATTAGGACATTCTCGAAAAGAGGGACCCCTCTTTTTTATGAGAGTGCTTCCAATCGGAGGGACAGAGGAGGCCGGATGGCTGGGCAGTTACGGAACAGCCTGACAGGGGACATGTTGCGAAAAGTAAAATTACATGGATGCTGAATACCTGATTTAACATTCAGGGCGTTGGATAAAGTTAAGTATGTCCTTTGTAGGTGTAGAGACCATTCGTTGGATTCAACGTACAGGCTTTCTACAGGACTGGTTCTGAAAGCACTTGTAGCAAAACGGATAGGAAAGTGGTGAATCGAATTTGAGAGGGATGTATAAAGAAATAATCATGATGAGCGTATCAAAGAGCATGGCTCTGATTGCAACTGCCCCCAGTGTAATTTGCAACTTCAAATGATGGCAGGCGATACCATTATCTACTATTATGGCCACACCACTCCACAAAGCAAGAGCATCGTTGCGTTCTTTGCAATAGATAACATATTGTCCGAGAAAGCTAGTGTTTGAATGATTGAGGTGTGTCGCTTGAATACACAGCACTCTTGGATTTAGTTTGGATAGCCTTTCCTAAATGTCATCAAGATTATGTATCGGACCTCTTATATTCCAATCTATTATTTGTGCAGCCATATTAAAAGTGTTTTCTGCTGTGTGTCAAGCGAAATAAATTTAGTTTACGGGACCTTTCCAGGCCCCATGATACGCGATTTTTATTTTTTCCCGGCACGCTCAACGGAGTTGCGCAGTTCCTTCGGCGTCTGAAACGCAGGACCAGTGGTACTTACATCCATCGCCTCTTCAGAGGCGCCCGCTCAGATGACGTCCATTGGATGACTTGGGCTTTTTGGGGCCTTTCAGCCCACGCAGTGACCCTGGGATCGGCAGGCCCGTAGGTCTGCTGGCCCTTCGTGGCGGGGGCAGAATAGCACTGGCTTCTCCTGCCAGAGGGGGCTGATGGCGGAACCACCGCCACACTCCGTGTGACTCGGGCGGCCGCCGAAGGATGTGGCACTGCCCCCCGGTGCATCTCATCACTGGAGGACGAATTCGACTGATCGTGAGCAGAAAAACGCTTGCGCGCCTTTGGGAAGGAATTGTTTAGTTTGACCTTGAGTTCAATTATCTTTTTCTTTCTTCCATGACGGGCACCCGATTGCTAATAGGCAGGGTGGTCACCATCACAGTTTGCACAGTTGGTTTCGGAAGTACAGATGTCTGAGGTGTGGTCTTTAGGTGCACATTTTGCACGAGTAACATGTCCTCGGCAGCTCTGAGACCCACGCCCAAAACGCTGACACTTGAAGCATCGGCGCGGATTGGGAATGTACGGCAGTATGCGAAGTTTACAATATCCGGTCTCTATTGAATCAGGGAGTTCACTTGTTTCAAACATAATTATTGCATGCTTTGTAGGAATTTCCTTGTCGCTGCGTCTTAACTTAATTCATTGCACCTTTACCACGTTCTCGTCATGCCGTCCATCCAACAGCTCGCTTTCACTGAGCTCAAGGAAGTCTTAGTCAGAAATGACACCACGCACAGTGTTCATTGACCTGTCGGGGCCAACAGAGACAGGAATGTCACGAAACGCCGCAAGTTTTGTCAGTTTGTTGTATTGAGGCTTGCCATGCACTTTCAGAAGAAGGTTCTCTTGGTTGTCCCTCTTGGTTTCATAAAAAAGCTGCATTATCATCCGTGCGCCCCCTCTTCAGGGAGCGTATGGGAGGGGTAGAAACTGGAAGCCATATATAGCATTACTGTATTCGGTAGGAATCTCTGCCGCTCACCTCGAAGCCCAAGCTGGGGATGTCGCAGGATGACAAATATTCTATTCTGCGTACGCCAGCGGTATGTTCCCACTATTACCGAATATATATATATATATATATATATATATATATATATATATATATATATATATATATATATATATATATATATATATATATATATATATATATATATATATATATATATATATATATATATATATGCGTGATCGGTTCGCCGCATCTTCGACTCGGAATAAACGTAGTGACAACTGCTGCGTCACAAGTGGTGGAGTGTGCTTTTCGGTCCTCCGTCCTATGACTCCCCGCTCAACCTCCTGGAGCTTCGATCGGGACGCCGATTGTGCCAGCTGTCCGCCAACATGTCGCAGGACGAGCCAACAGGCACTTCTACTTCCTACATCTCAACCTCGGCTACCCCAGCCTCCCCGTATTGGGTTGTCAGTGGACACCAGCGTGATCCCCATCTGTTTGCAGGACTTCGCGGTGAAGACGTCGAGGATTGGCTGGACGACTACGACCGAGTGAGTTCAGCTAACCGTTGGGACGATGCGTCCAAGCTATGCTACGTCGCCTTTTATCTGACCGGAGTAGCGAAGACTTGGCTTTTCAACCATGAGGTTGATTTCACGAACTGGGGCGCTTTCAAACAGCGGCTACGCCAAATCTTCGGCACATCGGCTGTTCGTTCCGCTCTCACAAAAGAGACGCTCGACACTCGCAAGCAACAACCCGGTGAATCTTATACGTCTTACATCGAGGATGTGCTTGCTCTTTGTCGGCGCGTGAACACGGCCATGACCGAATCAGGCAGGGTTCGCCACATCCTCAAGGGCATCGGAGCTATTGCTTTCAATGCTTTAGCCATCCAGAACCCCGCTACCGTCGCTGATATCGTCGCTACTTGCCAGCGCCTTGACGAACTCGAATAAGTATGGTTGCAGTCAGACACCTCTGTGAACACTACCTCCGACGACCCTACTTTACGAGCAATGTATAGCAATGATACGCGCAATAATTCGAGAAGAGCTCCAGTATCTTGGCTTAGCCGCAGGGTCTATGCCTTCTCATGCCTCCGATACCAATCTGCGAGACGTTATCAAGGCGGAATTGGCGTCCATGGCTGGTGCAGCGTACACGGACCCTCTAACCCTTAGGGCCCCATCAACGTACGCACAAGTAGCCGCCGCTACTCCAGTCATCGTTCCACCCATGCCTCCAAAACCAACGCCGGCCCACATCGCTTCCGTGACTACCAGCGCAACCTACCCAAACTAGCTATCCGCATTGGCGTCCTCCTCGTCCCATCTGATACTACTGCGGCTATCGTGGCCACATAGCACGTTTTTGCCGCAAGCGCCAGCAAGACGATCAAGGTACTATTATCAAGGACTATGATCAAGGACTACTACTAATCGCAGTTCTCCTCAGTGGACACCGGGTCCTTTGCGACTTGCTCAGTTGAGGTTCTTTCTTATGCAAATGAGTCTTTGCTAGAGGAGATGAAGCGGGGAACGTTCGGCTCGCCTGAGTTTCCATATTCCCAAGCGTACTTCAATCTGTGTTCGAAATCTACGACGTCTCTGCGCAGTTATCATTCCGTTTTTGCTTTGATGTAGTCAAAATCGAATATTGGCGAGTGAGTAGGCGGACTATGAGTGCAAACTGCCAGCACAAATATTTGTCGAGTGGGGAATAATTGCGGCACTGGGAAGAAAATCGTGAGGTAAGCGCCTTTGTGAACTGCACTGCTGCAAGGCGGGTTAACTTGGTAAAGTTCACCCGCCTTGGGTTATTGGTAAAGTTAGTGATGTGGGCTGGAAGTGCTTCAAATGAAATTTTCTGTATTTTTCTTGAATTGTACCTCTCGGTATACTCCCCAAATAGGCTTGCAGTAACGCTCACGTTCTTAGGTCCAGCGAGCCATGGCAAGTCGAATAAATTGGAGATAAGATTGCAGGGAACGAGGCTGATCAAATCAGCAAACGGAAAAAAAGAAAGAAAGAAGCGAAGAAAGAAAGAAATAGAGAAAGAAAGCGGTATATTAGGAGTGCCAACGGGGGAAACACAATTTGGAGAACATTGATTTGGGAGCTTGCGAAAACAGGAAATTGTCTCCTTGCGTAGTTTGGTTCCCTGGAACGAGTGCAAGTAAAAGTTAACAATGGTTACGTTAAACGACAGTCCCGTTAATATTTTATTCAAAGTAGCATATAGCACATAAAAGGGGCGCTCTTTGTTTCCTTTTGAGCAGTGTGTTATGACGATCAAAACGAGCTGTTTGCTTCTTTTAGCCTGCAACATGAGGTTCCGAGGCGTTCAAGCAGTTCTGGATATTGCAAGGCTGACGTCATGATGCAGACTATCTGGCGAGTCGCAGAAATGGACATCAGAGAAGGCTAAGCAATCGGTAAATTCTTTGTTAAATATTGCTATTAGGATCGCACATGGCGACAACGTGAAATATATAGCAACATCGCTCCATGTTCTTAATACAGCAGCACAGAATGAGGCAGTTGACAGTTGAGAAAGTTGACCGGCCCGGACGACTGCGATATCAGTTATGCTGCGAAATGTACGAAGCTAATGAATGCGAACAAAGACGAGTATACAGACCCTGCAACTATAAACTAAAATGCGATGAAACCTGCTGTTTGGTTCAGAGGTTATAAGTGGATACGTGCTTTGCAGGGGAGCCTTAAAAAGGTGTTTCTGGAAACTCAGCCTTCAGCCGCTTTACACGGTGTATTAGAATGTTTCAATCCAAGAATACACAGTCCGGTCAATTAGTTAATTTCAACTATTTATACTCAGGCTTCCGGAAGCCCATCGCAAAGTTAAGCAGCCCACTCGCAGTAATTCAATTCAGTCGACAACTGAGCATCGATGAAAGGGATAGCAAACTGCTCGGAAAGCATAACAGTAGGTGGACAAGTATGTGTTGTAACAGAGTGTATTATTAAATGAGAACCTGCCCTCACTAACTCAACCTTTTCTCACAATGAAGTGTCCCAAAATAACGCTAGTTCTTTGATACAGTGCACGCGAAATGACTGAACAACACGTGAAAAGGTCGCGCATCATAGGACCTCTTCCGTAATAGCCAAGCTGCATCGAATTACAGTCACAGCGGCCTCGAGCTTCTGTCAAAATTACATTATTTGCGAAGCTTCTGGACTCGTAACAGCGATGCAGTGCCACTTCCTTGCCATTTTACTCTTTGTCACAGTGCATTTTGCATTTTGTCAGGTCAGAAAAAGTGGTCTCTACGCGTTGCCAAACACGACGAGGTCGTCGTCAACTGTGTCAACTGTTCGGAGGAGGCACTCTGATGGCTCACCTCTAAAGAACTCCCGTGCTGTACGATTCAATAGGACACCACTGGTGGAAATTGAAAGGTTTGCGAAGCCGTATTCACTGTGCCATCAGCGTAGCGTTCATAAAGCGCATGTGAACAGTATGCTAAGCTTCACGTGCCTGTGTAGGCCGCAATGATTTGGTAATCTTGCAGTGGTGTCAATGTGCAGCTGTTGGTTTCGGTTTAAAATGCTTGGTCCATCCTGGGAGGCTATGAAATTATCTGTTAGACGAACCAGATGCTTAATTTGTTAATGTAGCTAAAAACTGTGGCGAAGAACTCCCTTCTAAACGAGCTTTGCAATACCAATAAAGCGGCTCTAAAGCTCATGGAAGAAATCAGGCGGCTTGACACTTGGGTCCACTTGATCTACACTGCATATGACATATTTTCGCGCCATGTTGGCTATTGTTTACGACAAAGGGAACAACAGGACTGCAGCGTGCATACAAAGCGCCGTATCGACTTCAGCAGAAGAAAAATGTGGAATGCTAAAATAAATTATAAAATACTGGCGAAAAATTTGTGCATGCTCTAAAGGAAAGAAAGAAACGAGACTCACACGAAAGAACAATTAAGCGATCCTTAATTTATGGTTTTTCTGTTATGGTCACACTTTATCACACACCCAATTCCGTGGAGCAATACACCATGGAAAACTTTATGCGTTAGAAAATATAGCAGCACGGATAATGAAGTGAGGAAATATAGCTGCTGGAGTGTGGAAAGTAACTTGTCTTAGGTAAATTGTGGGTGCTTCATTTTTTGTAAACTACTTCGACGGCGTTAGGCTTTGCGAGTTTCGTTCGCGGCAGCAATACGCACTCCCAGAGATATATCACCTTGAAGAAACAAAGTTTGAAAGTTTGAAGCTGTAATGTATGCTTCGACGAGGTCTCGGCAAGAGAACGCATTTACTTCTCTCAGAATTTATTGTTCGTGGCCCAGAGTAGTGTGCTATTAAAATGTCTATGTTGTATAATTTTGTGTATTTTCACTGTTCCTACTTTTTTGTCTCTCACGCACATATATAACCGAAGTGTCTAAAGGTTCTTTTTGCAAAGCAGCATCGGTACTTTTTATTTCAGGAGTATTTTTTTTGCAATGAATGCTATACATATATATTAAGTAAATATCTGAAGAATGAAGGTGAGCCTATAAATGATTTACGAAGTGAAAGCTTTCTCTTCACAAAAGACTGCATTGGGCATGAAACGCCGTTGCCGCTCAAGCACAGAAGTTTCTGAATTGGAGCCAGCTTGTCCATGTTTGCATGACGGGCCAGCCTTCACCAAGAACACAGAGGGACCAGATAAACGTTCCCACTAAACAAGAAATAAATGTTCACAGGGAGATTGAGTCTTAAAGTGATCAACAATGAACGAAGAAAGGATGTGTCCGGCTGGAACCAATGCTTCCACAAAGGGACTTATCTGCGTCAGCAGGGCCACAGGTCCTGCCCTACGAAGGTAAGTTTGTCTTTGACGAAAGCCAATCCCTTTCTTTATCATTTAGGCACGTGACTATTAGTTCCGAGAAGACCTGATGAATGCGGCCTCCAAGTATTTGTTTAATATAAGCGTGCATGTAATCCGTCCGCCTATTTCGCAACTGACAATTTGTGCATCATAAAGTAAACCTGCCAGTTTAGCGCTTGACCGTACAAGCAAAGAAAAAAGAAGACTGTTTTTTTTTTTCACGCCGTCTTAAAGCTGAAGATGGTTCCTTCCACCTGCTCTTTACGCACATCACTGAACCGAAGGAGAGGTACGGCTGTTTTTAAGGAAATAAGCAAAATATTGGGAGTTCAAGGAGCACCACCTCACTAACACTATTTTTCTGGAGTTGAACTTTTTGACGACAGAATATTTATCAGAAAATGATACCATAAGTAAGAGCTGTAATAAACTCACTCTAGATTTGGTTTCTTTCTTTTTTTTTGCTGCGGTGCATTAAAAGTAAGCATCCAAAAAATATTTTTTTCTCCAAATGTTAGACCCCACCTCTGTCATTGTCAAACGTGCTTTACATTCTCGCATAAAAATGAAAGACAGAAGCTTCGTACTTACTCTATTTTTTACCCTTTAGAAACGTGACAATACTTCCAACGCGCGAGTTTTTTTCCCATAGGAAAAGTACGACACAACTTTTTGATGTATGAAGTCATAGTTGCTCAGTGTGATTCAACCGGTGTCACCGTCAGAGTTTACTGGATTCCATCGTAGTGATGGATGAGGTACTGCGGCTTCGACCGGGTTTCCAGATGCACCAGCAGAAAGCCAAATATACGTGCCTCTCTTGTTCGTGGAAAAACTTTCGTCGATATATCACAGGGACGTGTGTCTTCGAAAGAATAACAGCAGTCGCTGCACAGGACGAAACGTGAGCGACTTGGGGGTGGAAGATTCACTGCGACAGCGATAAGCGACGTATGAAGTGTCGGTCAGGGCAGACGACGTGAAATAAATGAAAGCGGTTTGACAAGTGGTCCGTAAGAGAGCCAACTCTTGGTCATGGTACAGCACTCTATGTATGCACAAGCGACCTGCCAACGAATATCGAAAACGACAAACCGACAACGTGGGGACGTCATATGTCTCCGGCGTCGGATGCGAAGAAATGTGCCTTTTCTTTTATTTTCAGGTATAAAGTGCAGCACGTTGCTTTTCCCTGTTAAGGGAAATAGGCCAATGAGCGTTACGACATTTTCTTCAGCGATTTTAATTTATTAGCGCAATTGAGGCAAACGTCTCTGTTCCTTCAAAGTGCCGTGTCCGCTGAATAGCTGGAGCTCATATTGATAACACAGCGATAAGCCTGCATATATGTAAATATTTTATATTCTTGGATTTGTAAAAGCCATTTCCAATGGGAAATTTACGGTTCGTGGACTTAGTTTTTTACAAGACTGCGGCTTAGTTAGGCTTTGCCGTAATATCTTCAGATAAAAGCGCCTATTACTTATTGATATATAGAGGTACGCGCACGAAAGTCTAATAACTAGCAAGCAAGCAAAAAAAATATTAAGCAGCGGTTTTGCATGGTGGATTGAAACTAATAGTTTTTAAAATTTTTGCACATAATATGCACGCAGGCACTGCATCACGAAATGAAATATTGCGCTTGCGTCACAACTTACTTGAGCCCTAATTTACATTGCTCTCGTTTCATGAGATGAACCCGCGGCAACTTCTTGAGTACTCTTCGACACGAAATATATTTGATCCTTTTCTATATAGGCATTCTTCTATCTCTTTTGTGCTAACCTCAAACACCAAATATTCAGTTCTTTCGCTTTTCCTTTCCTAGGTACTTCCCTGAAATTATTGCTTCACATTTCCCGGCACGTGTCTCCCGGCTTTAACTTAAAGATCATAGCCCTAGAACGACAGAAAGCTGAGCTAGTTGGTAAGGATTCATAATGCCAAAAAGAGGTGAGGCGTGCAGACAGGACACAAGAGCAGAGAAGTGGAAAACACGAACGCCGACTATCAACTGAAGGGAGCACTGAGGCGAAAAAAGAAAGAAGGCACAAAACTCATCTGCGCAAGCTCAGAAAGGGTATCACCACGTGTCAGTCGGGTACATGTGCCGGTCTAGGTGAGAGATAACTGTTAAGGCACTTAATCTCTTCCTTATGTAAAGTAATCGAAGGCTGACTCACGCATGCACTTCCACCATTATAGATATAAGACGACCATAAGACGCGCATATATAGACCATAAGACGCGCATCTTCATTTTTATGCCTGTGCAATATCGCGCATTCATCTAACTCTGGCGTGCCATTACAATCTTGCCAATGTAGGGAAAGATTAGAAGGCGATCCACCGCTTAACAACCTTTTATGTTCCATTAACCTCTGATTGATACACCGTCCCGTTTGCCCTACGTAGAACTGGCCACAGCTAAGGGGAATTTTGTAAACCACACCCATACGACAGTCAGTAAAACTTTCGTTCTTATAGTGCTTCACTGGACAAATATCTGCTCTTTTCTTGCCTTTTACCTGCTCTTTTTTCCTCTGTACGGCAGCGCATATCTTACCTAGCTTATTGGGAGTAGTGAAAGCAACATTAACATCATATCTATTTGCAACTTTTTTAAGCCTGTGCGACACTGAATGAATGTACGAAATAGCCACTACTCTTTTTTTGCTATTACTGCTTTTTGTAATTACGTCCGTCCCCCTCAAAACCGACTTCTTTAGGCGCTCAGCCACAGTGGCCACTGCTACACTAGGATAATCTGCTTCTAATAGGCACCGGACCTGCCCATTAAAACTGGCGCTCATTTTGTGCATGCAGGATCTGGTCAGGGAAGATTTAAGGAACGACATGCCAATATCATTTTTCACTACTTTGGAATGCTTGGATTGAAAGTTTGGCAACGGCTTCGAAGATCTTGGGGAGTACTGCCAACAAGCATGATTTTGTTCGAAGACCAAGGAAATGTCAAGAAACTGAATTACGCGTCGCTGAGCAAATTCCTTGGTAAACTTTAATCCTCCTCCATAAAGTTTAAATTGCTCACTTACTGAGCTAGCAGCGGAGTGGATTTCTTCCCTATTGCAGAAAATCAAGTAATCATCAACGTAACGAAATATCTCGATAACGCTATCACCTAACGCTTCCTCTAAGCAGCTGTCAACCTTACTCAGGTAAATATTGCTAAGAATAGGGGCAACCTTAGAGCCAATAATAATGCCTGATTTCTACAGAGAAAGGCCATCTCTCCACCCAATCAGCGTCGACTTCAAGTATATTCAAAGAATGTCTAGAAAAGCTCCCGTTGAAACACCGCATCTGTCAATAAAAGCCGACTCTTTCACTTGTTCTTTAATGAACACGTTTTTGTGCTTTATTCAAAGGGAGAAAACTTGTGAAACGGAAACATAGAGCTTTAGTTTTCCATACCAAACAAATATTTTTATTTTAATGAATTTATTTCTAAAGTATTTTAGGGACATCGATAATGAACTAGCCGAGGTACTCTGGTCCTCAAGTTCTCCACAGCAACCAATGATTAGGAGAAGAGAAGCAATAAAAAATATAAAATTTTATTTGCCTGTTTTAGCAGAATGCACATTAAAGTGTTTCCTAATTTTTTTATTCGTTTTCTCCGCCTTTCAGCGTGTACTTACATAGAATCACTGTTAAGCAATCAAACAAACAGATGTAGCATATACCATGGCCGAGGTTAATTGGTAATTGTATTGTTGTCCAAATCCTGACACAACGTATCTCGAAACAACCGATCGCATTGTTTATTAGCTAGAAACATATTTACCGAGCCTGTCTATACAAAGTCTAACCATTCAGTTATTAATCATGAGATATAACGTTTATTTATTATCATTATTTTTGCTTTGCGCCCGTGATCTGTGCTTACTATTCGGCCGAATACCGCATTTGCACACTTTTATTCAAACAGGCCGTTCAGGTAGAGAGCTAATGCAATCGGCATCTTATCTAGCTGATTAAACAAACAGGATACGAATACTGCAGAAACCTATCGTTCAGAGTAACAGTCGATTGAAGTGCCAGACGAAGTGGCCTCCCTAGAACAATTAGGCCGAAATACGACCAGCTCTAAAACATTATTTGCATTAAATATGTGTTTTTAGAGTAAAGATGTGTATCTCTTTAATTTCTTTCAGTTTATATGCTACACGAATCACTCCTCTGGCTAATTTATGTGCATTAACTACCCTTGCCGAGAATAAGCTAGTAAAAAAAATTCTCAATAGCTTCGTTCAACGTTACTAGAATTGCATATTGATTTGGTGCCTTCCTTTAGTACCTTGTATATGAGACAAATTCTGTGGAAATTGCGACATAACCTCTAAGCACGATTTCCAAAAATCATGATGCTATAGTCTTAGTGAAAATTCTTGAAAGCTGTGAGGCCTTCCACTCATCGAAGAATAAGATAGAAAAAGCTTTATTACAGCACTGGTGCTTCTTTATTCTTAGAAAGGTTACCATAGTTTTGCAGGCTATCAGGTAGAATGCGTACTCTATTTTCTGCATCTAAAACTATAGTAGAGGAGAGGGAACTGCCTTAGCACGTGCTACGAATAAGTCGCGTTCTAAAATTTTGTAGGCTCCGAGTCTATATTATGTCCTCTTTTTCTAAGTATTCTTCAGAAATCGCTGGACGCATTGAACACCTGGTCGAAAGATGCACTTCTTTCGATTAGAAATCAAGAAGAACAAGAAGCACAAGTAGAGTTTATTTGCTAGAAAAAAAAAAGAAAGCTATAAATTCACGTGTCCTCATGTTTCATTTGGTGATCGTAATGTGATGCTCTTAAGAGATTCTATCATTACATAATTATCTGTCGACATCAATATCACTTCTCCTGCCGCATGGTCATCGAATAGTCGTTATGAAATTATGATCTACCGCTCTTTGGCGCTGCTATCTAACTACAACTCACTACGAGTCTACAGTATCACGTATAGTCAATTGAAACATAACTTTTTTTAAAGCTTGTTTCTATAAAATAAACACGCAACATATTGTGAGTATAGCTTGCAATTCGTTACCTCCAGCGTGAAGCAGGACAGATGTAACACACAATTGACATTATCACATTTTAATGCCACTTACCGAGTGTCGCAGAATTGCCCACACAACAACCACGCGGGCGCGCGGACCTCGTTCTGATATAATCGAACACCATTGGTATGCATGCGCCAACACGGCTAACAATGGCTAGCTGACTCCGCAAGAATGCCACAAGGCGGTGCTCTGCAATATTCCCCACGTCTATCACTACATATGAAATGTCATAGAACTATGCTATAAAACCCTTTACTAAATACTATTAGACCCCTTGCTTCACTGATCAGAACTACCGCTATATAACCACCAAAACACAGCCACATCCTTCGCTGTACTACAACTATTTTCATGCAGCGCTGTGCAGGGGAGAGCTACAGCATGATACAGCACGACCGCAGCCCATTCGAGCCACAGCATGTGTTTCTATAGATATACATGGCTACTGATTCTCTGCTCTGCCTCCCTCACCGCACAAGCCGCTCCACCGAGGACATACCTCCATTGACTGGCGAAGGTCACCTTTTAGTATAATCATCTGTGTAATGTTATATCATTAAAACCACGGAGACGACATAGCGTGTACTGGTATCAGGATAGTCTCACCGATGCTTTGAGTGCACTGCTTCAAGGAAAAAACAATCATGCGTCACAACCTAACTTTCCAGTTTTCGTTTGCATAATGCCATCGCATTATGGTAACATACTGCTAGCTACGTGTTCACTTAGCCAGCTATTGGTGGCCATCCAAAGCAAGACAGCTGGGTGAACAAATATGTGCAACGTGTAAAAACACAGCAAGACTGCGCTACCGTCTCGTAATACGCTGTAGACGGTTGTTAAGGCAGCCGGTGAGACATCTGAGCACCTTCTTCAAGTCAATAGGTGATGTAATAACTAAAAAAAAATAATGATTGTGCAGCAAACCTGTAGCATGTTGCTCTAGAAACCGATGTCACATTTTACTGGAACGCCAGGAGATCGCCATTTACTTTAATCCATGAAAATTCTTATTTGCAAATTCATAACATAATAACAATTCCTAGTACAACATATCAGGAATAAGCATAATCAACGAAATGAAATAAATGTTTCACATGAACTTTTCCCTAATAAGGGAAAATACCAATAAGAAAACTAGAGGTGAGATTCACCGCAGGCAACTTATGGCTTTGTTTGGAATTTACACAGACAGCTCTCGTCATATGGGAACCACAGGTGTATACTTCACCTGCTTTACATTACGTGTCCGATATCGCTGCAACCGGAGATTTTGCATCGGCCTGTCTCCTCTGACCGTGCTTTCGAAAGAAAGTGAGTCTCGTGTCTAACTTGTTCCTTGTTCAGTGTTTCTGCTCTAGCCCAACAAATGACACTTGCTTCCTGTCATTCAGTGCTGGCCAAAAGCATTTTGCCAGAATCGTTGTACTCAATACCAACACTCAGCAAGAAAAAAAAATTCTGGTATGCTGCCTGCGGGCAACACTCTTAAATGAAGGGCTGATAGGAAACACGTGCGTACTCAAACATCTTTACAATTCACATCAACATGAGACAAACAAGTGCAACCGCTCGGTAGTGCTACGCTAAATTAGTGAAATGCAGTGCGAACGACAAAGATCTTAGATGCGTTTTAAAATTACTTCATCGCAATTAGCTACGCAATGCGGCGCAGGAATACCCAAAGTATTGTGGTTAAGGGAAGTGAGAATTGGCGTGACCTTTAAGTGTAAGCAACGTGTAATTACTTACTATACATTGGAGGAGACTCCGGCGCGGTAAAGGGGCGACGAGGTCATCACATATCGAGCCCGGTTTTGTCTGTCGGTAGAGAGCTCACCGAGGCCTGAATGAAGGCAGAATGAATGCATGTGAGACAAGGTATTTTGTTGCGCACTGTGGCGAACGTGTTACGTAAAGGGAAAAACCGTTTCAAAGTAATGCGAATCGAAAGCACTGGCCAATCTGCATATAGCCGATGACTGCCACTCCAGTCAGTCATGGAAAGCTAATCGATTCGCTTGACAACAAAAGCCTTCTAAAGCGAGCGGTTCAAATTCGGCTTGCTTGCTTTGAAAATTTATGCAACGCCATTTTCAGTGCTTTTGTCTTGCCAGTGAATATACTACACTTTTTCATAGGTTGTGAAATAATTTCCAGGCAAGAACTCATCCACCTACGCAATCACGATCAAAGATCGTTGAATTCGTCACCGTCTGGCCTTGCGGCGCTTTGGCGCACAAATTCTACGGCGTCCTTTATTTAATGACAGGCGACTCAAAGACAGAGATGGAGATAAGTAAATGAACATCGAATGATTGATACACGCTTAGGTGTTTCTCATTTATTTTCCGTGGCACTCTCCCTTCACGTGCGCCCGATAAACGACTCCATTTACATCCTGTACTGTTTCATCCATTTTCATTTTCTCAATCTGTAACTTCGAAAGAGTCACTGTGCTATACCCTACAATCATGGCCAGAGGGTAACATGGGCGTTTTTAATGATTGAAAGAACGTTCAACGTCAGTGTAGGGTTTCGGAGGAAATATAAAACGCCGTGTTGTTCACTTGGAGTACCTAGCGTTGGTGCATTTGTTTAGCGCTTGATATATCCGACATCCGATGTCAGGCGGTGTTCGGTGTCCGTACAACAAAACCTTACGACAGAGTAAGATGAAACACTGCTTTCTATTGAGTTGAAAGCGCACAACTGAGTGTAAGTGTAACCGGAAGACCAATGCTTTCATCGCTCGTAAAACATTGCTCGTCTGACCTACGATGCAACACGTTTAAAAGCAAGATTCAACTTTTGTGAGCGCCCTGAGACTATGAACGCCACGCCTTCTGAAATAGCAGGACGAATAAACGTCTCTCCTTTCTATAGAAGAGGCTCTCTTTGTTCTCAAATTCGTATTGTGTGTCATTGGCATTTGTTTTAGTTTGCAGTCTACAAGACGAGATGTCTCATAGAATTTGTATGCGTGGAGTAGGAGGCGTGTGAAGTGAATAAAGCTTAGAATAGCAAGCGATTTCCAGGAAAATAGCGAAGCTGTGAATGGGAAAGGAAAATGGCCGGCCCGCTCGGAGAACAAAGCAGTTAATCGCAATTATATGTGCCGGTGCAACAGCTTGTCTATCTACAAACTTAATTTCTGAAACTAATTGAAGACATCGGACATAACCAGGGTAAACGCGCTTTGTTGGAGGTTACAAGAACTTTCCAAGTGCTCAGGTAGCTCCATTCGAGAAAATTTTATAGTTTAAAAATGCTTGAGCATGTGCTGACAGTACTTCTGGAACTTTCTAGTGCTTCAGCGGCAGTAACTGCTCTCGCTGATTGCTGGAAAACAAATGAAGTTGCAGGCAGTTGTGATGGCACCTCTTCCCCCCTCTTTTTTTGTCACGCGCCGAGTGTCAACGGTGATTACGACTTGTTATTGCGGAAATTAAATGGCAACAAGTTTTTCTTCTTTCTTACTCGCATTGCCCAAGAAACTTGTAATTATGCGAGGGCGAGTACTTCCTTTGTAACCGGCAGTTCAAAGATGAGCACTTTGTTTTCTTGCGTTCAAGTTCTGTTTATGCTGATTGGGAATGAAGGCATTCTCACAGCTTTAAAAGTTTAACTTTAACAATAAAACGAACAGGTTGTCGTGATAATACCCAAAAGTACGAAACTGAAAGCACGAAAAATGAAAGAAAAAGAAGACAATTCATTTGACATATCAGCTGTCTTTATCGGGCTCCACGATTCTACATTATTTCTTTCTTTGATATCCACCATGCTGAACTTACAACCGAAGCCCTCACAAGTTTTCCAACCAGATTTAATGAGAATCGTATTGGCTGTAATGTCTTCACCCCCATGGTCATGCTAGAGCAGGGTAGCGGAGTAGAACGAGTCTTCTTTTCTCTACGTAAATTGTAGCGCTCTACTCTTTTTTTTTTTGAGCGCCGTGCTTTTTTTGCGTCCAGTGATTGCTCCAGTTCCATTCTCCAGTTGGTCTTGGTTTTACGGAGACGTTAAATGTTGCCCTCTATCTGCTGGTCGAATAAAGACATTTCATGAGGCAACAGAAACGGTATAGCTTGGAACGCAGTTTACGGCGAAGCTGTATGTGGCTGGTCTCCAGCGGATTGACGTGCGTAGACTAAAAACCGTGGACCGATCCCGAAAGTAGTGCGATGCCAGGCCGACCCGCTGCGGAGGTGTAGCAGGCTTCAAGCACTCAGCCAGCAGGCAAAAATAAGTTTAATATTTTGGGTCCAAATACAACCCGTATCAGATATTGAGCTGATAAAAACAGATACTACAATTTGACCCACGTCATCCACGTCTACGTTCGCACTGCCCTCTATTTGGCAGAGTTCCAAGCGCTTGCGCATCTCCTTTCCTTTCATTTCACTCTCCAGTGGAGGCAGTCCCGTCGAAACTAAACGCGTGTCCAGTTTCCTCCGGCCTCTCGAGACGGCGGTCCCGTCGTCCCACGCGAATATATAAAAAAAAATACCGGGAAATGAGTACGTACATATTTTAAAAATTCCGTGTCACCTCTATGTCGTATGCTAAACAGCTTTTCTGGTCACCAACCCGCACAGAGTGGAATGGCTCATGATTTTTTGCATCTGTCCTTACCGCGCTTATAGAAATCAATCAAAGTGATCGACAATTTATCTACGCTCTGTTAAACATGTCCGTTGGAATTCTTCTACTAGCAACATCGTGCACAGTCTTAAATGACGACTGAACTCTTTCGTTATTTGTCAGTTATTGCAGTTATGGCAAGTTGGGGAGCCTGAAGAAAAAATTTCGACTGGAGGTATTGTCGAAACTAGCCTGTAGTGCTCATAGCATTCCTTCAATAAAAAGAGGCAAATTTGCGCTTTGGTTGCCTCGGCAGCATAACTTTTAAATGAGAGCCACAGTAAAGACAAGACGCTTCTCTATGGTTGTCACTTTCCCGATCCGACGTATAGGCTATTGTAACGGTGTCTCAAACAATGTTAGATGCCCATAAGTGCATGTTATTTTGATAACCATACATTCGACAAAAGCAAGTGCAACTTCATTTTCCCATGGTGAGTTTCTCTTATTCATGAGTGCTTCGACAGAGTATTTAGGAAATTATTACAAGTGCTACTTACCGTCATGCGGGGTTTTCACTCACAGAAGAGCACGCTGTTTATTTGACACCGACTTTCAGCCGAAGCTTGACTCGCTATCTATTACCATTTGAACGCCTGCGCAAATGCGCTTATTAATTATTGCTCAACACTGCGCAAACACTGCAAATCACTCTACAGCACTGTGCATGACCTAACCAAATTATATGTAGGTTTCAGCGCCAGTTCAACACACTTGCTTGCACAAGAAAGCTAATCGAGCGCTATAATTAAGCATGAGAATGCTTGTGCATGCTCCTTGACCAGAGACCAGTTACTTCACGAGCGAAAAAAATGCAGTAAAAAGCAAACCAGCTGCCTGCTGCAACTAGTCAAAAATTAAGCGGCACCTCCTTGAGCGGGAACTGTCGAAGATATCCGTATCCTTATATGGCCGTGGACCCTGTGCGGAATGTGTTATGCGCGGTAATGATGTGTGTGGAGGATGTGATGGAGTAGTATGCAGTACTCATTAATATGCATGAGGAGTACGAACAGAGATATGCACATATTTACATTGCCGAACCCATGAATTCCACACCACGCCGACCACCATATAATGCTACAGATATCTTCGACAGTTTCCATTCAGGTAGGTTACGCTTAATGGCGCGCCACAACCAATGCGTTAATGCCGTCATAGGCAGAGGTGGAGGAAGGGCTGCGCATGAAGGCGTAATTAATATATGTGCGGGGCATCCTCACATGTTGGGTACCCTTTAGTCAACCTCCATCCTCACTGGTCGGGTGTTTACCAGTAAGTTCCCTACTGCTTGTTATCCTCATTTCAGTATGTGCTTGGGCCTTTGTGGCCTAGATTTAACACCTCCTTTCTGCGCATGACGCACGGGGAACGGTGAAGCGGACGGGCAGCTAGAACGTTTTTCGCTGGCGCGCTTATTGTTATCGCGGAGACAATGGGTCATTCGTCACTCTGCTCAGGATGTCCGCTGTCAACCACGCGCAAAATCGGCTTAAACTGCGCATTCTCACCCAGTATTGGGAAAGGGATTTTCTCGCTTCACATTGACTTTTTAACCCTACTCTTCATATAAAGCTACGCGTTAAAACAAATGGTCCCTATATAATAGAAACTTACGCGTTTTCATATTTGGGCGTCTATTACTTTCCCGCAGAGCATGGACGTCACTATGGCTGGTATTGACGCCAACAAATTTTCGAAATGTTCTTTTTTTTGTCCGTCATTTGACTTACAAAAGTTGAGAACCAGGAACCAGGGGACTAATTTACAGAGCTTTTCTTTTGTAAGGGCTGTTTATCATTGGCTGATCGCCTTCACGAACAATGTGTCTCGCATCACTATTGGCTGGCATGAGCGCCTTTAGCGTAAGATGGTTTTTCTGAATACGGGTCCAGGTGCATATATCTATATTTAAGATTTTTTACTCTGAGTACTTATACTAAACATAACCAAACAATATTACGTTCATTCATCTTCCTTGAGGCGCTTGTCTGAAGCTTCACATAGGTATTCAGAAAATTGTATGAGCAATTGTTAGTGTATACATACATTGAATGTACCAGCGATCACGCTAGAACTTTATGTATCGTAGCATACATTGGGACTGCTACGTCATGAAATAAAATGTTAAAGCGTAAAAACACCAAAAATGAACACATCCTTATGACTAACGAAATAGTTAATCAGGAAATGCGAGATTACGGGGATATATCGTCGGAGGTGTTAGTATTGTCGGCAAAATTTCTGGAAGATGTAATCTTTTCTTTGAAGAAGGGGGCCCGCTTCATTGAAAAAAGTTGAACACGCCACCAAGAAAGAAATTAGTTTTTTTTTGTGTCCAAACCTTCATTCGAAAGACTCGCCGTACCTTTATTCCTAGTGATTCGTGTTATATTCGTCGCTTGGCTTTGTTTCCGATTAAACTTGTACTAATTCATGCGACCTTGTTTATTTCCTGTCTTAGCGTCGGACACTTTTCATTACACATGAAGGGCGTAAAAGCAACGCCTTTTGACCATTGTCCGTTTGGGATATCAGAAATCTGGAAATTGGGATATAACTCAATAATAAAAAAAGATAATTACGCCTAAAATTTGGCACATTCCCGACTTCAAATCATTACCGAATAGCCATCAAAAAGCCTCAGAAGTAGCTGCGTCTCAGCCAGTGCCAAGATGATTGTGCTGCACAGTGGCATAAAGCGTCGTTTGAACCATAGAAACAGCCGCCGCGTGCAATAATTATTGCTGGAGCGAATGACCTCTTCATCAATGTGATGATTAACAAACACAGAAGCAGAATGAGAATAATCTGCAGCTTTCCTGATTTCCAGATTCGCCTTTGTATGAAGACATTAAAATTTGTTTCATGTACAAGTCAGCGTGTACAGAATCTTATTCGCAAGGCATTGCGCCTGCTGGTCATCAACCCCTCTCGGGGAAAATTTGCGACCGTACGTTATAAAGCAGTACTCACTAATCCAGAAGTACATTATTAATCATCAATCCTTACTCATTTCTAATGCCAACTGCCGCGCTATGCATGTAATGGCCGTGTGTCCCTTAAGCGCAAGCGCGAAAGAAGTTGTTGACCTTGGAGGTTAAGGAGCATACAACACGACGATTAGTGCAGACGCCAGAATCACTATATGAAAAGGCCCAAATGTTAGTCGGCATGAATAAATGCAATCCTAATTTCCTTTGATGTTCCACTTTATCATAGCATATGCGTCTACAATTACATTACTTTCCTTCGTGTGTTCGAAAAGTATGCAGTTGTGAAATACATCGACTAGAAAGTTACGGGCTAAGAATAACCTGCTGTTCTACATAAGACAGATAATTTATGCTTCCATGGAGTCGGTCTTGGCTGGAATGAAAAAAATAAATGTGCCTACTAAAATGAAGACCATGCTAATGTTAAAAAAAGAATAAGTACATCTTCGGGTGCTTTGATGACGTCCAGCCTTCGTAATGCGCGCATTGTGAGCACTTCGCAATTTATATGGCTATCAAGTCGAACTGCGTCACCCGCTCATGAAGATTTCAAGAGGAGGAAGGATTATTTAGACAACAAATGTGTCGCCGTCGGCATTAACCCAACACACTGCAAGTGACATTCGAACTAAGCGCCGTTTTGATGTCTGATGCTGCATAATTGCCCATAGCGTATGACAAAACGAGAGGAGAGCAGACGGGGCACGCCTTGCCTTTCTTTCTTCCCAGCGAATGTGCTTCGTCAAGAAACTTCCAAGAGCTGTGCTCTTAATATCCAGGAATGTAAAAGTGCCACTCTATCCAGGGTCATGAAAAAAAACGCTTTGCTCATTGCATAACCAGTGACTTAACGTATCAAATTCCAAGTTTTTTACCATACGTGTCGCACTGCGTAACTACGGCGCAGTTATTTCTTGTTCTATACAATGGGCTTGCAAATAACATGGTCTTCAGGCTGAGTTTAAAGACACGATGTGAAAGACGACGTTTTCGTCCTTCCGTGTTACGAGCGGCAGCGTGCTTATTGACCTTTTGACTACAGCTCAGATTGTAATACGCTGATCTTTGAGGTTGACTTTATTTCTATCAAACTCCACAGTTCAGGCTGCAGCTTCGCCGAGCCACACAAACAGCCGCAGAAAACAGCCACGTGAGTGGACGAAGCGCAAACGCAGGCATACTTCAAGGGAGAATTAGAAGAGCTGTGTCAAGCGCATGGGTAAGTTATTTGCACATTGCTCGCAAGAATAAGTTATCTGTGCCAGGTACCCAGAACAAGAAGATCGTGCCAAGTGTATAAAGCGACCTATGGACTCTGAATTATGGACAGTGAATTAAGCGGAATACTTATACAGCTTCTTTGAAAGCAAGGTAAAAAGAGGTAAAAACGCGTCAAATAATGCCCGTATCGACATCACATTTATGAGGGAGGTTCCTGTGAGCAATGTAAATTATTGCCTTCGAAAACAACATTCGGTAAATTCAGTATGGCTGGGAATCAAAGCAGGGCGTCAACGGTGCGAGACGAGCACGTTGCTGACGACACCGCGGCGGTTACATGGTCGTGGTTGACTAAAGGTGTGCCTAGTGCGTGCTTCATTGCACAGGTCACATCGCAGCCATATGGTTGAGTAAACGTGTGGCCTATGTGCGTGTCGTCGTTCGGGACGTGACGTCCCAGCCAATGGGGAGGAGGTGAAGTCATCGGCGCCCAGTGTGACTTCAGTAGGAATAGAGAAGGTAGTAAATGACATAACAATGTTAATTAGCAGTAATGATGGGTAATTAATCTGGATTAAAGTGAATTAAGGTGACTTACAGTGAAGTAAAGTGAATCAAAGTTATAAAAAGTTAGAGTAAGGTTAGGATGGAATAAAAAGAAATAAGCTGAGGTAAAGTGAATGAAGGTGAATTAATGTGGATTAAAATAGATTAAGGTGGTATATAGTTGGTAGAAATTAGAGGAAGGTGGATTAAGGTAGAGTTCTGAAATTAGAGTAAGTGGACTTAAGGTGGAGTAAAGCGAATTAAGGTGAATTAAAGTGGATTAAGCTAATGCGAATACAAATCACGTGAGGATGCTTAACTGGTCGTCAATTTTGTTATGTTTCTCTGAACAGAAATTGGTGGGGATGTCAATAAATTGACAAAAAATCCGTCGCTGAGTGTTGTCAAGATTCTGTAGCAGAAACACACAGATTGGACTCCTAATTTTCCCACCAGAGAGTTGTGCTCATAAATTTTGGCAAACAGCATCTTCGGTTACTGTGACGCAAAGTTGGGTTTCCTGGTTCCCTGGGACACCACCAGATGTCTCCTTCCGCGCATCGCGTGCGGACAAACCTATAGATTGGGCCCACCGTTCTTCCGTGGACCTATTTTTTTATTTGTCATTCCATCGTGACATGATCTGATTATGACGCCACTGTCAGCCATGATAGTCATTGTGTCGTCCTCACACAGCCATCGTCATCATCAGTTGTTGCCATACTGTCGTCATGATGATGCCATAGTCGTTCTGTCTCTGCCATTCCATCTTCGTCATACGATTCTCATCATGCAGTCGCAGTCATGCTGTCGTCGTGGCGCCACCATCGTCATGCCATCGTCCCTTTGCGCTCATCGTCATCCCACTGTCCCCATGTCGTCGTCGTCACGCTGTCGTCGTTAAACCATCATCATCATTTCAGAATCGTCCGCTCATTGTCTCAACGCCGTCGTCGTCATACCGCCTTCGGCTGCGCCAGTGTATGCTTAGGAAGCCGGCGAGTACTGGAGCATCGGAAAGGAGCGCACGTAGTAGTTTAAATGAGGACGTTATAGAATATCATTTAACTGAGATGTCATAGACGAAGCCGGAATTTCAGACCCCCAAGTGTCTGGGCGCACTCAATAGCGGGAGCGAAAAAAGCTAGCTAGCGCCCAAACATTCGCGTTCCACACTCGTAACCGCCCCGTGGGTTTTATTCTTCTCTTTTTATTTTGCGGTGTGGCGCCGTTTACAGTGGCGGCATTGCGCATTAAATTATTTATCGAAGTTACGTGTCACATCAGGTAACCTTGCAAGCAGCGCGTCTTACGCAGGGGCCTTTGTGCGTGACTCCGGCGAGAAGCAGGGCTCTCCCAAGACGAAGCGCACGCTGGCTTTCATTTGAAGTTTCAGCTATTCGGGGCATGCCTTGCTTTCATACTTTGCAGAGAGGGTCGTGAGCACTTTAACTGCGCATTGCGCTTGCTTGTTTATTATGTGCAAATCAGGTGAGGGGTCCCGTAAGTTAAGCCCATGCTAAGGAGAAATCTTGGGGTGACTTGATGGCTAACTTCCTAGGTGGAGTGTTCGCCCGAGAGCTCAGTAACATTTTTTCCTCTCAACGGCCTGTTGGTAACCGGCGTGACGAAAAGGTCAGTCCCTAGTCATATTTGGGAGAAACTACAAGTATGTGCTCCGCTGTGTCGGGCACTTTGCACATATCACAGCCTAGCGAGTCCGCACTTTCGATAAAATGCAAATATCGTCTCGCAAAGGCAACACCTAGTCACAGCCTGTACATGAGGCTCACGTGGATAAGTTAGATGCCAAAGAGTATGCGAAATTTAAAGCGAAGTACGACGCAACCCCTACAGAGGCCTCCCTCTTCAACGTGCGCGAACGTTTACTATGTACAAACACAATAACAACATTTGTGTATAATTTCAAAAGCTAAAAATATCTGCGCGTATGGACAGCTATGCATTTTTGATGTTGAGTGTAGGTTCGAGTACAGGTATGGAGGTCAATGAAAGCTAAGCGCAGTCGAGGCTGCTATATAATTAGGTGGTGTGATGAAATTAGAAAAGTTGCAGGCACCACTTGGAATCAGCTGAGCCACAATAGGAGTGATTGAATATGTCTGGGAGAGACCTTCGTCCTGTGACGGACATAAAATAGGCCGATGAGGATAATGTGACGCCTTAACAGGTCTCTCTTCAATTGATGACCTCCTCATGACGAGTAAAAATGGTCTTGCCTGCCAAGGAGATGCAATTGGTAGAAATCATCGTGGATTCCTGAAAGCGCAAACACTATATAACTTTTGCGGAATTACAGTTTCGTCTTAGGCATGTTTGTTTTAAGGGCACATTTTTGCCGTAGCTGCCCCTAAGGCGTTTCCGATGGTAAAGTGTGATGGCGTGGGAGGAACAACACCTGTTGTGGAGCTTAGAGTTATATTTACATTATCTGCAAACTTCAAGACAAAAACTTTGCTTTCACTCGGGTCGACTCTAGAAAGTAACAAATATACGCTTGCAGCTAGATTCAATGATGCCGCTGAGGAAATTAGGCTCAAAATATTAAGTACGCTTCAAGTGAGGCGTATAGCGTATGTAGCCGAATGAAGCTTGCGGAAGCTGCTCTTCCTTCTACAGGCAGCTTCACTACATTGAACGCATGTTTGTGAAGTGTCCCGACGTCACCTCGATTTGAGTGGCATTTCTGGCAAAGTGTATTTTTTTGTACTTATAAATTGGTTGTCCCTCGGAGAGAAGCACTACAGGAAAGTGTTTCGCGGAAGTCCTTTCGTTGCAAAATTCACGCAGTGCTTAACGGGATCCCTTGCTCCGTTACAAAGACATACTCCGTCATTATACACGCATTCGTCGCAGCCACGCCGCACCACTGCCGTCCTTCTCGCGGGAGGAAGCAGTGGCATTACGCCAGTTACAAACCGCAACTTTTCCAAATCTTGTCTCCCTCAATAAATTCTACCCACACTGTTATGCAGATCCTTGCTCTGGCTGTGGCAGCTCGCCCACAAACTTCCACGTCACGATTGAGTGCACTGCAAACCTCTTTCCTCCCTTGCCTACTCTCCTTTACCCCCTGCGCAACTAGGAGCTGTGGGACGCTGCCCTCCGCGACGGACCTCCCGAGGTCCTCCGAGCTGTGATACAACGGGCTCGAAGCATGGCCGGAATCATCTTAGGGACCCTGGACTGAGGGTTCCTCCCACACTGCTCTCGCCATTTAGATATTGTTAATAAAGATGTTTTTACTCACTCAGTGTTTGCGTTGGCAACAACGTGCCTGTAATGCATATATAAGGCTATTCTGATTGTATGACAGCTTTAGTTGCACCATGATGTACTTGAAGGCCAATTTACTTTCTTGCCTTGATTATGAAAACTTTTTTTATGTGTCTGTTTCTCATGCGTGTATCACAACTCATTAACCTGCAATGGTCGCCCAGTGGCTCTGCTGTGCTGCCATTGAGCGCAGGGCAGTGGGTTCCAAGCGTACCGGCTGGATTTCATTTCGGAGAGAGAGAACAATATATTTAAATTACGGTTCTAAGCATATTTGGGCAAATTGGTAAAGGGAAGGGAGATAAATTTGTGACACAATATGCAAGTTTTGAACGTGAAGCTCCACAGTGAGCTAAGAGTTTCTTCGATGTTTGCCCATGGTCAGACCCAGTCCTAAAACGATGTTTTTCTTTTTTTAATAAAGTTTATTTCCCATCAAGAAAGATGGAGGAGGCTGCAGGTAAAAGCTGCATGAACAAACGGCAGCTTGACAGGGGCCCGCAGCCCCCTCTACAAGGCTGCAGTAAAAAGGTTACAGGAAAGAACATCGAAAACATATATAGGCACTGAAATGGACACTAGGAATGAACACAAAAATCATCCAATGAGACAGACTAGATACCTTATACATAGCGTTGCCGCATTGCAGCATTAGTTATTTTTAAAATGTCAGTGGTACTTTTCTTGTAATTATTCAGGAGAGTAGGCAGGGTGAAGGACAGCTTTTCTATAGGGTAGGTAGCCCGAGGGATTCCGCATATAGAATATATTTTGATTTTGTACAGATATTTGTAAGGTTGTTGATGTAGAAAGAGCAGTGGGCCCAGAATGCTACCTTGGGGAACACCTCTAATAATATATTTTAAGTCAGATTCATATGATTCAATCTTTACAAACTGTTGCCGGTGACTGAGGTATGACTGAATTAGTTGCAGGAAATGTCCGCGGATTCCATATATTTCAAGTTTTTTAAGTACTGTACAGTGATGAATACAGTCATAGGCTTTAGAGAAATCGACAGAAATACCCAGTACTAACATTTGTTTAACAAATGTGATAAAATAAATTCTTTCTGTCCAAGTAACGCCATTTCCGTAGATTTGTTTTTGCTGGATCCAAACCGTGCAGGTGAGATTAAATTGTGTTTATCAAGGAAGCTGGACATTCGAAGGTGGATAACTTTTTGTGATCCCTTAGAGAATATGGGTAGCACAGAAATTGGTCGATAAGTACCCATGTCATTCGCATAATCCTTTTTGAACAGTACAGTCACTTTTTCAATTTGCATTCTTTTCGTAAATGAGGCGCTCGACGAGCAGATGTTAAAAATCTAAGTTATATAGGGACACAGAATGTCAAGAACATATTTAATCGGACAAATTTGCATAAGTTCTGCGTCACAGCTAGGGCTATTTTAAAGAGAGAAAAAACTCACATCACCTCGGATCCGGTTACTGGACTGAGAAAAACACAACGTTAGTTGTGAGCAGGCATGAAGTCGATGAACTCATTAAAGGGACCCTGAAACGCTTTTAACGATTTTCTACAAACGTATTGAGTCGTTAGAGTAGGTCCTTCTGATCATTAATTGACACGTCTAAGTGCTCCGCGTAAAGCGTGTAATTTATTATAAGGTTTTAAATATGCACATCGCTGCCGATCGCAGCGCACTGCTCGGCGGAATTTTAAGCCGCCCCTACCCATATGACCCAAATCACCCATACGACGTCAGTGGGGCGAGCTATCCGATTAGCTGACAAGGGCGCGTGATCGACAATTTTTCCAACTTTATGGTAAACAAATGATCTTCGTAATAGTTGGAATGTTAGTTAATTTGTTTTTATGAAAAGAAAGTAACATAAAGAGAATGCACAAGAATAATTTTTCAGTACACTTAAGCACTTCCGGCACACAGCATGTGTCGTCTGCTTGTGTTACAACGTACTCCATTTTGAAGAGAGCTCCGCGGTCAGAGTCGGTCTCAGTCTTTTCGCGAGCGCTATGATTCGACTTTGTTGCCTTGTGGACTGCAAACGTAGCGTCTGGCAATATGTCAAGCTGCGACATCGTGTCCCTCTGCAAGGCAGCGTACGAGCGAACTGGCTGCTGCACATCGGACTGCCGCTATCCGATCGGCGCCAGGATTTGCGCGTTTGTGGCCGTCACTTTACACCGGAAGATTACTAACGCAATAGCGTTTCCCGAGTCCGGTATTAGGGAAAACGCAAGCGCAAGGGGACAGAGTCTGGCCGCTTGACTTTGCCGTAACGGGATGAGCCATGAGATGAGCAGAAGGGCAAATGCGAATGGTCTGCACGGTGCAGCCACCTGGTGGCACAGAGCTCAACCATACACAGTAGCAGCAAAGAAGTGTATTCTTCTTTGCTGCTGGTGTGTATTTTTCGCAGGAGTGTAATCATGAACACGTTGTTTTTATAAATGTTTAAAATGTTTTACACTTGGTGAGAGCAATACTAGCGCTTTGTTTGGCTGGTTAAGCGCTGCACCAACAAGTGTATGGACCGTGCAGACCGATCAGGCCGCCCACGTACGTCTACGCTAAAGTTCCTTCATCAGCTTGAGTTTATGCCTACAGTCATTTGCCGAAATGACCAGCTTGCCTGTGGTTACCGGAATACAAGACACGTTCGGCGCTACGACAGAATGCTCGCAACGCACGCTGCTTCGATAGCTCTCGCTTGGGGTCGACGGCCAAGCGGCTAGCGGAGCGGTCTCGCGCGGGCGGGGGCGGGCTCCGAAACAAACGGAAGTGGACGATGTGACGTCGCATCGTGACGCTGAACCAGTGAAGGCGGAGCTTAGTCCCGCTCGCTCGGCGAACGAGTTGAGGAGGAAAAGCATGGCTAGGGAGGAGGGTAGCTTCTAATCGCTTGTAGCGCCATTAATACGTAACGCTTCACTTAAATTGTGGTGCGAATGTTCTACTCAAGCTGTACCCTACGCGTCTACAAAATTTGTCCGAACCGTTTCAGGGGCCCTTTAAGTACTTCACAATCAGAATACTAAAGGAAGTGATCATTAAAGGAATCGGCAAGTGCGTTGCCGCTTACTTCCCTGCCATCCAATGACAATTTCCAGATACCTGGTGCCGATTTTCTAGGCCTCATAAAGGTATTTAGTTTTTTCCACAGTTGATCACTTCTGTATAAACAACTCTCGAATTCAGAGTAAAGGTAACGAGATCTGCTGGTTCTGATCTCTTTGTTTAGCTTATTTCGGTATGTTTTATATTTCTTGAGAAGATTCGGATCTTGTTTTAACAAAACTATGGTAAAGCGAGTTCTTGTTAATTTTGCTGTGCAGTGCGGGTGTAATCCAGGGTTTACGAATATTTCTACCCAGGGTAAACGTTTTTAGCGGGAAATGTCTCTTATAAATCTTCTTTATTTCATCAATAAACCTGTTGTATGCGTCATCAGCATTTTCTAGTTCCAGAAGCCATTCAAAGTCAGACTGTAGTAATTCCTTTCTAAAACTGTCTAGACCAGCCTTCGTAATGGGTTGACAAACAACGCGCTGTAGCATTTTACGGGCTTCCATATTTTGTTTCTGTATCATGAGAATATCATAAGTTATCATGAGAATTATCATAAAACGATGTCACCTCCTTAGGCTCGTACACATCCTCGTAATGTTTTCAGTTCTTCACATTCCTGCACGAGGTGATGCACATTTGGAGTTGCCTCTCCTGAGCACGCCGGGAATTACACTTGCAAAGGAGATTACAGGCGGTCAGGGGTCATCGCGTTGTTGCGTCGCTTTCGTGAGGTGATGTCAAAGATGCTAGTGTAATGAGCTTCGGTCGCACAATAATGAACCACAGATGGTGACAATCAGTCCTTATCCCACCTTGCCCCACCAACGAAGAACCTTATAGACAGCTGCGGCAGCTTCCTGGACATTCAGCCCCAGAATTTAGTTCTACCCTTGCCGTCCAAGTAATTCCATTCAGAATCGCATGATATAGCTGCGTACGAAAATGCACCAGTTAAGTCTTGCAAAACCAAAATGCTGTAATTACAAAAAATATGCAGGCTTTCGTTTCCACGTGCAGACATTGCGCGCACGAATCTGGTGCGGCAATGAGTGCTACACACACAAAAAAAAAAACGAAAGAAAGAAAACGTGCGTTTTGGTGAAAATAATTTCAGCTAAGAGAATAATTTTGAAATTGTTGTTCTTGAATATCGTGTAGCTTTATTAGGTCTGGAGAAGCAACCTCTTGTGAAGTATGTTGAAAAAGACTGAAAGAAAAGCAACAACAAGGACTGGTTTTATGAAAATGTCGGAAATTAACATGAGTTCGATTCAAGTCACACAGGAAAATTTTTACCGTAAAAGTGTGCAGTGACTGGTTCGTACTTTTGATAATATTTAAGACAGGACGGCTGCATATATGAACCATAACATCTTGAAAATAAGCTGTTCCTTATGGAACAGTTTGTTACGAGAACTCAGGTTTACCTTCGCCGAAGAAACTCCCTTTCTATGCTATAAAATGAGAAGGAAAATAATCGAAGAGATAGAAGAAAAAAAAGACGGTAAGGATTACATATACATTTCTTTATTTAAGTTCTACTTGCTCCCAGTTGCAGGTGTAAGAAGCAGCATTGTAAACATAGAAAGAAAAAAAAAAGAACGGCATTAGCGTGGATTTAGTAGGGAAGGCATATGTAAGTTAAGGAAAGCAGAATGCCTCGAAAACTCTTGGAGGGCAAGGAGGAGGTGGAAGGGTCCTAGCCTTGCAAAAGTTGAAAAGTGCAGTACTTATGTCGCTTTCCAATATCGCAGTCCGGAACACCCAAAAGTAAACTAAACTAATATTGGAAAGAGTAAGAAAAGAAATGTGCTTCAAGTTCGGTTGTGTCTCTTCTGTTGGTCTGTAGGGCTGCAAGAGGCTTGTAGCAAACCTTCTCTAGTGCAGGGTAGCAAACTGGATATCTCTCTCCTGGTTAACATGTCTGCGTTTCTCATCTAAATGACCTTTGTCTCTCTCTCTCTGTCTCTCTGAGGGCGCGATTCGACTCCTGAATTTACGTTTACTCTAAAATGGTTCAATCATACCTGAAAATACTCAGTGCTCCCTTCATTTGATAGTCGGCGTTCGTGTTGTCCACTTCTCTTGTGTCCTGTCTGCGCGCCTCACCTTTTCTTGCATAATGAATCATTACCAACTAGCTCAGTTTTCTGTCCTTCTATCCTGCGGATTCATTGTATCTTTCGAAATTATTATAATGCAGGATGGACTCATATTGTATATTAACTACTTGAACCAGCTCACTGTAATTATTATTGTAATATATTTATCTTCACTTCGTAGCTTGTCTAGCTAGTTATTATTTTTTTATTGTTGTTTTGTTTCATTTCTGCGTGGGTGTTCTCGCTCTTGCTAACTGGTTTACTTTGTCACCAAGCTTACGCTTGTGAACCACAATGTGACTTCCCAGCACTGCACACAAGCCATAAGGCTTCTGCGTGCTCGAACTTTCTCTTGTACGTCGTTCATGAATAAATATAATCATAATTATTCTCATTATTATAATATCGTAAGCCACTGCAGTACTAACGTTGCGTGCTCGCTGATTAAATTTTGCGCCACAAGATGCCACTACAAGTTTTCTTGCTGCCGTACTTGCCTCAGGTTACCAGGTATTCCGCAAAAGAAAACACGTTAAGAAATAAGCTAAAGCTCTGTCACTTTTGGTTGCCATGAAAAGGATTCGTAAGCACTTATTAATCTCCGGGAAGAATAAATGGAGACGAATGTACCAAGAAACGTTGTTCGCTTGCACAGCATGATTTCAACAAGGTAACGACGGCGTGAATAAGCGAAGAAGTTATGCCAGAGCCTGCGTGAGCGCGCCAGACAGCCGAAACTTGTTCCTCGATTTCAGAAGCACCCGATTCGAGGCGGAGTACTGCGACACATTGCATAGCATTCGCTTGGTTTACCCTGAGAAAAAGAAATTGGAGGACGCCTAAGCTTCGCCTTTAAGAGTGATAGCACCCAAATATCCCTCATTGCTTCTCACGCTTCCGTGCAACTGCAGCTTATGTAACCGCGATGTTTACTGGGAAACGCTGGCGGCGAACGCTATGCACGAAGGCGAGCTCTCTGGTAGAAACGCGGCGGCCTCTTGAGGGGGCCGATCGCGGAGGTGGTGCATAGCTGCGCCAGATAAATTACAACAATTCCAGATTTCTTTTATTGCTTCGCGCTTTTAATATTTCAGTCTGAGAAGCTTTAATATGAAAGTCATGCGCTGTCAGTGTTTTGTTTCGCGACATTTTTTTGCGGGCTGTCATTCTGAAAATTCCGAGGGATTGTGTTGTCAAGAATTTAAGACAAGGTATGACCCACTTTAGAGATAGAATGCCGTGGCAATATAACCCGCATTTACCGCATGTCATATAGCAAGCTGTGGCATACACACATACCTAAATATATACGGGGCACGAGGTCGCGGGATCGAATCCCGGCCATGGCGGCCGCACTTCGATGGGGGCGAAATGCGAATACACCCGTGTACTTAGATTTAGGTGCACGTTAAAGACCCCCAGGTGGTCGAAATTTCCGGAGTCCTCCACTATGGCGTGCCTCATAATCAGAAAGTGGTTTTGGCACGTAAAACCCCATAATTAATTATATATATACGGGAATTTTCGCTCACGGAGACGCCGGCGCCAAATCCCGACACCGACACCAGATTTTCTGGATTTTATCGCGTTAATAAAGGCGCTATTGACGGATATAGGTGATATGACCTGCTCGCTAGGAAAGACTAACGCTCGCCAGGAACGGGGAGAGGCTTGCGTTCACGTCTTTCGTGCCTTCCTTAAACTGCGCTGTGTAAACAAGCGCTGACACGTCGGCGCGCGCTCATGTACGACGCATTCAGCCGAGTCATTGGATGGCACGTTTATCGAATATCGATGTTCCAGCAAGCAAATATTGTACGGATCACACAAACATGACACTTACGCGCAGTGTCTCTAACTCGACACAAGAGTCGTTCGACTATAACGAATGACGGAGATGCCCACGTATGTCACGCGTCTCTCACCGGTTCCACAGCAAACCTCGGTCCATTTTTTAATACCTTGCAAACACTAGAAAGCTCCACAAGAAAACATTTAGCGTTCCCATTGTGGGCCGGAACGGTTGCTTTCCGTCTCGTCTGGGGCTAACAGTTGAGAACTTGAGAAAAAAACCTAATCCAAATGAACACAGTTAATATCGGTGTCATACGTACACTTCTGATCGCGATCGGGACCGATCCGGATCGAAATTCACGACTGCGATAGGCTTTCTCGCGTGTTTTGTGCAAAGGAGCCAATCACGACTGAGAAATTAGACGCGGATGGGGCTTGATCACGATCGAAAGTGCGCCGTGTGACACGCATATAACAAATGCGAATAAATCAAGGAATTCGTACATGTCGCGTGTCGTTAGCTAGCTTTCCCATTTTCGAAGTGTTAGCGCCAACTAGGCCAAGTAATCTTCGTGAGAGTGTAAGGCATGGAGTTAATAAATTTCAATTTGAGGCGAGTGGTAAGTGACCTCCTAATAAAACATTTTATAGTCGAACTCACGCGAATAGTAACACAGAAAAGAAGGATTCTTTCGTAGCTTAACAATGTATCTTATTGTAGCTCTAATAATATAGCTCTCTGCGGCGTTCTTGCTGCTTGAGTGCGCGTCCAGATGCACTAGTGCAAGTAGTTCCGAACGCTGCTTTTCATGGCACGAAAGTACGAGCTAGTCAGAATCGTTAGTGAAAATGTTCGCCGTGCTGAACAATGGATTTTGTAAAACCCAGAACACCTTTCCAGACTCTTTCGAAAAAAGAAAAGAGAACAGAAGAGACAAATATAAATGTTCCTTGGTTGGCCGAGACGAACAGTTACTAGTCTGCAAACATTGTCACACCATCGTCTTTGATTTTGCAAGCACAGTCGAGATGTGTAGCTCTCAGCTGTTGGTGTTTCAGTTCGAGGAATTGTCTTGTGTTACAATTGTTTTAAAGCTGCAACCATTTCTAAAGGAAAGTGAAAGCTAAGGGGCTGTTAGCTTTGCTTAAGACGCTTCCGTTTTCTGGCCTCTCTAACTTATATGTTATTAGACTTGAAACCCTTTGGTCAGCTGGTAATTTCCTGAATATCCTACTATTCTTAGATTTCTGCTCGTTCGGAGGTGACGTTGGTTAATATTTACACGGCACGTTGATAAGCGACCTATACTTTCAAATGTTCTTCTATAGATTTCGTTCATCACTTGATAATGTGCTGCCTAGTTACCAGCTGTAAGAAAAAAAGAAAAAGAACTGAAAAAAGAAAAAGAAAGCCCACAGACAATCACGCTATTTCCTAATGCGAGAGCGAGAAAAGTCATAAGGAAAAGGCAGGGAGGTTAACCAAGCTGAGCCCGGTAGGCTACCCTGCACTGGGGAAGGGGAAAGGGGTTTGAAAGAAGGAAGAAGGAAGAAAGAAGGTACACCCTAATGCGAAATTTGAGCGTAGCTGTATACGTGCTTTCATTTCGCGATATATTGGCTGGCGCGGACAATCTGCGGCACGCTGCAAACGGAGCGAAATGCGGCGCAACTATACCTCGCTAATCTGGAGATCGCGAGAGCCAGCGCGCGGGTGGGAGCGATTCACAGCAGCCGCCGCCAACAGACGCGCGCTGCTCTGGAGCCATCTTGTAGCCGTCGTCGCCACACTAAGCTCTTGTTCTCACGCTTGCGCCATATACCTTCCTCCGCTTTCCGCCTCATGGTTCCGCAGCACCCTCCTCTCCACTTTGCCCTTTGCACCTCTCATCCCCCGCTGCGCTCCGCGTTCGCTCTCACCTATCGCTGTGCTTATTGGCTCGGTTACGCCGCCGCCGACCCTCACTGCAGGCATAGGCGCCTAAGAGCTGCGCTCTAAAAAAAAAAAAAAGAGCAAAAGAAAGAGAACACTTGTAAAACAGTTTTTCATTGCCTTTGTTTTATGACTATACGAGTTAATACAAAAACTGGAGGCGCGTTCACGCCTTCGCCACTTTGCTGTCCCGGATGCGCGACCCACGTGCCGTATGTTGGAAGTGACGTGATCTGCGGTGGGTGAGAGGGCATCATCATGCGACGTTTTGCCGAGGAGGCTCAGGCCTCGATGCGCGCCGTCTTCCCGCGCGCCAAGTGTCGGAGGTCACGGGATGGGCTGAATTTCCGAAGCGTGAAATATTTGAAGTAGGGGAAGGGAGCAGTGGCGCACAACGCTCGCTATGGGTCGACGCGCACGCTCTCCGCAGCTGGCGCTCTCCATCACGTTAACATTCCCACCCAACGACCGGATGACAACGGGTCATTTAGTTTTTTATGGGAGAACTAATAACAGTTAACGTCTGCATGAGGGGAACTTGGCCCTCACCTGCAGGCAGAATTGTTTTCCGAAGTTTCTTGCGATAGCTAACAACATGGTGCATCCCTTACAACAGTTAACATTAGAAGAATGTACATGGAAGCTATTCAGTATAGTGACGCGATTTTAAGTGATTTAACGTAGTGATTCCACGAGTACCAAACTTTTTGTGTTGGTGATTAGTCTAAGTTTCGTTTATCTGCTCAGAAAACATGAGAGATCCCACGATATATTTCCGGAAGACTGCAGGAAGCGTCAGGGTAGCTATCGTGCTTTTGGAAAAAAAAAAATTTTCTCTGCGAGCACTTTTTGTCCCGCGGCACGTAGCATTGCACACACAAACGAACCCTGAAAACCAGCTACTGTCAACAACAGTTCTGCAAGATGAGATTCTGCTGCGTCCAAATGAAAGGCTGTAGAGAAGGCATCTCGGGACTCCAGCTTCCATAAATCAGAAAAAAATACACCCCGACATATGACATGTTTTTCCCCGCGCCGTGTCCCTCGCTGTCATGGGGGAACTACTATGTACACTGCTCCTCTTTAAATATTAACGGAAGCGAGCCTGTTGCTAATTACAAATTAAAAAAGAAGTTCGAAGGAACGCAGTGGTTCTGAGAATGAACAAATTGGGCGTTTGGTTCAGTCAACTAAAAAAGAAATGAATTGTCCAATGTTGTGAGGAAAGTAAAGAATATGCTAGATGTCGCTCGCACTTAGTGTGACGGAGCGATTTCTGTAGCGTTTAATCTAGTGCTTCATGTTCTTGCTGAAATGTAGGACATTCGTGCTATTTCAATCGATGTGAGAACTGAATAGCACGACCGCGAAATTGTATAGAAGGGTTTCTGTAGCTGAGAACAGAGATTTCGTGAAAATTTATTTTGTCATAAAGCATCGATAACAGGAACGGCAGTGTTGAACATCAAGTGGCGAAACATGACAGCAGGAAGAAACGAGTAATACAAAGCCCTGCATATATATTGGCAATGATAATAAATCTCTCTCACACACACACACACACACACACACACACACACACACACACACACACACACACACACACACACACACACACACACACACACACACACACACACACACACACACACACACACACACACACACACATACACACACACACACACACACACACACACACGCACGCACACACGCACACACACACACACACGCACGCACGCACACACACACACACACGCACGCACGCACGCACGCACACACTCACGCGCACACACACACACACACACACACACACACACGCACGCACGCACGCACGCACACACACACACACACACGCACGCACGCACACACACACACACACACACACACACACACACACACACACACACACACACACACACACACACACACACACACACACACACACACACACACACACACACACACACACACACACACACGTGTTTTTCGGTGACTGGTGTGCGTCAATTTTATGATGGACTGTGTCAAATGGGCAGTAAATATGGTTCCTCGGTCCGTGATGAGAACTTTAGGAGAGCCAAAGTAGATGTTAGTAACGAAAAAATCAGCTGCTTCACTGGCCGTTCCGTTGGCGAGAGACCCTGTCTCGGCATATCGAGTTAGGTAGTCACTTGCCACTACTATCCAACGCTTTCCTGATGATGATGTGGGAAAGGGGCCAAGTAAGTTCATTCCCGCTTGTGCGAATGGAGTTTACGGGGGCTGTATCGGTTGCAGGAGACCTGCTGGCTTGAATGGTGGTATTTTACGTCCTTTGCAGCCCCGGCAGGTTCTTACGTAGTGTTGCACAGAATTCAATAACTTTGGCCAGTAATGCTTCATGCGGATGCGTGCGAATGTTCTACTCACTCCTAGATGTCCTGCTGATGGGTCGTCGTGGCACGCTTCCAATATCTCGAGTCGTAATTTTGAAGGCACGATGAGCAGAAACGTCGCTGCACTATGTCCAAAATTTCTTTTGTACAGGACATTATTTGTCAGGACGAACTACGGCAAGCTGCGGGCAAAAGCTCGTGGAATGTCGACAGGGTGTTCCTCTATGTAATCAATGAGCAGGCGTAACTCCGCGTCGGATCGCTGATCCTGAGCCATTTGCGATGTTGTCACAGCTCCTAGGAACGGGCAATCCTGTCCATTTTTCCCAAGCGTAGATTCCGTGTATTCAATCGATGCACGTGAAAAGGAATCAGCATCACTGTGCTTGTGGCCTGACTTGTATACGACCGTTATATCGTATTCTTGCAGCCGTAGACTCTATCTTGCCAGCCTTTCAGATGGGTCTTTGAGATTCGCCAGCCAGCACAACGAATGATGGTCGCTGATAGCTCGGAATGGTCGGCCATATAAGTATGGTCTAAACTGGCTGATGGCCCATATCACCGCGAGGCATTCTTTTTCTGTCGCCAAGTAGTTCACCTCAGCCTTCGGATGTGTTCGACTAGCATACGCAATGACTCGTTCCTGTCCGTTTTGCCACTGAATGAGGACGGCACCGAGGCCTAAATTACTTGCGCCTGTGTGAAATCAGTTTCAGCTTCCTCGTCGAAATGAGCAAGAACTGGGTGGTTCTGAAGACGCTTTCGGAGCTCATTGAAAGCATTCTCCTGCTCATTCAACCAGACGAAAGGCGCATCTTCCTTTGTTAGCCGCGTTAATGGTTCGGCGATGTTTGACAATTTTTTGACGAAGCGTCTGTAGTAGGCGCAAAGTCCTAAGAATCGCCTAACAGCCTTTTTGTCGGTTGGTTTTGGAAATTTCTCCACTGCCGCAGTCTTCTCAGGGTCTGGGCGAATGCCTTTTGAACTGACGACATGGCTGAGGAAAAGAAGCTCGCGAAAGCCGAAATGACATTTCTGCGGTTTTATCGTCAGACCTGCTGATCTAATAGCTTTCATCACAGCCCGCAGTCGTTCTACATGCTGCTCGAAGGTGACAAAAGAAAAAACACGACATCGTTATGATAAACGAGACAGGTTTGCCATTACGGACCGGTGAGCACAGTGTCCATCATCCGCTGAAATGTGGCAGGTGCGGAACAAAGGCCGAATGAAAGCAATTTGAACTCGTATAGTCCGTCTGGCGTCACAAATGCTGTCTTTTCACGATCTCGTTCGTCCACTTCTATCTGCCAGTAGCTGCTTTTGAGGTCCAGGGAGGAAAAGAATTTGTCATCTCGTAGTCTATCTAGAGTGTCATCGATTCTTGGAAGTTGGTACACATCCCGCTTTGTGACGGCGTTCAGCTTTCGACAATCAATGCAGCAGCGCAAGGTCTGGTCCTTTTTCTTCACAAGTACTACAGGCCACGTACTTGCCGACGGTACCACGAACTTGCCGATGGCTGAATTACATCGTCTTCTAGCATTTCCTTAACATGACTTTCTATAGCTTCTCCCTCTTTTGTTGAGAGTCGGTAGGGATGCTGGCAAAAAGGCCTCACCGATTCGTCGACAATTATCCGATGTTTGGCAACAGATGTCTGATGGACTTTGGATGACATTGAAAAACATTCGGCGAACTCTCTTACGAGGGCCTCTATTTGCTCCTTCTGTCTGGGCGATAGACCTGGTTCGATGTCGATGGCAGCAAAGACAGAATCCACATCTTGGAATTTCGATGTTAATATCTCTGGAATGCTCAGGTATTTAACTTGGACGAAGTTATTAAGGTTGGCAATAACGGTTCCCTTCGCGACATGATGCACCTCACTTCCAAAATTAGTGAGGAAAACGTTGGCACATCCACCACGCAGCTGAACTAGCTTTCTTGCCATGCAGATCCCTTTTTCGAGTAGGAGACTGGTGTTGCAGTCTGCAATTCTTTCGTAGTCACTGAACGCGTCGCTTCTTACTGCGATGGCTACGCTGGATCTAGGAGGTAGCATTACGTCGTCGTCGGCACTGTAAAGGGCGTCGAATTTTTTTTCAGTGCTGAATGCTGCGACAGCGTGCTTTGTTGCAAAGAAAACACATGATTCCGCAAGTTGATCACAGCGCCATTATCTTGCAAGAAGTCCATGCCAATAATCAAGTCTCTTGAGCACTCGGGAAGAACGACAAAACTGGTGACGTACGTGAAGCCTCGTATTCCTGTTCAAGCCGTGCACTTGCCAGTGGGGTCGATCAGGTGTCCTCCTGCGGTGCGAACTTGTGGCCCTTTCCAAGGAGTCAGCACTTTCTTCAGTTTCCTGGCAAGCTCACTACTTATTACCGAGTAATCTGCACCGGTATTCACTAACGCGTTCACTTCGTAACCGTCAACAAACACACGTAAATCTGAAGCAACGTCGCTCTTATGGCACTGGTTTCTGAGTCCCTCGTTGTCGCTCGGAGTCATCGATGGAGGTTCTTGTCTTTTCGCGTTGGCAGCAGCCTTACCTCCTGAGGTCGCTGACTCTAGTTTGCCCGACGCGGGCTCTGTGAACGGCGTCTTGGGGAGCTTAAAGACGGGCGAGGGCTCGGTGACCGATGCCTCAACGGCGCTGTTGATCGAGGTTGGTGTTGCTGGTAGGCGTATGGGGAGCTCTGACGAGTGGACAGGTACTCTTCGATTTCAAATAAACGCTCACCATTTCGGGGGCAAGGTGCGTTCACCGGAAAGCCACGAAGCCCAGCCTGGTGATAGTGGCACATTCTGTACAGGTGACCAGCCTCCCCACAATGGTAGCAGAGGGGTATTCGGTCAGGAGTGCGCCACACACCAGCCTTCCTGAAGCTTCTCTCGGGTGGCGGCAGCGTAGTTCGAGGCATCGAGCTATTCACAGAGGAAGTGGCGGCGACGTCAGCATGTCCGGGAGTTTGCCGCAGCACATGGGCATATGAGGCGCTCGGTTGGAGCAGTAGTGGCGCTTGGGGCTGCGCACTGAACTGTGGTTTCCGGACCACCTGTCTGACCTCTTCGCGAACCAGGTCTGTCAGCGAAGAGGGCGTTAGAGCGTTCTGGTGAAGCCGTAGCCCCTGGAGCTCTTCTCGCCCTACAGATCGCACGAGCTCTCGTATGATCTCTACGCTGTTTCCAAAGACGGCTGGAACTGCGTCTACAGAGGTGATGTTCCTCTCCCGGTTGTACATCCTTGATCGCTGTTGCAACGTGCTTTCCATTGTTGTCGCCTCTGAACGAAACTCAGCGACGGTGCGCGGCGGGCTCCAAACCAACCCTTCAAACAGTTCCTGTTTTACGCCCCGCATTAGATGGCGTAATTTCTTGACCTCGCTCATGCAGGGCAGCTTCGGCCCTCGCCTTGCGGTCGGTACTAGGGTACGTTGCCAGCAACTACCGTCGGAAAGCATCCCATGACACAAATGTCGCTTCCTGGTTTTCAAACCACGTTCGAGCGCTGTCCTCTAACGCGAAGTAAACGTTTCGTAGCTTGCGCTCTCCGTTCCATCCATTGAACCCAGCGACGCGCTCAAAGCGTACCAGCCAGTCCTCTGCGTCTTCAAATATGTCGCCGTGGAAAGGCTCTGGCGTCATTGGCGAGTTGACTACGATATGAGTTGTCGTGGTTTGAGTTGTCATCTCAGTAGCGTTTCCGCTAGCAGATACTGACGTTCCGATAGAATCCGCCAAAGGGGAAAACTCGGGGGGCTCACCACGTAGGCGACGACTGCTGCGTTGGTGAACAGGAGTCAACTCCATGGGTCCAAATCGCCGTCAGTCTGGGCTCCTTTCTCTGACTTGAGAAGGGCTTGAAATCATACCCCGCACGTCCACCAGATTTGTAACACACAGTTGAGTGACGGTGCTCTAATCACTTTACCTTGGGCGAACTTGTGCGCGACAACCAGCTAAACAAGAGCCTCAATAGAACGTCCACAGTCTTTTCGCAAGAGACCCGCACCTCTTCTTTCCTCGTGTCCCGCGCTGATGGCACGTTGCTCCGATTGCGCGTGCCTTGCGAGCCCGTGTTGTCCGTTTCACTGCCGCTATCTTTCGCAGGTAGCAGTAAACAGTAGGACGGACGCAGGAGGCGGCTGGCGAGCGTAATTTGAAATCACATTGTGTCAATATATATATATATATATATATATATATATATATATATATATATATAAAAAGTTATATATAAAGTTATATATAAAGTTATATTGTCAGTGAGTTTTTTCAGGACCAAAAGATTACGGAACCAAAAGTGAAGCGTTGGATGGCGCTTCTTCATTTCTCGCTGTCGTTAGTTCATTGCAGTCTGACTTTGCACAAATAAAGAAACTACTATATATGACTTGTCCCAACGAAACTATAACGTTTTAAAGACGCTCTCCCCCGATTGCACTATGTAGAATGTAGCACAGGAGCATTCAATGAGAAGTTTCAATTTGCATTTGGCTGCGCCTGCGACGAGCCTGTTTTCAAGTAGCACTTCTTCTTTACTCGGGTCACGTCAGTACAATTGCACAGCACTGAGATTCCGCATTATGCGGCAGAGGAAAGCGGCTAGAAAAGTGCCCGCTCTTCGCCGGTTTGATCCACGAAACAAGTGTTTTTAACTGGCTTCTGGAGTGAAATGGGCTCTCGTAAAAACGGGCCACGCAGGTAAGGATTGGGCTTTCATCTCCCACGAGCAAATACAGCGAGTGGACGTCAAAAGAGTCTCATGGTGCACATTTCTAAAGGAGGCTGCTTCTGAGGGTTCAAAATACAAGCAGCAAAGAATTTTGACCAGGACTCGCGTTTACAAAGCCTTTCGTTAGTTAGTCCTCCTTTACGATGGTCGGCTGCCTTCGCTACTATTCTGTCTCGCATCAAAATTGGCTGGCGAATTGCTCTACGAAGAGTCCGATAGTAAGCGCTTTTTCGCTGATACGGACCCCGATTTCTGTCACTGCCGTATAATTCGCCTTGTGTCTCTGAAGCCGCGTACGATATAAAGTACACAGGCACGTAATCATCTTGGTTTCTGTAGTCTAGCTAAACCTTGTGGCCACCACAACACAGACAGACAAGTAAGAAAACTGCTCGCGAAACAAACGTTACTAAGTTATGAGCCATGCAGGGCACTCTTCATTCCTGCGTTCATGCTTTCGCAAGAAAGAACCGCAAACAGCGCACTATAGGCGTCCGTGCAAGAATGGCAATTCGGCGGAGCGTGGTGCTTAATGGACGCTAGAAGCGTAGTATATTTATGTCATATATGTGCGCCTATTCCTCACTAATGCGTCTGGCGCCGAACTGAGAAAGCTTTTTGTTCGTAAGTGCTGTTTTCTAGAGGCCAACCGCGTTCGTTGGCAATGTGTCTAGCACGAAGATTGTGTGGAATTCGCTTTTCCGAACAATTGTAGCACAATAGCTTTTAGTGAACGTGGGCGTTCTTTCTGAATTCGCATATACTTTGCCCGCAGAAAATGTCCTGTATATATAATAACAAATACGTGTAGTATACATCCTTCAGGTATACGTACCTATTTAAATCATCTGTCGGAGAGCCTCGAAGTACATTAGAACTCTTGTTGTGCACAGCTTTAAATACTTGCGAGTGTGCGATACGAAAGAGGCATGCTAATTTAAACCTTTCCGCGCCGGCCGCAGTGCAGTGGATTGCGCCGTTGGTTTTCTATTTTTCGTTATTGTAGCATCAAGAAGCGACGAACGCAGCTGGTCGTCTGCTACATGGCAATCGCCTACGAAAACACGGACAGTCAAGTCCACCGCTCGCCACACATGACTCTAACGCTCAAGAATATTTGAACTTCTTGCTGGTTCGTTTTATGAGAGAGGTTATAAAACAAGTCTATCGTGCACGACAACGTCGGTCTTTGTTAAGCAGAGCTCCGAGCAAAAAAAGAAATAGCAAGCAGTATAGCATTTGGCCCGTCAAGAAATATAGCGGGAATTCATTTTCTTTTCGTGCTTTTTATAGAAAATAGTACCTCTACATGAACGCAGACAGATATAATGCAACGCTCAGGTGGCCCCAGTTCATAACGCAAATGGAAATTTTGAGGCCCTTGCACGCAGAAAAAAAAAAAAAAACGTTTTCTTTTCTTTTTATTTTTTTGTTCTTGCCATGGTAACCTACTTATTCTAGCTTTGTGTCGTCCTACCCCTGTACTGTTTCCAATTGACATAAAAGCCGTAATAAAAGTGTTCCGCAATTTTCGGTCGGCCACGGCGATCGAATGGGGTGAAAGGTAGAACGCCAGTATACCGTGCATTGGGTGCACGTTAAAGAACCACAGGTGGCAAAAATTAATATGGAGTCCCCCACTACGGCGTGCCTCATAATCATATAGTGGATTTGGAACGTAATACTCAAGAAATATTTCAAACACAGTTCCGCAGTAGTTCTTGCACTCTTCCGCCACCGCGTAGGCCTATTGTCTTTCAAAGAAAGATGACAGCTCGGGAAGTCGATCATTCTCCCCATAATAAACTTGGTAAAGTACGCGGGCTGTCGCATCGGATCACAGGCAGGCATAATGTAAGGATTCCTTTCGCTCGATTCGATTATTTTTTTTTATAATCCACCTTTCACGGCTGGTTGACGCCAATGATAAAGTGACCCCTGACAAAGGCCGATAAGGCAAACAATCGGAGTGAAATTGTTACATTTCGTTAAAAGTCTTTATCCAGATCCTCTACACCTCTTGTTTAAAGTACATAATAAATACTGCGTGAACTATCGGTTAGTTTTGAAATGGAGCAGCCGTGATCAAGTTCGAATTATAACAGTGGAAAATATTCGTGTCCCTGAATACAAAATGTCCATGCGAGGTTTATGCTATTCGAAACTTGTCGCCCGTGAAACTTATCTGTGAAAACTTGCCTGTGCACATGAATGCGGCCGTGCGAAATTACGCCTGATTACTTAAACAAGGCGAGTTACCAACTAACCCAAGAGCAAGTTCTATTATTTCTGAATATTAGGAGATGGTGCTGTATAGCTTAAAGACAACGCGAAATATCCAGTAACATGTAAAATACGCTGCTGGGAGATTTGATGCGTGTCTTCTACCGAAATTAAGGTAAAAGAAAAGAAAAAGAAAGAAAAAAATGAATGAAAAGAAAAAGAAAGAAAGAGAATACGGACGGGAGAATCTACTCGGCAGGCACACGCTTCCTACTTATATGCATGCATACATGCACATGCGCATAAAGACAAGAACGAAGAGTATCCACCAAGGAGCGGTCAAAACCAATCTCTCAAGAAGTTAATTAATTATTCTGGCGAACAACAGATGACTGAGCTACAGTTGAATCAGCTCAGCCTTTTCTACAATATAGGCTTCAGACAACTCACGCACAACAGGATCAATTTCGCTTTATAATTCGAGCAACTGATAGCACTGGTTCCCACGCGCAAGTCTTGTGATGATGATGTGAGCGATTTCGGTTCCTTGTTGAAAGTTCGTCCTCTCTAAAGGTATAATTTATGCATTGACTCGTCTGGACGATGTACACTTTGCCAGAGCTGAACGGAATCTCATAAATTACTCCTGCAGAGACCTCTCCAAAAACTCTAAAGATGTTCCTTTTCACCACTGGGTTTTGCTCTTACTTTTTTTGTTGCACGATTAATAATACTACGTAAGGTACAAAGCGAAAAAGCAAACGACCAGTACGTCATAACTAGAAACTGCCTTCTTTATATTATGTGCCATCTTGTGACAGTAGGGTATGACTACCGGTCGTGTCCTCTTTTGGTGACATCGGACAACCTTGAATTCTAGAAGCTTGCTTTCGAATTTATTTAGCAGCGCTTCAGCGACAGAAGGCAGCAAAGCAACGTGAAATCCAGCTGAAATGAGGCGGCAAACGTGCAGATAAAAGTTAGCTTGCACAGCATGGTCAAAGCATTTCCTTAGGGCAGATTCCAAACTTGCACATGCGATCACTCGTTTTGCTGTCTTGGAATGAGCGGAGCGAGAGGATAAAATTGTCAGAGGTTTTTTTCGCACGCACGTAGACAGCACACTCTACAAACGCGATCGTTAAGCACAGTCATGCGAATGTCTAAACACTCAAGACTGTCATCATCAGAAATCAGGCAGGTAAAATTAAGGCATTTCCCATGTTCTAAAAACATTTGAAGTGTGGGGCACGCGTTGATCAAACGACACATGGAACTGGTTAAGAAACTAAAAGGAAATCTACATGTGTAAATACCTAAGATATCCTGCAATTACTGAAAAGCTAAATCTATATCGATGCTGACAAAAAAAAATATGCTTAAAGAAGGATGCCACACAGAATGCTCTGGAAATGCGTTTCTTTTTGTGCAAGTACTGCTTCTTCAAGGAAGCAACACTTGCACCGAGCTAGAAACCTACACCACGACAAGCGCACGTCAAAGATGATGTGACTCCGCTACCAACATCGAACAATGAATTACGCCGCAGCATAAAGACAACGTATTTCAGAATGTGTAGAGATACGTGGTATGACGAGAATTCTAACAGCTCAGATTTGTATCATATTGATCCGTTTATTGCTTTCAAATTTTGATTGTCATTAAACAGAAATGTGGAAACTGTTATTCATCGATTAAGGCTAGGCACTGCCTACACAAAACATTTCTTAGAATTGACCGTGCGGAAACCCCCGAATGTGATTGTGGATTTTCACACGAAGATATACATCACCTCTTTCTATATGGCCTACGTCGCGACACACCAAGACGCCGACTTAAATCAATCCTAATTACATTAGACCGCAGACCTTTCAGTGTAAAGAAACTTTTGGGTCCTTGGCAAACAACGTCCTTGCATAAGAGCGCTATATAAAAGCACTACAGACTTTTCTTGAAGACATCGGCATTGTTGGCCGTTATTAACGCTTTTATTATTCCTTTCATTTCAATGTCGCTGCATATATGTATGTGTTTGTGGATTATGTTATGCCGACTGTTCTGTTATGACTATATGTGATAATGCATTTACACGATGTATGCACCACCGGTTGACTAGAGGCTGTATGATTAGGCGGCAGTATCATATGCATTTTGAGACTTTTTTCTACCTAACTGTGGAGACATTTAACTTGTATACTCTATGTACCATGCGTTTCTTACGTCATAGTGTTACTGTGAAAACGTTGCTTGACAAGCCCTGGTGCGTGTATACGAAAAGGTTATTTGATATGCAATCTTGAACCCTGTACGTTGTATGCTAGACCCATTCAAGAGCTAAGCAGTAGCCGCCGCCTCAAATTGGGCGACAACGTCTCCTTATATCACGTAAAAAAAAAAGAAACTGGCAGTATTCCTGTTAAGCGTGCGCGCAGTAGTTTGAATTATCGAATATTCCGAATGCGAGGGTGGGATCAGTTTTGACGATGATGCACGCGTCAGCCCAGTCGATCACGTGCCCCGTAGACAAAGCACACTCTGCGCTTAATGTGTAGACGGAAGCAGCTAACTCACAAGACTGACGACGACTGTCCGTCGCTCAAACGATGTCTCGCTCCTCCGGTAGCCCGGATCTTTGTTTACGCTTGACCGTATGTAGCGACCGTATGTATGTATGTATGTATGTATGTATGTATGTATGTATGTATGTATGTATGTATGTATGTATGTATGTATGTATGTACGTATGTATGTATGTATGTATGTATGTATGTATGTATGTATGTATGTATGTATGTATGTATGTATGTATGTATGTATGTATGTATGTATGTATGTATGTATGTATGTATGTATGTATGTATGTATGTATGTATGTGTGTATGTGTGTATGTGTGTATGTATGTATGAATGTATGACCGTATGCTGTGTTGTGCACGCAGTTGGTGAACCAGGTAAAGCGAAGTCGTGCTAAAACCACGACATCTCAGTACTCGTCGTGTGCCATGGTATCGGTGCGTGGCTTCGGGCCCGTGAAGGAAACCTACTCTCACAAGCTGTCGCAGAGTTCTTGCAGTCGATGCAGAAAACATTTGCGCGTTAGATAGAGTATTTGCTGCAAATGCTAAATGACGCTCTACTGCGCCGCTAGAAAAGTGTAAAAGGGTAATTACAATTGTGCGAGAGTAGGTGCTGCATCCGCGCTACCATGACTCTTTTATTTTTTAGATTGCCACACCCGAAGGCAGATTTCATTAAGAAGTCTTTGAAACTACGATATTTCAACAAACATTACGGGAAATAAAACATAACGCAATTACATTTAATAAAAGATACTATTGATCTGCGCACCAGTCAGGAAAATACGTAGCAATCGAAACCAAAATCCTTATGGGGGAGTCAGTACGGGCTTTACTAGGATAAATGAATGTTTCAATTGTGCGCCTTTGCAGCAAATGGGCTGACCAATATTCTGCCAAATGATAGATAATGAGTGCGTAAAGTGGAAGAGTTTAAACCACTATCGCTTTGTTTAAAATAAAATGGTTATATTTAGGCAGAAGTTTAACCCAAGCCACACAAGCGAGGCAAGCAACGCATCTGCACTTTTTTTTTAAAACGCTCATGTTTTATGCTCTAAATGGCATTTTACGTGCAGCCTGCGGGGGTTGATGATTGCATCTTTTTTTTAATTACTGAGCTGAAAAATTTGAACTTATCTTAAACTTTGCAAGTGGCTTAAACGAAAGGCATTGAATTCTAAGTAAAGCATTCAATAGTATTATATTCTGACTGGTAACAGCATCATCATTTCAGTCAAATCTCTCCAGCGGCCACCAATACACGCATTCCTCGGTTTCACACGGAGTTGTGTTGCGAAATGATATGTTGGCTATGCATATTGTTAAGGGCAAAACTGAAAAAAAAATAATTGCATTGTATCGCACATTTTACATAGAAGATACTAAATCGTGATTATTTGCCTTGATTATCTCTCCTTAATTTATCGTATTTTGCATTTTGGTTCAGCCAGTATTCAAAGGAGCGAAATAATACGCTGTAACAATTCAACGTTCTGTGCGTCGCTATATAGTGGCACTAATTACCTACCAACACGAGTTTGCAGCGCGATGCGTAAAGCAATAATGAAACAGCTCAATAGCCAGTGTCTGACTCAGAAGCAACACGCGTGGCAACGCTGCTCTTTGAAAACTGAGCATCTGTGGTGTTCTGCTATCCCTAATTTATGCTTCCATGGAAATTAGGAAGATGAGAAGAAAAACGGCATTAGGCGATGAGAACTTGCTGGTGTGAGAACTAACGCACTTTTTGTTTTATTACCGCCATAATGAACTGTCTGAATGAAGACTTCTGAGAAAGTTCGTAATTAGAGATGTGTTGCGTTTTAGACGTACTGCTGCTTGGTTCACTCTGAGAAGAAAAATACGCTCCAAAGGGAAGCGTCACCACGCACCAGCGCAATCTCTCAGAACTTTCACGCATGTCTGCCGAGCACATAGTTTATTAGCTTGCCAAAGTCCGCCTTGTTTTTTAGAATTTTCTTGCTTAACACGCATTACATTTTTCCCTGCCGGAAGTTTTCCTGCTTCTTTTGCAGTGTTTCATCTGCTAGCGCAAGCGTAACTCAGCCAGTGTTCTTCGCGCTATACTTATTTTAGGCTCATGACTTAGTTATCTGTCGATGGATTGTTCGACATACCGCTAGTTTGTATCGTGAAAAAAGGTAACTTTTGGTGCAGTAACAACTTATTTGCCTATCACTGAAAGAAATAAAGCATTGCAGCGTTAAAGGACGAGTAGCTTCATGGATTGCAATTTTTCTCTCTCGTGTTCAACTAATTAGTAGAACTCGATACCATATCGCTCGAAAACGTGTTTTAGCGGATTGTCGACTCTTTGTAATTGTTTCTTTAGCACATTTGAAGGTTTGTAGCTGACGCAAAGGTGTGGTATCAAGACTTTGTAACAACGCGTTTACTGTAACTGTCTCACTTAGCGTACAACTTCGTGTACTAACAAAACATGTAATTAGGAATTTAATTATGTGCGTTTGAACGTCCTAAAACAACCCGAGGTCTGCTGAACAGTTCGACCACCAGCGGTTCTTTAAGGTGTCATTCAAGTCTCCCCCATCGGAATGCGGCTACTGTGGCTGGACACCGAACCCGTGACCTGCCGCTGAGGTCCGTTCAGCACGACGGAACCGCAGCCTCGGTGTAACCCACCTACCGGCGAAACGCACCATTTCAAGTGCCGAAGCAAAGTTTCTTGTACTAGACCACTTGAGCACAGCGTTTCAAAGCCACCTACAAGTGTGCACAGACGGGTCGGTGTGCGCACAAACAGAAGTGAGCACTGAAAAACATACATCGCGCAACACACATCTGGAATCGATAGAGAGAGGAGATGTATTTCCGGTATTATACCAAACGCACTCTCTCTCATAGTATCAACAAGGACCTTTTTAAGCGCTGTCGCCTGAACGCGGATACATAACTTTCCGTCGTACCTGTTTCTTTTCACTCTTGTCCCGACTGACCGTAAGTTGTTGCTAATACTATAATCCCACGACCACGCGCTGGAATCCCACGACCACGCGCATGCCAGTCTAACGATATCCTACGTGGCATTATAGCATGATGAAAGTATAGCTGTGATGTTGTACGACAAGCTCTTCTCTTGGTGTTTTTACATGGCTCTTTCTTGCTGCAAGTCGAGCAAATCAATGTTGCTCCGTTTAACAGCGAAAAAGGCAAAACGAAGTTTGATGTATTTAATTTCACTGGCTGGGGAACATATTGGTGAATATTGCCTTGTGGAAGGGGTAGACTAAAGGAAAAGAGTGCCTCTATGTACGCTGTAAGAAAGTACACTGAAGTCTCTTCTGTGTCTGGCATGTTTTTTAAGCTTTGATTGAACAAAAACATGGAACTTCAATAAATATGGTGCGGAAAAACACCTTTTAGGTGGGAACCTGAGGGACACTATCGTCTATTGCTTGTTGTATAGCTAAAATTCAAAACAATTTTACCGTTAGATGGGGACGTAGAAGCTAACCGAATGTGTAAAATATTAAGTATAAGTAGCCTTAAAAAGGAAAGAAATTCCACATAAACAGGCACAAATATTCGGGCTCGAAGAACGAGTTGACATAGGAACTGATGAACAGCGATGCATGTCTAATGAATGGACCAATAAGAGTACGACACTCTAATGATGTTTCTACTAGCTTGAATTGTAGTGAAAAATACTTGTAAACTGTTATTGCTTGCACAGAAGCTACATTGTAGAGAGAAAACAGTTACAATGTACACAGAAAAAATATGATCCCTAAAGAACCAGCACTGAAGGCTATAATACCCTTTCTAGGCATACTCCCACACTACCATCATGCAAACTGGAAAACAACATTAAACAATGCCTCAGTCCCTCTGTTGAATATTCTCAAGGAACACTGCGAAGGAAGGAAGGAAAAAAGTGGAGAAGGGAAGGCAGGGAGGTTAACCAATTTAGTTCAACCGGTTTGCTACCCTACACACGGGAGCGGGATGGGGGGATGAAAGATGGGGAAGGGAGAGAGAGAGAGAGAGCACACAGCACAGCACACACGTCGTCAGTTAGAGTACATCACTCTTGCGCGGTACGCGATATCACTGTCACAACCGCTTGTCCAATGCCGTTTCTTTCAAAAACCGAAATAGTCCCTTCGTCGCCTTCAGCTGCTATGTATTCTGTCGGCGACATTTGAAAATTGCTTCGAGTGACAATGGTCTGGTGTCAAGGTGCGCTAGAACGGATGCCAGGCACTGTCGCTGAATATTATATTCAGGACAGTCACACAGAATGTGTGGATCAACAGGAAAGATTTAGGAACAACCTTTAGAACATAATTATGGTACCGGATGAGAGGAAAGATTTGGGACATTACCACGTAGAACTGTATAGAAAATTGATTCAACGACAGAGGGAACAAAGGAAATCCAATAAAAAAAAGAACCTTCCATGCAAACAGCCACGTCACACGAACAAGAGGGAACTAGAATCTAGGAACACCAGACGTGGCTGAAGCTTCCACAAAATTAAACCAGTCTAATGCTGTAGTCACTTGGAATAAAAAAAAAATTAAGCAGGGAGAAAATATACTTGCCTTTCAAGAGCATCGACGTTTGCCCCACGAACAACACGATAAATGAATTCGAGGTTCACATGGACCTTACAGAATCATCCCGATGAATGCGCATTTAGGCCTATTTTTGCAGACAACAAGGAACAAGACACCGGGACGACACCACTTAAAGTACAATCGAATTGGACTCTTGAACGAGAACAAGCCATAGGACTTGACCTATATTTTAAAGCTATCACTAAGTGCATTGTAAGCCAATCCAAGATACCACAGCGGCCAGTACACATAACTGCCTCAGAGAGTCGTATCGTCTCAAATCTAAGTTTAGGGAACGACATTGTCATTAAGGAAGCAGATAAGAATAGAAGTACAGTTATTTGCCCAGTAGATAAGTACAAGCAGGAGGTTCACACAGAGTTAGGCAACCCTGAACACTACTGTAAGTTAGAAAGCGATCCGACATTACCATCATCATCATCATCTGCCAATATTTATGTCCACCGCTGGACGAAAGCCTCTCCCAGCGCTGTCGAATTACACCTGTCTTGCGCAAGCTGATTCTAACTTGCGCCTGCAAATTTCCTAATTTGATCCCCTCACCAAATTTCCTGCAGTCCTCAACTGCACTTCCCTTCCCTTGGTACCCATTCAGTAACTCGAATAGTCCACCAGTTATCTGCCTTATGCATTACCTGGCTTTCCCAGCTCCATTCTTTTCTATTATTGTCAACTTGAATATTGGCTATACCCATTTGCTTTGTGTGCCACCACCGCTGTCTTCCTGTCTCTCTTAACGTTACAACAAACATTTTTCGTTCCATGGTTTTTTAACTTGTTCTCGAGCTTCTTGGTTAACCTCTAAGTTTCTGCCCCATAGGTAGACACCGGTAGAATGCAATGATTTATACACTTTTCATCGACAGTGGTAAGCTCCCAGTCCTTAGCACACACCCTGACAATTACCAATAGGCTGAAATCGCATTTAGCTGAGGAAGTGATAATACCATGTAAATTCAAATTCCTTAAACCGAAAAACAAAACTGCTGGACGCTTTTACCTCCTCCGAAAAATTTAAAAATCCCACCTACAGAATTATACATCGCTAATATTCCAGGGCGCCTGATAGTATCAAATAACAACACCTCGACAGGGAGCCTCTTCACAGTTCTTAATCACTTGCTTGGTGATTTACCCAAATACTTCCTTAATTTGTACAAGATACCCTCCTTTTACTGAGAATTATGGAGGACGCTATTACTACCAAGCACACTGCAATGAAATATAATTCTCGCAACGCTAGGCGTCATGGTCTTATACCCCAACATTCCAATCCATGAGCAATCTTTGAGGAGAGAAATTCTCTGCAGACATAATGCACAACATTCTAATGAAGCCTATTTATCGCTACCTGAATTAGTTCTTGCATATACCAACTTATAACTTGCGGACTATTACTGCCTACAAATACATGTGAGACGTATGGGTACACATTTTGCACCAACATACGCGGTCATAATTATGGGGACTCCGGAAACAAATTTCCTATCTAACCTGCACGCTGCACCCCGCACATATTTACGACTCATAGGCGGCATATTTATGATATGGGGACATAGTCAGGTTATTCTGGTTAGCGTGCTATTCAGAGATTTGCGAAAATAAATAAATAAATAAATAAATAAATAAATAAATAAATAAATAAATAAATAAATAAGAATAACAAGTTTGATCATCTCACCAGCCGTGCCGTAATCAGAGCAGTGACGATGACGATAGTGGAGGTCTATTAAAAATGCATCAGATTCTACTCGTTCGAATCTAAATACAGCGAAGCTATGTGTGATTGCGTAAAGGGTTGAAACCCGAGTTTGTGCTTAGCGAATATCCACAGAAAGTGACATGAAATGCTTTGTTCGGGCATTCAGGTAACTCTGCGTGTATTCGTGTGCTTCTTCCACTCTCGGAAAGACACTTTTATGCAGCACGTATTGAGCAACAGAAAGCTGTATCGGGAGTTCCTCACGTCACCCTCAAATTTTCTTGTTGACACTTTTATCTAATTATAATAACTGAGAAGCTTATTATTTATTAAGGCTAATCGAATTAGGAGGCATGCAAAAAATAATCTGTGTATCTCCAAGCGATGGTAAACAACGTTACCTTGCTAGGTAGCATTTGCATATTTTTAATGTTTGGCAAAAGTTAAGTGAAACACCATGCATGCAGAGACGCCGACATCGTTAAGGCAAACCGAGGAGCTGTAATCGGAGTGAAATAAACATGCTAACCGCAGTTTCTTTGCTCGAAGCGATGAAAAGGATTTGCTTACGCAGTACTCCAGCACTTCTCCATTTCTATCGCGCACTTACATTTCCATTAGAAAATGAGATCTCGTATGAGCTCATACTAATAACTCCTTCAATGCAAAGATTGAAAGAGGTATTTGCACGGGTGCATTGACAGGGAAATAATTACCTTCAACATGCAGGCACCACTAAACTGCTTAGAAGGCTCACCTTCTGCAGCCCGTGCTCTGTGTTGGTGTTGTCGAAAGCATTGGAAGTCTTCGTAACGGCGTTAACTTCATGACGAAGAAAGTGGGTTTTAACATGCAGAAGAAAAAACCACTCCGAAGCAATTTTCAAAGTTCTTGCGTCAAAAATGTATACGTTCAAGCCGAAGAATGTTTCCGTTGCTTCGGGATGACGTTAAAAGGCTGGGCTTTATGGTCTTTCGAATGGAAAAGAACATTATAATAATAAGGCCATTTTTTGACGCACGATCAGAAAGTATATCTATGATTTTAATGTTTGCAGCCATATAATTATTACGCTTCAGAACACGAAGCACAGTTGCAATTAGCGTAGACCTAGCTTAACGGAGCTTCCGTTTCGGAAATTTCCACTCAGTGGTTCTCATAAAGACGAGCGAAGCCGTAAAACCGTAATCACTGGCAGTAAAGATAACCGCAATTAATAAGATGGGCACGAGGAAGCAAGCGGTGAATATGTGTGAAACTTGCAAGATGCAAACGAACATCAATGAGATAAATAACTTTGTGAGCTTGTGAACGAAACGAAATCACCGCAGAAATGTATTTTGATAAAGAAAGTAGAAGACCGGAAGGTACTTGAAATGTTCACCAAATTTTCGGCAATTATGTGCTTTTGTAGGTCTTTTACAATGGAATACGCCATTCTAGACCTGATACCCGACCGGATAATCTCAGTGTTCAGTGCTTAAATTTTTGTTGCTTCTACGTTATCCCTTGTTAAAATGAGACATTTTTGCCGCTTTTGTAGCAAAGGTGTTATTGGTAGTAGATATGGTGGAGAATGCGCCCCCCCAAATATCAACAAGGCTTATAAAAACAAACAAAAAAAAAACGATAAATGGTAGCGCAATGAAATTTAGGAATAATGTTGCGCAGATCAAAAGTAATGCGTCGGGGGAAGCGGGAAGCATGTGGAATAATTAGGTGCATTGTACTAAATTACCAAATTGGAGTGGAGAGAAAAAGAGAAGGGAAGAAGGAAAGGCAGGGAGGTGAACGAGACTGAGTCCAGTTTGCTACCCTACACGTGTGGAGGGGAATAAGGAGTGAAAGAGAGAGAGAGAGAAAACATCAGCCTATATCGTACTTTCACATGCACTAAGCTAGGTGCAGGATGTCTATAGTCAGGCTCTCAAGTCTGTTGCCTTTGGGTAGTAAATTGCACCTTGGAACTCCATGCAATATAGAACGGTGCATCATAAATATCAGGTTGGAAATAAAACATGATGGAAATACAGCATGTGCTCGAAAACAAAAGCAAAAATAACAGCTTGCTGGGGGAGGGGTCGGAAAATGATGTAATTCGTTATAGTTAGAGCTATCAATAATTTCCGGCTTGCTAAAATGTGTTACGTTGTTGAAATTATTCTTGTAGGGAAATCAAAGTGTGTGTAATAAGATGAACAGAAAAATAACACTTAATTTTAAGTTGTAGGTGCACTGGGACTACGGGATAATATTTTCAGACTGTCATCATAACCTTTAAACGGAGCGAATTACATGTCGGAACTGTTGCTGTCAAACGGCTAGACATACCTGCTTGAAACTTCGCAAGGGTATGCTGGAAAGCCGTCGCTGTTAGGCATGTACCTTGAATGGGTCTGTTTAAATTCAAGACTATCAATTTGCATGCGTTAACTATAAACAGTCACGCTTTTAAGGACGCTGGCGCAACATGTGTTGCTTTGTGTTGCACCCGGAAGGGATTTGTAGGGTGCGCAAGGAATGCGAAATAGTTAAAATAATTATTTAAAATAATTTTAAATTAAGGTAATGAAATAAGTCCTAGGTATTTGCGCACCACGACCATGAGCCGATTGCGAGGCGCGCCATAGTGAGACACTCCGCAATAATTTGGACCACCTGGGGTTCTTGAACGTGCGTCTGCTTCTAATTACACGAGCAGTTTTGCGTTGCGCACCCACGGAAATGCGGCTACCAAGGCTGGGATCGAACCCCCGACCTCGTGTCCAGGAGCACAACAACACAGGTACTAAGCTACCACGGCGGATTGCGGAATTCCACAGGAATAAGAAATTCCTCTCTGCGGGGAAAAAAAAAAAAAGAAACGTTCGGAAGCGATCACGGGAGGTGGACTAGGACAGGCGGCATCTTCGATTCTAAACATTAGGGTATATGAGCCGCTTCTTCTAGACTTTTGACTGTGTTTACGTTAACGTTGCTTGTGTTGATTTATTATGTTCGCGCGTTTGAGGAGCGTGTGTGCGCGTTATCTTGAGAAAGACATGGCCTAGATTTTTTTAAACTGCGTCCCGAGATAGCCGGATCGCCTACCTTCCCCCATTCCTCTGCACTTATTAAACACGAACAACAAGTGTTTGTTGGAATTTGGCTTTTGTTTCTGGAAGGTTAACCCCGTCACACCGTTGATAAACGTCATGCAACACTTATTTCTGCGAAAAACAACAAAACAAGGCACTTATTACAGTTGGCAGATGTTAAAATTTACGCAACTAACGATAGCTGCGCATTTCATAAAGATATCATTGCTTAAAGCGTAGGGGAACCGCGAACCCAATAACGAACAGACTGCGTATAGTTCATGCCCCCCTTTAGCCTGCAACTCTCACATCACTCTCTCTCAACTCTTTTAGTATCAGTGAATTGTCCTCGTAAACATTTATAATACTTTACGATATATGTGTACCCAGCATGAGAACTTATAATAGCTCTGTATAAATGGTCATTCTATATGCCACCACGCCAAACTCAAGTGTTGCAAGTTTTGCAGTACTAATGACTTGTTGCCCTTAGACTTCGCGGCTCTGTACATCGTAGTGATAGATAGATAGATAGATAGATAGATAGATAGATAGATAGATAGATAGATAGATAGATAGATAGATAGATAGATAGATAGATAGATAGATAGATAGATAGATAGATAGAGTGCGGTCAGTGTGTTCCAGCGAACAGATTCGCAGTTCCGCCGAAAAGGCGAAGCACCGATTGCGATAGCAAATTAGTAGATAGCTGTACGAAGTAAGGATAGTAGTTATATCGGCCCTATAAACTGTAAACATTCGCTTATTAAGTAAATTAACAACGATAGAATGTGTAAGCGCGACTCAACGAGGACGCAGAAAGACACACGGAGACAGCGCTGTCTTTGTGTGCCTGCTTCTTTCTACGTCCTTGTACTGTCGCGCTTACACATTATATCATGGATTCAAACCAACTAGCCCGTAAACGTGTTTTAACTAAATTAAGCAGCACAGGTAAACATGAAGAGACATAGCTCGATGAAACCGGAAACTGTCTGTGAAAACACTGGAGTTAGGAATCGCGGCAGTAGCCGCGAGCCAATTGACCTGCGTGCATTTGTCGTTCCAACACGAACGAAACGTCGAAAGCACGGCGCATACAAAGCTACCGGCGCTACGCGCACTCTGCAAACATCGCAGGTCGCTTGGAAGATGAGGCCCGCGCGGGCGCGCACTTTAGCCACGTCCTAGACCGCTTTCAAGATACACGAGCGCCGGCAACGCGTCCCTACGGCGTCCGCCAAAGGCTTCTACTACGGGCTCCACGATTCGCGTTGCCAACGCCGCGCTGGTGTAGACAACGCCGTAGTAGATGCCGCGATTGTCTCCACTCTGTACGGAGCGGCGGGCGAGGAGGACATCGAGGCACCATACCAGCCGCCGGAGAAGAACGCCCTTCCTCCCTCGCCTCACGCACCTGCGTCGCGCGCCACATGAGAGGGCACGCATCCGGGCTGTATTCCTCGCTCGCGCACGCGAGATTGAACCGCGTTCGCAGGCTCACCCTCACAAGCTTTCACTCATAAAAAACCTCACGGCGACGCCTGCGGCGTCGGCAGAAACGCTCCTGGATTGTTCATATAATTGCTATCGCAATAAAACGTTTCTGTAACACAGTGAGGGCCGCCAACTGGTGATTGTGGAGCTTACACGTGTTGTACACTAAGGCTAATACTTGTGTGAATAAAAAACCGGACAGGCCGTGCCATTAAGGGACTCTGCTGCAGTGGGCACAAGAAACGCCTTGTGCGTGCAGCAGAGGGCATATGGGTACTAGGGTACAGCGTTGATGTAGCCAAATGCAGATGTCACATTTTTTTCACGCATTAGAAATCTTACATTTCAAACTTACGCTGCAGCTAGTGGGCGTATTACGATCCAATTTTATGCGAAGCATATTACTAGAGCTCAACCCAGCTCCTCAGGCGCGGCGGTGTCGCCTTCAATACCACGTGACACCGTGACAGAGGAGAAACGGGGCTCCAACTCGCGCAGTCGCTCGCGGCGTCGCCTTCAAGGCTGACCACGTGACGCTACTCACAACGAGATTATTAAATATTTCTACATGTCAAGAAGGGTGTTTCCACCCCCTCACCCCAAGTTGAATAGGGCGCAAGCCGTTTCGCTTCGGCTCCTACAGACCAGCAAATCCTGGCCGTCCGGCGTGCCCGCGACCGGGCCGGTGGGCTAGACCTGCCGGTCCCGACGTGGGACTAGCCGGGTGCGCGACGAGTTCGCGTCCTCGCCGGACCTACAATAAAGTTTATTCACTCACTCACCACGTGACACCGTGACCTCACGACAGAGGAGAAACGGGGCTCCAACTCGCGCCGTCGCTCGCGGCGGTATATAAGCAGCTGCGCTTGTTTCTAGGTGGCTTTGGCTCAACTCTTGCAAGATGCGCTGGGTGGGAATCGAACCAGGGTCTCCGGAGTGTGAGACGGAGACGCTACCACTGAGCCACGAGTACGATGCTTCAAAGCGGTACAAAAGCGCCTCTAGTGAATGCGGTGTTGCCTTAGAAACACCGCATTCCTGAGCCTTAGAAACGAGCTGTTTCTAAGGCTCAGGCGTGCGTCGCTTGCTCAGGCGCACATTTCGTTGCCGCGCCGAACGCTGCGTTGCTCGACGCTCACCGCGTCCAATGCGGGGCGCGTATAGTCGCTGCGCCGTAGCCCATTGTCTTACACCCCTTGGCGGGTCGACGGGAACGCTGTCGCGTTCCACTCTTGAAGGCGAAGCAGAGTAACGCATGAGTTGTTTCTTCGTCTAGCCGAACCAAATATAGCCAAGCAACAGCAGTTCACCAGGCTAAACAGTGGTTCAACAACTAAAATAAAGGCTAGTATGCTTCGCATCCTGGGCTTAACCTTAGCTAAGCCACAGCCATTTTTTTGTTATCGTGCTCGCCCTCCATTCGTAGCGAGCCAGCCGTGGTCAAATGTGGTGTACGCGAATTAGGAGTATGTCTCAGTCTTGCTACCCGAGTCTTTTGACGCCATTTGTGGACCTTGTTTGTTGAATGTGGAGGCGTCATAATCTAGCAAGCGTGAAAGTTCTGCTGAAGATTGTACAGTCCTGAACCTTTTGCCTGCTTGCACTGGTTTGAGTCTAGGGATTGTGTTTACTATGGCTGAGTGGGCTCTCTGAGACGCAATTATTCCAGCTCGGATTGACAAATGTACTGCAGGGCTATATGCCTCCTTAAACGTCGAGCGAGAGGCTATATTTATCTTCGATTGAGTCATGCGTCCCGCAACAGCGGTGCTATCTGTGCACGAGGCGCATGCAACATCGTGTAATGGCTTATTTCCTCTACACGTCCATACCAAAGCAAGGCGTGTAGGTAGGTAGTACGGTTGCAAAGTTATGAGCGATAATACTATATTGTGTTTTCGTTACATGCAGTTTTAGCACGCGATCCCCTTTAACAGATTCTAAAGACGGTTCATGTCAGAAACTGCCCGAATACAACGGTATATATACTGAGAGATATGCCCACGTCACGAGAAGGTGCGGTAATTTAAGGGTTCAGGCGCGGCTCGTACTTATGGCCGACTAAACTGTGTATCACTCTGCAAGCAAAACCTGATACCACATTTGGTTGATCAGAAAGGGCCGATTTCACGCTGAAGTTCACTATGGCACCGCTGACGCAAAGAATGCTGGTTGTAGGTGTCGTCAGCGGTTAGAAGGGCAACTATGGTATGAAGCATGCGGCATGTGTGTTTCTTATGGTAAGCGCGCTTGATGTTCGAAGTCAACAAGCAGAGATGCCAGAAAACGATTCTGTAGGTCTGAGGTTTAGCAGGCCGTACCACTCAATTTTCCTTTAAAACATTTCTGGAAGGGTCTACGATTTCCGTCAATGCTGCCTTCAGCCCGAATACAGCGGGAAAGCGGCGACCACTGTTGTAATCGTGGTGCCGACAGAATCGCTGTGGATTCGCTCCACACGTGCTGAAGTCAGTCTATTCGAAAAGCTTTTCGCATGCAAAAAGAAAGTTTGTGAAAAAAGTTCTGTCGCCTTCAAAACCACAATACTTCCGACGCACTTGAGAAACGGAACAGGAATCAGGCTGGGTTCCGCACTATCTCAGTTGCACAAAAATGCCCAATGCACTACACCAACCTCTCTGTTTGCCAACGTCCGTTTCTTATGTAAGAAAACCAGGGAAAACACGGGGAATGCGAGCGATGGAAATTCAAGACGATGATCAAAATGATGAGGTGTCACCTTGTTCTCAGTTTACTCATCGTTACGTAAGAAGACAAATAGGTAAACTGAAAATGATTTATTTATGTTCATTCTGAAATTTATGTACATATACATTTATTATATTTGTATTTTTGGGGAAGGACCTGTGCTGCTAAATTCCTTATGGGTAACCGAAAACGAGTCGCTCACATCATATACAATGCACATACCTTGTAAATACAGGTTTATCGAAGAGCACTGTTTTCAGATAAACCGCGGTCTGAGCTGTCGTAACGCTCGATCTTCCGTTTTGTCAGAGCATGGTGCCTCCTAGCCTTTTCTCCGTCCTAGCAGCTAAGAGCAATGTGATTTAGCGCTACCATCCTTCCTGTCCAGGGCGTCGCTAATTTATGCAGTCAGGGAGATTTAGCACTACTTCGGGAAACACATAACTTCTTAGATGGCACTGTGCTCGCACATTTCTGATGATTATTTCGAATGCGCGCGCTTTAGAGAGCTAGTTCGCACGTTGATTTTGCATTGTTCATATTTACGGGATGTAGTCGCTGCGAAGGAAGCAATTATCGCTGCCGAGTCTTTCGCAGTGTAATCGCTTCCATCGAATTAGGGGACAGGAAACTGGAATGCCTGTAATTCAATTTGCCACAATCCGCCAACAAAGTTCGCGTAGTAGCCAGGAAGTCTCCACAGCAGCTTTAACAGCCTTTCCAAATGTATTTTTTTCTTTTCGAATATCTTGTTGCTCGAAAATCTTAACAAGAAAAAAAAGAAAAGATAAACTTTAATCTGCTCGTCAGTTGACGAGAAAAATTATAATTATAAGCAAACGATCGTCCCGTGGCCGTGTAATTGTCTTGACATCGAATCCGCCGTTGTAAACTTGCTCGTCTAGCGGTCTGAAGCGCAGGCGTAATTCCATTTTGCTTCTTAATAATCAAAGTGAATTCGCTGTTTCTGGCAAGTCGAGAGGTTTTCACGTTGGGCTCTACACATCGCACCGAGAATAGCACTTTCATGTCGTCTCTTATTAAATTAACTCGGTAGGCAATTTCGACACTGTGGGCTAAAGGCGCCTCGCATAGTGTGATATGCCCTTTTTTGTTGTCGTATAGTAGACGAGCCAAATTTAGAAACAATACCGAAACAGAGGGAAGAGGTCATAGGCCCGCTGTCATGACGCACATCTCGTTTATTCTTATTTCGTGAAATATATTTCTCATTTTTTTCTTCGATCAACGATGCTGTTTCGTATGATAGCGCCCGCCTGACTTATAACGTCTATGAGAGTATTGCTTGGTAAAATTCCGAAGCGTTGAAAATTAACGTGCATTTTCAGAAACAACGAAACTGTGATTGTGAAATCTTTCTGCAGAACTCCCGCATATACAAATGAGAAACAGACGACAGCATTTTGACATCCACATTTTGCGACTATTTTGGTGGTCGATATTACAGCTCGTGCTGTTAATTTTTCAGCACATGTCGAGGACAGATCGCTAATGGTGGCACTTTGCTTGCCGACAATGAGTGCAATTTATTTGGGGTAGCCTGCGTTGATATCTGCGTGATTTAATAGTTTATGCTCTGGCTGCGCGTAATAGGTGTCCGTTGGCTTTTTCTACGAGTCTTACTTTGACCAGTTGTCTGCTATGTAAAATTGAGATCATCATTTTCACATGTCCTGACTTGCAATTTTGCACATCACCACATGAAAAAATACGAAAATAATTCGTAGGTTTTGCGAACTCCACGCAAGATGAGCACTGTTTTATTTTTCGAACTTTACATAAATATTTACGGTGATTAGGAATAGTTTGATGCATTTGACGGCTCTTATACGCGCTCATGGTGCTGTGGTATTGTCGAGCAAACATAACAGAGGCTGCTAGTTTTGGGCTTTCTCTGAAATAACGTGCAGTAATAGGAGAGGTTGACATGTTTATGTGACGCTGGCCGCTGCTTTTCGCTTGGTACCAAAAAATTTTATCCCAAAATGTGTCGCAAAGCCCATTCAAAATGCAGTATGAAACCATGAAATGTTTTGTACATGAGACCATGAAACCGCAGAAAATAAACATGCACAATTGCATAAGTAAATATAAGTGTAGTTCGACATGTTGAATGAGGAAAAGAACCGTGACCTCAGATGGGACGTGACGAAGGAGCGGACTGGACGAGCGGTACATGTCAGAACAACTGGCTCAAAGTTCCCCCCTATTGAAGTATAGTTCGAAATGTCCGAAAACACGTGCAAAGTGCCCAGTTCAGCATGTGAGTAAGCACATTCACAACAAACCCACGTTTCTACTTGATAACATTTAACAAGCTTAGACATACATGAGACATATATTTGTTTAATGACACTCGAATTGAATATGAAGCCAAGTAACTGGTATTTCCTAAGAAAAATTTGAAAGCGAGGAGCGCTTTTTTTGTCGGTCTTTTGTTGACCATGGAACAAATTATCTTGTCGTGGCACAGCATATACGCGCCACTTCTTATGCAGAATAAAACATGCCCCTATTCTGTAGGGCGCTTGTGGCCCCTCAGATGAAAATCTGCGGCACCTATTTTTCGAGAGCACAAGGCACAAGGCCGCACGACGAACACCGAACACAGCTTTATTGTTAGTGGATACCCTCCCTTCTAACCCTGTGCGCAGTAGCCACCCGGGAATGTTGGCAACCCTATCCGCCATCGGAGCTGCACTCACTGTCATCTGCCGGACTGTCTTAGAACTGTACACCGAACTCCCGCTATCCTCTGGTCCTTGTATTAATGTTACGACAGACTGCGTCCATCAGTAGCGAAGGCTGATGAGGGAAACAGACTGCTGCTCGAGCAGCCTTTTCCTTCAATTTGAAGCAAATATTTGCCCCCAAAGCGAAAGAAAAAGTGATTTTCGTCATTCGAGTGCTTCGGCAACTATCATCAGCGAGGTGCAGATAAATGTCGGAACGAATTTTTTCTACCCGCTTGCCTGCAGTTATAGTGTGGAAAGAAAGGAACATCATATTCGAAAACCTAGAAAACGATGAGCTAGTATGCGTGAGATACTGCTTTGAAGGTACGAGACTGGATATCCTTGCATTCATGAAGTATCTGGCAACCTGCGTTTCTTTCTTACATTATATAGGAAATTAAAAGAGAAAAAAAAACCCACGAGGTGTAACTTCGTTGCAATGCTTGAAGTATTTGTGGCGTGAGAAGAAGTAGGCAGCTTTTAAGCTGCGAGCGCTGCTTTAATATTTGAGAGGTTGCCATAGACATTGCGCTTGTCTAAGGATAGAGGGTGAACAAAAGAGGATACAAAAAAGGAATGCGGAAGTGAATCCTAGATATTTACCATGTGTGTGGCAGGCGCACATTAATTCAGTGAGCCTGATGTCAATTGTTTTACCACTCGTTTGGTTTAGAAACATTAGAGCACTACTTGAATCTCATGGCCCTGAGAGAGAGCAAGAAAATGAGGAAATTTTTATCGGAGGTAGAAAAGCCAGAGAATAAATGAAGTACTTCTTCAAAAGACCTGCCCTCTGACCAAAAGCAATGGCGGTTCAACAGTGGAAGTATATGGTGCCTCCTTGAAAACACTGGCCGCATCAAGCCAAGCGAATGTATGGATGGATGACGCATCGTAAAGTTTGAACACCCTATCTTTCCTCTGTTCGTTTTCATCACGTCCTCGACGCGAAATAACGCCATGAAATTCCGCTGATGAAAGTTTGTGCACGCGCCATGCCTGACCGGAACCTAACCTGTCTCGTTCACGAAGAAATATCAGAACAACGGGAATCAGGTACTAGGGCAAAAGTGAAAGAAAAAAATATGGCGGTGTGCCCGACCAAGATAATCTAAACACATTTTCCAGAGGCTTGGCCGCCTCCAGCTGAGAGAAGGTTACGTCATGATGGGTGGTGACGTTTCTTGATGATCGTTAAAAAAACAATTAGACGCGGATTGTGAACTAAACCTAGGTAAACAATTTCCGGTGATTATATCGAAACCATGAAAGCGATAACTGCCACTGGAGAAAGAAGGGCTCAGCGGCAGGATCAACTGCATGGCCTGTTGCTCTCTGTAGGCCCCCTGGTGCGGTCAAGGTGTCTGCTACAGCTTTTTGACTGGGGCCCCAACTAGTACGTTGGAAATAAAGTGGGTTCTGATTCTGATTCTGATATTTACTATTTGTTCTTTTGGCGCATGTGCAGTGAGCGTCTCCAAAGGGAAGTACTTTTAGTGGTTTATTTTTATCCTCTAAGATGAAAGCAATATGCACCTGTTAGCGTCATTTAGGCTCGACAATATTTCATGGTTGAGAAGGAGAATATACCGGTATTTGCACTAATGAGAATAAAGAACATCCCCAACGCGTTCCTTATTTTGCCTAAGAGCTTTTGCTACGTGTCTAAAGGCAGCGTTATCATAGAATGTTCTCGGCTGACAACAAACTGCTCACAGCTTCTTTCGTGCTTTAAGCAAGTAGTATTCAAAAAAATGGATACTGCGGGCAATAGCCGGGTCGAAGAAAGAGCGAAGACTAAGTAAATATAGAATACAGTGAACTGCATGTTATGTGTACGAGATAGCAATATCACAGAAAAATTAGTTTTGATTCATCACGAAACATAAAAAAATGTGTGTCGCACAGTGATGCGTTATGAACACGTTACATGCCAAAGTTGATGTTTGCAATGACATTAACTAATAATTCGACCAAAGTAAAGGACGCGGCTTCCTCTGGTAGCTTGTTCCTATAAGTTATTGCGGCTGGAAACAAAAAAATGCTTGTGACAATTAAGGTGACGTGGTTTGTTTGACAATTTTATTTAACCCGTGCGGAGTGATGCCTTGTAAGGTTATGTAGTTAAAAAGAGCTATTTATTTTGAAGTGGCCATTATAGAGGTCCGACGTAAATTTCAACTAGGATAGAACTCTAGGATGGGAGAGTGGCTGACACTTAACATTGACACACCTTCAATAATTTGAAAAGACGAAGATGACTGCTAACCATAGGACGCTTCTTCTCTTCCTCGTGAAGGACGGCCTTGATAACCTCTGACCAGGAGGGCCTCTGGAACGCTCCGCGTCCATGGCCACAAGACCGGGAGTCGAGGCACCAGGAAATTCTGAAGATTTCGCCAGAAACCAGAGAACACAAATTGAAGCGTTCTGCCAAGAAGACACTTCGTCGTTGAAGGATTCGACAGTGAACCTCAGGTTTATGTAGTTCTTGCGATGCCTGCCTGTTGACATCATCGGTCCTGATGGGTGATACCGTTTCAGTGCGCGTGGCACTGCACCGATAGTTTGGTGCGCATCCCTGCACGCACCGAGGTTGACAGGGTTTTTTTTTTTTGCGCAAAGTCCTTCGAAGCTTCAATTGCCCCTCTTGACCAGGGGCTGGTTCGGACCGCTAAATGGCCATGCGAAGGGCTAGGACGAAAATATTAAGCATCCGCGCTCAATTAGTGCTAACAATTCTTTTCATTATTAAGCATAAATTGCATCTCATTTAAGCCACACTGTTTTTTACGCTGCAACGCTCTCCAGTACTAACTACATCAAGGGAAATTACGCGGCCTTCTTGCAGTGTTTTTCACACGCAAGAGGGACATGCCGGTTGTCTAGCGGATGACCGCTTTTGCTCCTTTAGGTGTGCATGACTTCAGACCATCAAAACAAAGTCAGACAAAGACAATTGATAAGGCCCTTGCTTCGAAGAGACGTGTGTACATCACATAAAACAGAGCCTTGCGATGCGCCACGTACACACAAGCAACACATAGTTCGGGACACGTAGTGTCACTCACTATTTTATCAAAGAGTCAGTGATCGCGGCATTCCTGGATCGTGCTTGCATATCCTACAATACCCATCCTACCTTCAACATTGTTCAGCGACGACAATATGTGGTACACTTGGACGCATGGCCTAATTTGGCGCTTTATTCCTCTTATCCCTCTTGACTGTCCATCCGCGCACTTTCCAGCTCTTTTCAGAATGCGCAGTGCGGCGCCTGTTACGCAACAAATTGTGGCAGCCTGAAACGGCGCTCCCTTTCTCTGCGCTAGCGTGATCAAATAAGGGCTTCTGCGCCCGCATCGCCCATACCGCGGTACTTTTCCGGCCCCTGGCGCAGGTTCCAACCTCTATCTTGCGGCGGAACCATTCTACAAGCGTCAAATGGATTGTGAGCATCTGAGCGCAAGGCGGAATGTTTCTTTTCTGAAAGAACCATGGTGCTTTAAAGAAGGACAACTTGATTGCTTGAATGCTTTTTTTTTCTTGTCAGAGGATAGCGTTCCAGAAGCGCGTGCACACTTTTGCGTCCAAACAGTCTTTCTGGTGCTGAATTTCTTCTTTCAACCGTCTTTCCCCTACGCACCATTTGAACAATACGGGACTGGGGTGATTCGTTCAACGAAATGTCGCTCGGCGTTTGTTTTTTTACAGAATTTGCTGTCTCTACAGCAGCGTTCAATATGGTAGCAAATATTATCCTCACAATTACAATGAATAACGCTTTATGTAGTAAGTGAGCAACACACCACCATTACAGAGTTCGAGTTTTCAACCGAAAATGTACAGTTTTCAACTACTGAAAGAAATTAACTGCTGCGGCAGTTAATTTCATCTCTCGAACATTTCTCGAAATAAAAGGTGAGTGAGAGGAAAGTGTACATTTAATTCTACGTAGTAGCGACGAGAGTTGACGACCAATAAAGCGTGTTCATGTATCACGAAAAAAAAAGAAAGAAAGAAAGTACAAATCATGCTTCTTGAGAATTAGGATGCCTGGTAGTTGTAATAAATATGGTGGTTTTTCTCGTGCTATGTGAACAAATAACTTAAGAGGACATGTTTTATCGCTCTGCTGGATAGCGCTTTGGAACAACAGCAACAACAACAACAACAACAACAACAACAACAACAACAACAACAACAACAACAACAACAACAACAACAACAACAACAACAACAACAACAACAACAACAACAACAACAACAACAACAACAACAACAACAACAACAACAACAACAACCACAACAACAACAACAACCTACTACACATGCATGGTTTGGCCGTCTATTACCGAGTCTCTCTCGCATATCACGTTACGGAGGCATAGTTCGTATCCGTTGCTATTAGCGTGTGCAGAGTAGACGAAACGGGCCACTTTAATGAATTCGAAGTACTTGCAGTTGGTATTAGCGTTCGCGTGCACGCGGCCCAGTGGGAGGTTGCTGGACAAGTGTCTAGCTCTAGTGAACGTGAACGAGTCTTCTACGTATAACTGCATCCTCGAACTCTTCGCCAGAGCCCACCGGTAAAGCAAACAAGAAAGCACAACTGAACACGGACACACCACGCTTAAAATGCTGCTATTATCGTTACTTCTGGCCTTCAAGTGCTTATTAGCGTCGACTCAGTCGCTTCACCTGCATGTGCAACGGTTGCGAAACGGGCGTCTAAAACTACAGCAATAAAATCATGGGGTTTGACGTGCCAAAATCATTCTCTGATTATCAGGCACGCTGTACTGGAGGACTCAGGAAATTTCGACCACCTGGGGTTCTTTAACGTGCACGTAAATCTAAGTACACGGGTGTTTTCGCATTTCGCCCCGATCGAAATGCGATCGGCATGGCCGGTATTCAATTCCGCGACGTCGTGTTCAGCAGCCCAACACTACAGCCACTGAGCAACCACGGCGGGCAAAACAACAGCAATGAATGCAGAAAGCGGGATCTGCTATGTCGCGAGAGACAAGATGCAACTTTGGATGCCTCGACTGCTTCATTTGATTCAGCACGAGAGGACGTTTTTGTTAAAGCCAATTATGCCGCAGGAAACATATTGACTCGCCGATAGTCTATCAAACGTCAAATAAAGAGATTCCTGTCATTCTTCATGCTGCGGTAGCGTGGACTCGGGGGCGACTTCACAAGTCCACATTGTCGGCCTAGTTAAATATACGTATTTATTTTGAAACAACGCACTTTTGTTTTCACGAACTTTTTTCATAAACAGAATGATAGGGATCGTTATCGGGGAGGCTACTGCAGCCGTAGCCAGCAGAGGCGACTTGCGACAATGACTACGTTTGGGGTAATGGCGGCAGGAGGGGAGCTCGAGTGCATATTTTCTTATAACAGTTGTCACTGCAGTATAGGCAGGCTGTCCATGTGAATCCTCTCTATCTCATGGACTCATTCTGGCGTCATAATAAAAGCAACAGTAAGCGATGACTTATATTGTTCCCGCAACGTAGGCCTCATGCGCAGGCAATACGCAGTTGTTTTAGATCAGTAGCAGCCCACCAAAGTATCCAGCTGAGTTCAATCAATTCACTTTTCTTAGTTCCTCTAGGGCAAGATATATATACTCTGGAAGTATTACGTGTTGTAACACTGTATCTTACTGGTGGTAGGTATTTGCGTTTGTCTGGTGTTTGGATCCCACCGATGGCATCGGTTGTTGGGAACTCGGCGCTGACGCCCGTGGTTGTACCTGGGTCGCAAGCCCCAAGGGTAGCGTTGGCCTGGCGGCCTGGGGTACAACTGGAAGCATCCGAAGGTCCCGGCAAAGCATGAGTCGACTGGTAACAACAAAACAACTTGTTTATTTTAACATCGCAAAGAGTTGGCGGTCAGGTTGACCGAAGTAGAGAGACGGGAGAGCACTTTACTCAACAGAAGAAATCGGAGCCCTCTTTTTGGCGTCCGGGGGCAGCTGTTTTTATACTCTCGCAGTTGAGGGCAAGAAGGAACCCCTCAATAGACGAGCACGTGATTGTACAATGGGCTAAGGTGACGCACACTGCCGCCGGTCGGGCACAAAGACTGGAAGGAGAGGGTGACCCCCTGCTGTCGCATCGCCTGGTTCGGGCACAATGACTGGAAGGAGAGGGTGACCCCTGCTGTCGCATCGCCTGGTTCGGGCACAATGACTGGAAGGAGAGGGTGACCCCTGCTGTCGCATCGCCTGGTTCGGGCACAATGGCACATACACTCACACACGCTCATGAAGACACGTGGCATCGGAACATGCCTGGAAACGCCTGGAAACGCCTGGCGGGGAGCGTTGCGGCGACGCCGAACGGGCCAAAATGTCTGCCGCCCCGCCGCAGTCGCGCCGGCAAAACCGCGTGTCGCAGGCGAAACGCAACAGACCGCCCCGCCGGGGGAAGGAGATCCCGATGGACAGGGGACTGCATCCGCTGTCCGGAGGGATGTCGCTCGATGATGCTCATAACCGAAGTCGGGCGTCCCTCGACGTTTCTTGAGCGCAGCGCACAGAGAAGGCCTCGTTCTCTCGTTCAGGTTCGCACGGGACACTGCAAAGTGACTTCGGGAGAGTTCACATTTTTGTTCTCGTTCCCGGCAAGCGTTGGAACTACGCTGAAACTCAACCGCTCAGTCAGCAAGCACGGCACAACCCTCACTAAGCCCTGCCAGGCTCTTTCCCCTTTTTATACCACTGCCTAGTTCCTTACAGTAGTCTAGCATCACTCAGAACGCGTCCACAAATTGGAAAATTGCACTAGAAAGCATATCATCACTTTGAAACACTAAACAAAAGCAATATGTTAAAAAAAATCCTGCCTCAGGAAGAAAAACATCAGTAACCAACAATTTTGAGGCTGATTCCTACGTTAGGGGCTTCGACTTAAGCCATCGGCGTTACCGTTGAGACTCCCCTTTTTGTAACGCACCTCAAAGGAATATTGTTGTAAAGCGAGGCTCCAGCGCAGGAGGCGGCCATTTTTGGGAGAGATGGTCTGCAGCCATTGGAGAGGGCAGTGATCCGTCTCAATGATAAACCTCGAGCCGGCTAGATAGCATGACAATTTCTGAACGGCCCACACGAGACACGCACACTCTTTCTCGGTGGCGCTATACGCCTGCTCACGACTGGTCAGCTTACGACTAGCATACAGGACGGGGTGTTCTACTTCTCCCTTTTCCCGTTGGCACAGTACAACGCCCATGCCTCGCTCACTAGCATCGCACTGAACAATGAACCCTTTTGTATAGTCTGGCGATCGTAGCACAGGCTGGCTTGTTAGGGCACTCTTTAGGGCGCTAAAAGCTCTTTCCTTTGTCTCGTCCCAGACGACTGTTTGAGGCTCTGTCTTGGGGCTCTGACGACTTTGAGGCTCTGCATCCGTCAGGGGAGCCGCGATATCAGAGTACCTGGGGATGTACCTCTGATAGTAGCCGGCGACACCTAAGAACGACCGAATATCGGTCTTTGTGCGCGGTTGCGGAAAGTCTCGCACAGCGGCCACTTTTATTTCAGAGGGGCGGCGACGACCCTGACCAATCACGTGACCGAGGTAGACAACCTCGGCCTGTGCTAACTGGCACTTAGGAGCCTTTACTGTCAAGCCCGCTTCGCGCAGGCGGGTTAGCACTGCCCGCAAGTGTGCCATATGCTCAGACCAGGATGCGGAGAATATCGCTACGTCGTCTAGATACGGTAAAGCGAATTCTTGCTGTCCCCGCAACACTTTATCCATGAGGCTTGAAAAACAGTATGGCGCGTTCTTCAAACCAAAACTCAACACTTTAGGACGGAATGTTCCCATTGGTGAAATGAACGCCGCATACCTACTAGCCTCTTCTGTAAGTGGAACCTGCCAATAACCCCTGACAAGATCTAGGGTGGAAATAAACTGAGCGCTACTAACTTTCTCAAGGCGCTCCTCGATGTTAGGGATCGGATAAATTTGATCCTTAGTGATGGAATTAAGCCTGCGGTAGTCGACGCAAGGACGAGGTTCCTTGCCCGGTACCTCAACTAAAATCAAAGGGGAGGTATAATCACTCTCACCTGCCTCAATAACACCGAGCTGTAGCATTTTCTTTACCTCAGCCTCCATAATATCGCTCTGGCGGGGTGACACCCGATACGCCTTGGATCGTACTGGCTCTGGGGAGGTAAGTTCTATATCATGAGTAAATACAGAAGTCCTACCAGGCCTCTCAGAGAACAGACCTTGAAACTCTTGTAATAGCTGGTGTAGTTCGGTTTTCTGCTCGGGCGACAGCGGTGCTTTACTGATAAGGTCACTAATGACTTGACCGGTGTCTTCCCTGTTCGTCACTGAGCCTAGTCCCGGAAGCTCGACCGGAAGCTCTTCAGGAACGTTTACCATCATGCACACCACTGCTTCCCTTTGTCTATAAGGTTTGAGCAGATTACAGTGGTAAACTTGCTGTGCTTTCCGCTTTCCTGGCAGACTTACCACGTAGTTAACGTCCGACAGTTTCTGAACAATTCGTGCTGGGCCCTCCCACTGCACGTCTAGTTTGTTGTTTAGCGATGTGCGCAATATCATGACCTCATCGCCCACCTCAAAACGACGGGCCCTGGCGGTCCGATCATAATAAACCTTGGCCCTCTGCTGGGCCTTTGCCATTGCTTCACCTGACAACTCCTGTGCCCTTCTTAAGCGTTCGAGGAGCTTAAGCACGTATTCCACCACGACTGGGTCGTCGCCCCTGCCTTCCCATGATTCTCGAAGCATGCGAAGCGGAGATCGAAGCGAGCGACCGTACACCAGTTCAGCTGGCGAAAACCCCGTAGCCGCATGCGGCGCGGTCCTTAATGCAAACATCACCCCAGGCAGACACAGCTCCCAGTCAGTTCGATGTTCAAAACACAACGCTCTCAACACGCGCTTCATGACGGAGTGGAGCTTCTCAACGGAATTCGACTGTGGGTGGTACACTGAGCTGTGTAGCAGCTTTACCCCACACCTTTCGAGAAAAGTTGTCGTCAAAGCGCTAGTAAACACTGTGCCCTGATCTGATTGGATTTCCGCAGGAAAACCAACTCGCGCAAATATGGACAGTAGTGCATTGACTATCTCAACTGAGCTGAGTTCTTTAAGCGGCACTGCTTCAGGGAACTTTGTCGCTGGGCAGATCACAGTCAAAATGTGTCTGTACCCCGTGGCTGTTACCGGCAGAGGTCCCACTGTATCAATAACGAGCCGTCTAAAAGGCTCCGTAATGATAGGTACCAATTTCAACGGCGCCCTCGATTTGTCCCCTGGTTTGCCCACCCGCTGACAGGTGTCACATGACCTCACGAAGTGGTCTGCGTCCCGAAAACACCCTGGCCAATAGTACTCTTGCAAGAGACGGTCCTTAGTTTTCTTAACTCCTAGGTGTCCGGACCACGAACCCCCGTGCGTCAAGCGCAACAAATCCTGACGATAGCATTGAGGAACGATCAGCTGATCGAACTCCACTCCTCTGCGGTCTAGATACTTCCGGTACAGGACTCCACCTCTTTCCACAAAACGCGCATTTTTCCTGGCGATACCTTCCTTGACATTGCAGCGTATGTTTTCTAGGCTACCATCCTTCTTTTGCTCGGCTATCAAAGCCGACCGGCTGACTTTTAGCAACCTATCAAGTCCGTCTGACGTAGGCGCGATGAGCAAATCAGTAGATAGCTCTTCTAACTTTCCCGTGTCGGGCGTTTCCTCTCCAGTATCTGGCGCCTTCAACGCTACAGGCTCAATTTTATTCAGTTCGGGCGTGCTCTGAATATCGGCTTGCTGCGCCTCTGACCCTTTTTCGTTGTTTGATAACGTCGGCCCCGCAACTACCGCCTTTGCAGCGAGCTCCCGAACCTTCGACCTGGTTAAGGCCTGAACACTAGCTTCACCAAACAAAAGCCCCTTCTCGCGCAGGAGGTGATCGGACCTGTTTGAAAATAGGTACGGGTACTGGGGGGGCAGCATAGATGACACTGCAGCCTCCGTCTCAAGCGCTCCGAAAGGTCCTTCAATAAGCACTTTTGCTACCGGCAGACACACGCTATGAGCTTCCACGGCTTGCTTGATCCATGCGCACTCGCCCGTGAACATATGGGGTTCTACATAAGACGGGTGAACTACATCCATCGTAGCTGCGGAATCGCGAAGCACTCGGCACTCTTTCCCGTTCACGAGGAGGTCTCGCATGTAAGGCTCGAGAAGCTTGATGTTCTCGTCAGTGCTGCCTATTGAAAAAAACACAACTTTTGGTGTTGTTTCCGGACACTGCGCCGAAAAGTGACCCGGCTTCTGGCACGTATAACAAACGCGCGCTTGCCTCATCTCGAACCGCTTTCTGCGTTCGGCTTCGGCTGCCGCCGTCTCCTTAGGTTCGGTCGCACTGCTTCCACTCGCATCCGCACTACGCGTGTTCCCCTTTGCTCTCATGGGTGTGAACTTCGGCCTCTCAAACTTCGAGCCAAATTCACCCTTTTGACCGTCCTTAGCTCCGCGAGCCCGACGCGTCACAAACTCCTCGGCTAGCTCAGCGGCTTTAGCCACCGTACAAACGTCTGGCCTATCCAAGACCCAGTATCGCACGTTCTCCGGTAACCGACTATGAAACTGTTCTAGCCCGAAGCACTGCAGAACTTTATCGTGGTCACCAAACGCTTTCTCTTCTTTGAGCCACTCCTGCATGTTTGACATAAGCCTATACGCAAACTCTGTATATGACTCACTTCTGCCTTTCTCATTTTCCCGAAACTTCCGACGGAACGCCTCCGCAGACAGCCGGTACTTTTTTAGCAGACTCGATTTTACTTTGTCGAAATCCTCTGCCTCCTCTCCATCCAAGCGAGCGACTACGTCGGCCGCCTCGCCGGGTAACAAAGTGAGCAAGCGCTGTGGCCACGTTTCCCGAGAGAACCCCTGCTTCTCGCACGTTCGCTCAAAGTTAACCAGGAACAAACCAATGTCCTCTCCAAGCTTAAACGGCCGCATCAGGTCAGTCATTTTGAACAATACGCGTTCTCCTGCACCGTGTGCCTGACTTCCATTACGAGCGCGTTCTATCTCTATCTCGAGACGCTTCATTTCCAAAGCGTGTTGACGGTCGCGCTCTTCTTTTTCTTTCTCTTTTTGTTCTTTAAGTTCGCGCTCCTGTCTTTTTGCAGTCTCCTTCTCTTCAATGGTCTCAAGGCATTCCGACAGCTCGTCATCCTCAGCTTCTAACTCAAGAATAGCCTTTAGCAGTTCAGGTTTTCTTAGTTTGTCTGAGACATCCAGACCCAACTCTCTTGCAAGCTCCAACAATTTCGGTTTGCGCAACGACTTCAAATCCATGGCTGCTCTGAATGCTGCTTTCTCTACTGCTTACTATTGTCTTGCCGCAAACTAACCCGGCAGCAACGACAACCACAATTACCAGCTCTGTTTCTGACACTAACAAAAGCCTGGCAAAGCTCAGAAGAAGAAAGTCCCGCACTCACCAAACCTCGCAGGCAGGAATTCCGCGCAGTCGTTCCGCTGCAGGCAACCAGTCGTCACACAGGGCTCGTTGCACTGCTCCCGGATCGTCGTTGAGCTGCTCAGCATACAGTCAACTGCATCTCTTCGCTGCTGGCCTCCGTTGTCGCGATCTCACCGCTGGCAGACAGTTGTTTGATGTCGGAGGCGATCTCACCGCTGCCAACCAGATGTTTGGATCCCACCGATGGCATCGGTTGTTGGGAACTCGGCGCTGACGCCCGTGGTTGTACCTGGGTCGCAAGCCCCAAGGGTAGCGTTGGCCTGGCGGCCTGGGGTACAACTGGAAGCATCCGAAGGTCCCGGCAAAGCATGAGTCGACTGGTAACAACAAAACAACTTGTTTATTTTAACATCGCAAAGAGTTGGCGGTCAGGTTGACCGAAGTAGAGAGACGGGAGAGCACTTTACTCAACAGAAGAAATCGGAGCCCTCTTTTTGGCGTCCGGGGGCAGCTGTTTTTATACTCTCGCAGTTGAGGGCAAGAAGGAACCCCTCAATAGACGAGCACGTGATTGTACAATGGGCTAAGGTGACGCACACTGCCGCCGGTCGGGCACAACGACTGGAAGGAGAGGGTGACCCCCTGCTGTCGCATCGCCTGGTTCGGGCACAATGACTGGAAGGAGAGGGTGACCCCTGCTGTCGCATCGCCTGGTTCGGGCACAATGACTGGAAGGAGAGGGTGACCCCTGCTGTCGCATCGCCTGGTTCGGACACAATGGCACATACACTCACACACGCTCATGAAGACACGTGGCATCGGAACATGCCTGGAAACGCCTGGAAACGCCTGGCGGGGAGCGTTGCGGCGACGCCGAACGGGCCAAAATGTCTGCCGCCCCGCCGCAGTCGCGCCGGCAAAACCGCGTGTCGCAGGCGAAACGCAACACTGGTATGAGTAGAGAACAGATAATTGAGAGTTAAACCTTAACAGTAATCACTAAATATGCTCAGATATCACTACTAACATGTTATACCCATCATCCGCATGCGCAGAAGGTAAGCTTAATAAGTGCACGCATAGCCGCCGGTCGAAAGTTTCACACGTAACTCAGCATTGATTAAAGAGCAAAAAACTCTGCTTTCTTAAGGAATCAACGAGACAAAGTGTGCTTACCAGCCCTTGCTTTTTCAATGTCTATATATAACTTGCTCACAGCGACGAATCGCCGTAAAATGTAGCCAATATATGAGCAAAATTCTCCGTTTCCTGTACAGCATGAAGTATTCTGTTCTCGGATACTGCGCCTCTCCCAACACTCAAATTTATCGTAAACTTCAATTTAAGGTTGTCTTGCTTCTGGCGAACAACGAATGTTTCGCTAGCGAGAACACTGCTCAAACTGGGAACCACTCTCATTCTATAACACTACACTGCGTGACATATAGCAACAAATAAACTCTTGTTACGGGTAGTCCAACATATGAAGTTGTCGCTTGCCTAAGAAAAATTAAAATAAACAAATAAGAATCAAGCTTACAACGCAGAAGACGAAGACACGTACACAAAAACAGCACTTCGTGCTTTGTGGGAACCCATCGGTCGTCTCAAGTTTCCTGAAAACGAGAAGACAGTGCCGACGGCACGACCGAGTTCTAAGCGACAAAAACAGCATAAACGTTTCGAAGACGCAACTCTGACGTCTGAAAAGTTGAGAAGCAAGCTGTTGTAAATCGGCGGCCGTTGGAAAGCCGAGCTGTGGCCGCCGGAAGCTCGTAACCGATATCTCTCGGCGTGGGATGGCGTACAGTGGAAGAAACGCCGACTGGGCGCGGGAGCGTGACGGTTTTTGCTGACACACGCCACTGATCTATGTGCACCCGTCTGATGGAAGACGAGCGTTCGTAATGCGACCGACTGAGGCCACCCGAAAAAGTAAAAATCGTACAGAGTAGGAAATGACAAGTCTAGCCAGAAAAAATGTTCATTGGTGCGTGCAAGCTTCAATCGTTGCTTGCTTACTCATGTTTGTACGTTTACATTTAATAAATGTTAACGAAAATCTGATGGCAGCTAGCGTAAGAAAGAAAGAAAGAAAAACTCCGTGCCATTCCACTTTGGGAAGGTGGATGACCAGCGGAGTTGTAGATATGGTGATAAACTATGTTGATTTAAATAAAGAGACATTCCACGTGAACTGTCATTTTCTACCGTTTTTATTATTTTGTCACTATGGTGACTAGAGCTTTGTGGCTGCTATGGTAGACTCGGCGTTAGCAGCCTCACGCCTCCTTCACGCCCATCACCGCTTCTGCTCACACCATCGTTCTTCGTAGGCACGCTGTTCTTCCTCAGCCCGCGTATTAGGCAGCCTACCCATTACCGGAACGCAACTGAGATAACGTGCCCACGCAGTGCCTGACGTCACCAGCCAAAGAGACACGCCCATTGGCCATATTCAGTTTGCCGTTGTAGTTTTACTTTATTTACTATCATTTAATTTGTAGGTAGACTTCGTTATTGTGCCATCTGCGGATGACGCACTGGTGGTGAGTGGAAAGGGTACACCGGCGACACGCTTTTGCTTTGTGTCGAGGCTACGGCGTTTCCGGTGTACGCGCACGGTCTGCGCGTGAAGCGATCCGCTGGAAACTATGGTATAACAACTCTGTAAAAAACGAAGCAGTTTAAACCCGACGCGAATAAATAGCGAGAAAATGTTTAGAAGAGGCACAAAACTTGGTATAATGCGAGAACGGGGTAGCAGAAGCCATTCTTAAATTTTTACGGGAGCTTGAAGAAATAGAAGTGACACAGGGTGCAATGGCAACCGATACACCAAAGAGGAAACATAAGTCAGAAGAGTGCCCTTAGCTAGCCTAAGTCAGGTCACATAGCTATATTAAAATCAGGGCACATAAGGAATCACGGATTAAATTCATGTGAAGGTACATCAAACCAGGCATTGGACTGGCAAAAGTCGGGTAAAAAACACAGGATGCTCCTATCACATTTAAACACTCAATACGTTTCGAGAATATCTCTCGCTTCTATATATCTTTGAAGGACAAGTAACGCTCGAGTTTGCAATGAATTTGTTGGCCAAGGACCTAAGATCTGCCTGAGGCTGAAGGGCCTGCGATGTAATAGCACTAAATCATGTGCTAAGCGTTGTCTGTCTGCGTCGTGTCGCGTACATTTTACCAGAAGCTGCTGTGCATCCTCATCCGCGTGGCCACGAGTGCATGTCGGACTATGACATTTTATGTAGAAAGTGTTTTGTGTACGCGGTGCCGAGGCTGCTGATGGTGAATGAGCTTTTCAAAGGCTCCGGTTGTATTTAATGCGGACGGTATTTTAAATTGAAGCGATGGGTCAACATTTTTGTGAGAGGACCGTGACCGCAGACGCAAAAAATCTTGACCAACTAAAGACTAACAGCTTCGCTGTAAAAGCGAGAAAAAGAAAGATGGCGGGACCCGTGACGTATGCGTCACGATATCCTCCAGCTTCGGTGTGGGAGAAAGTAGGAAATAAATTTTGCTTGCGAAGGCTAGACGGGAGCAACTGGAGAGAACGTCTCTTTTGGCGGTGACTCTCGCCTTCTGAAACCATGGGTTCGCGGCACTGTAATTTTTCTGTCTCGGCTATTATTGAACCGATGAAAAAAAATATTGCTGTAGAACGCTCCCTAGGAGGAACGTAACAACTTTCAGCATATAACCAAAAGTTGCTATGTAGTCGGATAAGGGGCCCTTTAAGAATCAAACAAAAACCTCCTACTTGCCCCGACATCGTGGAAGAAGGCCACACCACGGAGTAAAACAGTTACCGCAGTTTTCCTCTACTAATAAACACTTCCTCCTCCACTAACCACATGCTTTTCCGAGTAACTTCCATACCACCTTTCTTTCTTTTCTCACGCACTTTCTTTCATGAACACCGTCCGTTATTGGGAGTAATTGATTTTGACATGATTATATGCATTAATTTATGTTGTTACAAATACCCGTGTTTATTACCACTACAGAAGTGGTTTCGAATGCATTATTACATTGGTCGGACACCGAAGAACGAAGTTAATTAGAGAGATTAACGTAACAATTCTACGCAGTATGATAGAATTACTTCCCTTGGGGTGCTCCTCTGCCCAGCGGATACCTTCGCACGTGGGTATTGCTGGAAATTAAGAGGCTCATCGCCTCGCCTCAACTTGCACTCACAGCGGGGGTGACTGCCCAGAGATTTCTTGTATGATGGACAACGCCCGTGTGTTAATCCGCCGGTGCCTCCTAAAGCAGCACTCAGACCAGCGTGTTGCAAACGGCTCGTTCCCTCCCCGTGTTCGTGGTCGTGGCTTGCCTAGTAGTGCTAGAGCACTGTTAGCGAAATTAAGATTTGGCTCTGTGTTGGTGCGCGAAACGTTTGTATCGTCAAGGGCGTGTGGACAGTCCGTCGTGTACGTCCTGTGGCTTCTGTGAGACACTTGAAAACCTTATAATGAAGTGCCCCGCATTCGTCACGCAAAGTGCACTGCTAATTAAGGAATGTGGACTGATTGGACTCAAGTGTACGACCCTTGACGATTTCCTGCTTCCGAGAGGGAGTGCTGTTCAACGCGACCAGGCCCATAGAGCCTTGCCAAGTTTCGTGCAGAAAACTGATTTGGCCTTCCGTTCATAGACATTTTTTACGTGTCCCTGTCGTTTGTTTATTTCCTATTTTCTTTCCTATTTCTTTGTTTCCTATCTTCTTCTCCTCATTTCATTCCCTCCTCCTGAAAGAGTAGGCAGGCGTCGTGCCCGTCTCGGTGGCAGTGATCAGCTTGCGCCCTCCCTGCTTCCTTTGTGCTCTTGTATGTTTCCAAATAATAATAATAATAATAATAATAATAATAATAATAATAATAATAATAATAATAATAATAATAATAATAATAATAATAATAATAATAATAATAACGTACCAAATTGGCGCACGAGGTCTGAGTATCAGCCAAGGCAGCCCCATTTAGTGGATGATGAAAGAAAAGCAAAAAAAAGTAAGAATAAAAGAATTGGGCCGCTTCTACGCACTATGGTAAACGATATTATGCAATCCATTTTGCGAGTACCGTTCTAACAAACTTGCCGCGCGACTGGCCGCTCGAGGCACTTTGCGCGGATTGGCGGGATTCTTTCACGCTTGCAAAAACACCTTTATGTAGCATGTAGAGCAACAGGAAGCTGTATCGAGAGCTTTTCATGTGGATCTACAATTTTCTAATTGACACTCTTCATCTAAGTATAATATTTGAGAAGTTGATTAGTTAATTATGACTAGTTATCTACTTAGGCGGAATAAAAACTAAATTAATTTGTGTATTTCAAAGTGACGGCAAACAACATAACTTGGTTCTGTCGAGCAACGTGGCATTCGCGTATATTTAAACTCTGGTTAAAGTTAGCTGGGACACCCTGTATATTCGTACGTAGCAATGGCCTTGTCAGGTGGTATGTGTTAAAACGATGAAGTCATTTGTACTCACTCGAAGAAATGTTCAAGCATGATTAACATGGCCGACCGTGACATTAGCAAAACGTCGCACATTTTCTACGTAGCGTAAACTGTTACAAGGAAAGTGCTGGGGAAATGGAGCTGGTTCCCGGAGAGAGTCAGCGACAGTTAAAATTAAATTATGGGGTTTTACGTGCCAAACCCACTTTCTGATTATGAAGCACGCCGTAGTGGAGGACGCCGGAAATTTAGACCACCTGGAGTTCTTTAACGTGCACCTAAATCTAAGTACACGGGTGTTTTCGCATTTCGCCCCCATCGAAATGCGGCCGCCGTGGCCGGGATTCGATCCCGCGACTTCGAGCTCAGCAGCCCAACACCATAGCCACTGCGCAACCACGGCGGGTAGACAGCGACAGTGATAGAGAGAGAAAGGCAAAGGAAAGGCAAGGAGATTAACCAGACGTTACCTCTGGTTGGCTACCCTGTACCGGTGAAAGGGGAAAGGAATGCGGTACATAAGATAAAAAAGAATAGGAAAATAAATTCCTGGAGATAGTGCAGTCTAATACGACAATTGAAAGCGAGAGCTGAGCCACGAGGAAAGAAGCTGAGAAAGAGGAATGTGGCACAGCCGCCGAGAGATGCAAATAGCTGGCTCCATTTGAAACAAGAGAAGTATGGATGCGATCGTGAACTAACACACTTGTCTTCACTAGGGTGCTGTCTGAGCCACCTGATCGGATTACGGGGCTGGGCCTGGTCGTTAACAAAAAAATTTAATCCGGTGTCGGCAGAGATAGACTTACTCGTTTTAACAATTGCACTCTGTTTTGTCTTGTAAAAACCGACAATTAATAAAAAAAACAATCATGGCGTAGTCGTTGGAGCACCACGCTGCTGTGCTGCCCGGCAGATGTTCGATTCCATCGTTTATCACATTTTGTCTTGTTTTTTTTTTTTGAAGCGAGGTGACATAAGAACCTACCTATCGCAAATAGTCAGAAATGAGGCAAACAATGCTTCGAATTAAATGAATAAGAAGAAAACACCGTTGTACTGTATACTTCGCGTGCACGCCAAAGAATCATACGTCGTAAAATTTATTCTGCAGTCGCCGCCAGCTCTTCCTCCCACCTCCTTCATTTTTCATTACAAATCTCTCGGAGAACTGCAGTTGCCATAATCTAATGGTATTTACCCAGTGATGTAACAAACGCAATATATTACAGGCTTTAGCGTCATACTCGAGCTACTATGACATTCCAGGTTAGTCGGATGCCGCTTGTCTAAAATGTCAGTTCGTTATTTTTCAAAAGAGAGCAATTTCGTACTTTGATATCTACCTGCATTGTTTTTGCAAGACTCATAAAGGGACGAGGTCAAAGTGTCTAAAACCTCTTTAATTTTCTGGTTGAAATGACGATAATCAATTTTTTCGATTAGCAACAATTAGCAGCAGCATTCATCAGGATCAAAGAAGCCGAAGAAAAACAAGAAGATTTGAAACAAAAGCGAAGTAAACTGCTGGAATCAATGAGTATTTTTCCCCAATAATAGCGTACTCGCTTGCTTTAGTAAAATGCCTAAAAGGTTTTTAAGGTTTTTTTTTCTCTGCCTTCTCAAGTTCACAAATTCTTTCTATCTGAAAGAGTCTAAGTATTTCCTATCTTTTTCACACGAACATCAATTTTGACTTGTAGTGTACAGTTTAGCCGCCCATTCTAAATGATGGTTCCTCATATTTGGGTTGAAATGAACGATACCTTAGATTAAGAAAAAGAAGTTAAATGACGTTAAAATATTTCCACCGTCCAGTTAGCGCCGTAGAGCTGTCGCAAATGGAATGGATGCTGGACATATTTCATTGAAGGAAATGAAGTGCAATTTATTTTTCGTGGAGGGGATTGTATAAGTTTAGACATTCTCTGTTTCTTTTTTAAATGTTCGTTTGAACAGATATGTATGACAAATGTCAGGGCCACTTTGGTGAGGCTCATGTTATAGCGGTGTTGGTTTATATTTGTATAGTACTGAAGCATTTTATGTTCAGTGTTGGCAGTGTAAACACTGAGGTAGAGATGATATTTCATTCGTATTTCAGTGAGCTATATATTTCAATTCATCGTCGTCCAGAAACAACAACAAAAAAGCTATCATCGCTTTTGTCACTAAGATTGCGGAGCTCATTTATTAGACTTATACTGCCCACTCATGGGCTCTATAGTAAGGCTAAATTCTTATAAAGCACATGAAATCGCACGCCTTTACAACATGTACACTTCCCCGCATTGGTAAATGGTAAAATAAGATAATTTTCCCGGTGGCTTGAGTGTGTCAAGAAAGGAAAAAGTGCCGAATTCATAAGATTGTATTACTTCTGCAACCACTGGCGCTTCCGAATGTGTTTCTTTCCTTATAATGTGTGTACGTATTGCCAAAAAAGAAAGAAGAAATGGATAAAGGAAGCCCTATGTAACGAAGGCACCGAATGAGGACCAGCATGACGTTTCTACTTGGTGTTTAGAGGTCGAGCGTATAAGTGTTCCTGCCAAACCCATTACCGTTTTAGCCGATGTTTGTTTACGCACAGAATATCTCCAGTCGCAAAAGTGATCGCACAACAAAAGTGCGGCGCTTCCTTTCTAGAAATGTTTTTTTATGCTGATCAGGCGTAAAAGAAAGTAAATTATTGCTGCTTCATTCCTCAATTTTATTTTCTACAAAAATTGCACTTACGTATCTTAGCAGCCAGCTGACGCAATTCCTTGCGGTCACATTCACACAGACGCAGTGTCAGAAACATGTCGCTCTTGCGAGGCCATCACTTCGCCGGACTCTATGTTTTTGTGAGTGCTTTTTTTCTCTCTTCACACCGACTACAACACAATCCAAAAAATACTGCTGACACCGGGATGTCGCAACCTGCTCCTTCTCCACCTGCAAATGACAGCGTAGCTCGTTGTTTTCCCGCATAATGGGCAACCACAAAGCCCAGCGCCTAGTTGCGCGGAGGCCTTGAGACATATTACTGCTCATCACACGTGCCCGCGTTCGCATCTGGGAACAGGCTCACTCAAGGAATCTCATTACGGTGACCCTGCCTTTGAAGACGAGGCGCTTTCGTGAAGAGCTGACCCCACCGGAAACCACGCTTCCACGCGCGGAGGAATCTTAACTAGATGACCCTCCCTTTATCCGCTGCGCAGGCACCTATGCAGGATTTTCTGTGCGTATTTTTGCATCTTACGAAGGTCTCCTTAAATGTGGAAATAGGACAAAAGCGGAGAGAAAGAAAGAGGGGGAGGGCGAGTGATAGGGCGGAGAAGTTGGTTAGTAAAGACTTCAGTAAAGTTTAGTAAAGGGAGAGGAGTGGCGTTTGAACAAAGCAGAAACATTATACGATCATTTTCTTAAGAGCCCTTTGCTTTGTGAGAACCCCTAAACTGGGACGTGGTAATTAGCGACTGTTTAAAAAGGTGTTTGGGTGGCAGGCGCTGGCTAAGTGCTCGAAAGCGCCCAACGAGATTCACGCCACTTAAGAGCGAGGAGAAGAACGAAGAGGAACGGAGCGCCTTTCCGCATAATTGCGCTTCGCACGGAAATTACATAATTTCTGAAATCTCACCAACTGTAATGGTGTCGCTTGGCGGACCAGATTTTTTTCTCCTTTTCGGTTACAGTTGCGCCCCTTTCACCCCATATTAAAATGTGTGGCATTGTGTCTTGTAAATGCTTTCGTCGTATCTTCCTAACAGTTGTTTCCAGCCACTTATTGAAAGCACTGTCTCCGCGATGCTGTGCACTTGAGCTCTACAGGCCACAATTCCGAAGAAGAAAAGGGTTGCATTTGCGTCGTAGCTCGCATTAACGGGACATCTTTAATCTGAGGGGGCTTACGAGGCATACGCTAAACCTGAGGAGCTAAAAGAAAATTAACAAAGACGATCATGATGGCGCAAATTTCAGACGTTGCGCTACAGGACAGCATGTAACAGCCAGCTGCACAAGCTCGCAAAACGAAGCTTGCGAATATAATAAAGGAATCTTCACACTAATTTTATAAACCATAGATTATTTTCGAACGTAAAGGATTATAAACCGTAGGTTATTACAGATTATAAACTAAGATTAAAACCATAACACATTATTATCGTGCGCAAAGGAACTACATTTAGGCAATAGAGAAACCATTATAAGATAATTTTGATACTAAGGTTGTCTCGAAATGCCTGACTGAGGTCATTGACATTATCGACACGTGATGGCAGAGATCAAACTTTGCTGACGCCGCATAGCAATAAGGCTAAGTATAATGACGTTGCTCATACAATATAAACAAAAGAGTGCCGCGCGTACTTCTCCTGGCTGTATTCTCGTCTGGGAGCCGTAGCGACAGCGGTAAGAAGTGAGATAATGTATTGTGACGTCATCACCCATGACGCCTACACTTGTCGGTTACTGAAACCGAAACCGGTTTCTAGAAACAAACATAGCAGCAAATAGCAGTAGTCAGACAGTCGTTTTCACACCACTGTAGCCATGCCATCACTGTCACGCTGTCGTTTCACCATCATCACTTTAGCGAAGTAATCCCATTGTTATCACGCCGCCGCCGTCAAACAGCCGTCGTCATTCCATCGGTGTCAAACTTCGTCATTAAATTGTAATCATAGTGTTATCAGTCAATCTTGATTATGCCACCGTTTTGATGCCATCATCATCATCATCATCATCATCATCATCATCATCATTGCCTCGTCGTTTGACAGTGGCTATTATGCATTCGTTGTCATGCCGTCGTTGTCTCGCCATCGTCGCCATGCCATCATTGCCAATCCGGCTTTGTAATCCAGTTGTTGGGATACCGCTGTCGTCATATGATCGTCGTCATACACTAGTCGTCATTTCATTGTCGTCGGGGCGTACTCGCCACGCTGTCCTTGTTATACCTCCGCTGTTAAAAATCTACATTTCATTGCTATCATGCCGTTGTCGTCAAACCGCCTTTGTCATCCTATCGACGTTATTCTTTGTCATTCCATTGTCGTCCCTGCCTCGGCGTCATACAGTCGCCGTCATGCCTTCATGATCATGGGCGCCCTTGCCAAGCGAGCACTGTAATAAAGTGAGGTGATGTCGCAGTATGCTTCATACAGTCGAAGCAACGAAATCCTCAAGACGACCACTACACAGGTTAATTAAAGGTGACTTCAGATATACTGTGCGACGCTACGTTGCTCGAATGCTAATTTCAGTACCTTCGAAAGCCACCCATAGATGAGTTGTGCCGTAATTTTATTTCATGGGAAGACATTCCTGGGGACCTGAAACATTCATTGGTATGATTGGTACTTTAGCGTAAAAAGAATTCAATTGTAGTGATAGGCCAGTGGGATACGTTTGCAATATACAGGAAGTTCTTCTGGCTACGTAGGAACATTGAATATACTCCTTACCCACCGGCACTTTCTTCGGAGCAAACGAGGCTACTCAGCAGACGGGAATATTGTTTTTTTCACTTGCTTTAGTAACTATCTTTCGTTTCGTGCAGGGGAAATATGTTCTCTCAGTTGACGACGACGACGACGACGACGACGACGACGACGACGACGACGACGACAACAACAACAACAACAACAACAACAACAACAACAACAACAACAACAACAACAACAACAACAACAACAACAACAACAACAACAACAACAACACTAGTCTGCTCTTTTTATTACCAGAGCAGATTATTGTCCTTTGCAAAACTGAACGGACTGTGAACTGAAATAGAAACGATGCAAGCGGGTTCGTTGCTGCAGCGTAAAATAAAAGTATGGAGAAGAAAACCACTCCTTCAGATTGCATGCTAAGAGCAAACCTACGCGAGTTTAAAACGGCAAACGACGTTCTTCAACATTGCTCTTTTTCCGCTTGAGAACACAGAGCGCCGGAGGTATTTGTGCTTATATCCATTTGTTTAGCGGCTTCCTTTATTGCTCCTTGTTTACCCGTATCGTCTCTTAATTTTGTAAAGGACATAGCAATCAAGAAATATCATGCGGCTTCAAACATGCTAAGTACAACCTGGAGGCTTTGCTACAGCAGGCACGAACCCACGAAAATTTGTCGTTACCTGTAAAATAAGGTTGCCAACGTTGGGAAAGTAATTTATTTTGTGTGTCTTTGTAGTAATTCGGTCACCTGTAGCCCCGAACAAAGTGGCGTTCCGAGTGAGAGTGCTTTATATTGCTGAAATTTAGCAGAACTGTTGAAAACTTTCTCACGTAAGTGCACCTTTAATATTGCATTGATAGCTTATGCAACGTTATCGGCGCTTAATAACGACGGCGTCACGTAAACGCCGGAAGTAGGGCCGTATGAACCGGAAATAGATGGCGCAGGCTTGCGTAGGGGGTGATCTGCTCTTGCAGTGAGGTTGGATGCAGGACTGAATGCTGTAGGTGGAGCTTATGGAGGCTCAACGCATTTTGCGGTGACGGTAATGTTCCTTTAGAGTAAGCGAGTGACTCGATTCCGCTCTGTCTTGAGAAAATCTCTAAACATGCGACACAACTCGCGACTAGCACTGCGAGACGTTCTCTCACCGTGGGAAGTGTCGCGGCTTCAAAGTGCGCCCAACTAAGGCTCTTATAGCGTTCCTGCGCCATAGAGGTCCCAGTTATACCCTGCCAATATATTTTTTGCTATATATTGCTATGTTGCGATAATGCTATATATTGCTTTTTGCCATATATATATATATATATATATATATATATATATATATATATATATATATATATATATATATATATAGTGTGTAAGCGTGTGTGTGTGTTTCACATGAGATGCCAATAAATAATCATCATCAGCATTCTGCCATGCCACTCATCTTACGATGTGAGATGTGCGCAGCGCAGCGCCTATACCTGCACCCTTTGCACTGCAGTTGCATATTTTTCCACCAAGTGGAATGCCATGTAGCAGTTGCATAGGTAGTTGTACAAGGTAGACAGAGAAAGTTTGAGCAAGAAAACATTAAGAGGATGTGTACAAAAATGCCAGAATGAAAAAAATACATCTAGCAAACCTGATAAAATTGATCTGTTTGTCACCATCCTGTTTCAAAGGGAATGCCATTAAATAATAATAATAATAATAATAATAATAATAATAATAATAATAATAATAATAATAATTAGGTTTTATCGCGCCATTTGTCAGGCGATGCGACATGTGCACCGCGTAGCGGCGATACATGCAAACTTTGAATTGCACTTGCGTTAGCATACGCCAGTTGTAAAATACTGAACGATATCTGTGGAGCTGCTACAGATATCTTTCAGTATTTTTACACACGGCTCGTCTACGCCCTAGCATTACGGAATCAGGGCGTAGACGAGCCGTATGTTAAAAATACTGAAAGATATGTATAGCGGCTCCACAGCCACCGTAGTATTCCATAAAGAAAGCAACAAAACCCCAACAAAAAAAGGCGTCAGGCAGGAAGATACAATCTCTACAATGCTATTCATATCGTGTTTACAGGAGGTATTCAGAGACCAGGATTGGGAAGAATTGGGGATAAGAATTAATGGAGAATACCTTAGTAACTTGCAATTCGTTTATGATATTGCCTTGCTTAGTAACTCAGGGGACCAATTGCAATGCATGCTCACTGACCTGGAGAGGCAAAGCGGAAGGGTGGGTCTAAAAATTAATCAGCAGAAAACTAAAGTAATGTTTAAGAGTCTCGGAAGAGAAAAGCAGTTTACGATAGGTAGCGAGGCAGTGGAAGGGGTAAGGGAATACATCTACTTAGGACAGGTAGTGACCGGAGATCCGGATCATGAGACTGAAATAATCAGAAGAATAAGAATGGCCTGGGGTGCGTTTGGCAGGCATTCTCAGATAATGAACTGCAGGCTGCCATTATCCCTCAAAAGAAAAGTGTATAACATCTGTGTCTTACCAGTACTCACGTACGGGGCAGAAACCTGGAGGCTTAGGAGAAGGGTTGTACTTAAATTGAGGACGACGCAGCGAGCTATGGAAAGAAGAATGATGGGTGTAACGTTAAGGGATAAGAAAAGAGCAGATTGGGTGAGGGAACAAACGCGAGTTAATGTCATCTTAGTTAAAATTTAAAGAAAAATGGGCATGGGCAGGACATGTAATGAGGAGGGAAGATAACCGATGGTCATTAAGGGTTACGGACTTGATTACAAGAGAAGCGAAGCGTAGCAGGGGACGGCAGAAAGTTAGGTGGGCGGATGAGATTAAGAAGTTTGCAGGAACAACATGGCCACAATTAGTACATGACCAGGATAGTTGAAGAAGTATAGGAGAGGCCTTTGCCCTGCAGTTGGCGTACCCAGGCTGATGATGACACCAGTTGTTGCGACATGTGGTAGTTGCAAACGCCAGTTGCACGCTGATTGTAGCTGGATCTAATTAACTCAAAGAGGCTAAGGGACCAGGTATCCCCACCCCGTTTCGAAGGGGATGCGAATAAACCGTCCTGATCATCATCATCAACGGTATCGAATCATGCTATGGGATAGGGATGGAACATGTGCGCCACGTAGTTTGGATTCCTGTGTTTACTCTCCGGTACACGTTATGGCACCTCCTCTCAAAGTACGAACCGCTGCTGAAGAAGCGAAACATAGAGCTACTCGCGCGGTCGCAACCAGGCAACGTGGGCTCAGCAGACAGCTGTGCGGAGAGCAGCACAAGCCACCGCTCACCGTCGCTGCAGGGCGGACAGTTCATATCGTTATCGTGAAAACGACGCGAATTGACTTCGCCGCGAAGACTTTGCAGTGCGTGGGGCCGAAAATAAAGCTCCCATGTAGCCGACTCTTAAGCTTACACTGTGACTGTGCTGCGTATGCCGCGCAGGACTGCGATTTTTTCATCTCGTTCTGTTCCCTTCATCCCTGAAACAAGTCCTTGTGGAGTATAGCACGCCAAGCTTGACGCCAAAATAACATCTCCAATACTGTTAAGCTGCCTGTCTCAATTCCACTCCAAGTTTTCTTGTGTGAAGCATGTTATCACTGCACTGCAGATTATGCTACCATAATAATACTATATCTTAATATTACTCTACTTGACCATGCTACTATAGTATATGTATGTTACTATTACGAAAAAACTAAATTAGAAAGCTGTATGATGTGGCACCTGCTGGTCAGCAAAGCGGCATTGTCCGTTTGGAGCTGTAAAAAACTCCTTTTATTTGGTTTTCTCTTGAAATTTCAGTTTTTTTTCTTTTTTTGCATTCTAACAATGCACTGCGCACTTAAACTGCAAAGAACTACAGCAGAACTCGACGTAGATGAGCCGGTAGTTGCATACATTTGGATATCTTCTTCTGCGATTTCCGAAGTAGTGCTAATAAACGGAAGAGCAGATAGTTTGGGCTAGTTGGTTGAAATGCATGCTGAAAAAGTTTGCGCGGAGACACGAGGACAATGCCGACAATGCCGTCCCTGTCTTTTCTCGGCATTGTCCTCGTGTCTCCGCGCAAACTTTCTTCAGTATGCTAATAAACAGAGTTCAAAGCTTTGTGCTCGATATGCAGGTCTGCCAGAGCGCTGCTTCCACTCTAGACAAAGCGATGTTGGCAACAAGAGGTTAGACGCAAAGCGAAAGAGCTACGCTTGCGAAGTTCCTTTGGTGCTGAGAACTCGAGCAGAATCGAGAGCGGCCTGCTAACAAGCGCCTGAGCAGTGCTGGCATATACATATACCTTTACCATATACCTTTACATATACCTTTACCGCGCTTAATCGCCCCCCCCCCCCTCCCCTGGTGGCAGTTAGTCCTTCATGATATTCATCTTGACAAACGCCGCAAAACATTTTCTTCGGTTGCACGTGCGTGCACCGTACAGCTAAACCTGCGCTTTCCGTTGCTCGCACTTGCATGGGTTGCGTTGTCTTTAAGTAGTACAGCCCTTTATCGTTATGTTACTCACCCGTCCAAGCAGCGCGTTCCGAATAAGCCGTGCATGGCGCACCGCGTTTTATTTCCTTTCTATCTCCGTGGCAGCATGAGTTCGATGGACGATGTATGCATTCAAACTTGCGTATCGCTGTTAACTAGAGCGTGATTCTTCGAAAGTGTTTGCTGGGGGATTTAAAAATGCCGCGCTCTCCGTTGGAGCAGATAATGCGAGCTCGCTTCAGGTTTCGAAATCAATATGCACGGGGACACGCGTTTTGATGAGAAGAGGTCGGTGCGGCATCGTGTCGGGGGGCAGAAAAAATGGCGAAGTGATGAAATGAGTTCAAACGCTAATATAAAGTGATTTGATTAACCGCAACATGCAGATGCGAGAAGGAATTACTGCGCTATGCAGTATTGAGAAAACGCCGCACCATTTTAGTGGTAGACGGAAAAAGTGGAGTACGTAGAAAGAAATGTTCATGCGCTTTTAGCCTCATTCACGCGGGGCAGCGTATTTTTTTTTGAAATAACATGATATCGTGTCATATCACAAGACAAACAAAATAAAATCCCAGGGAGCACCGAAAAACACTGATTACAGCAAAAGAGCATGAACACGTGCGAAGTCCTGCCCACGAGTTCAGTAAGGCACCCTAAGTTGCATACGTAAGCTCAAAACAATATCGTAAACTATGTAGACATGAATGGTTCCATCAATAATAATAATAAAAACGCCACTTTAAAGAGCCTCTGGTGTCGCCTGTAAAAACACACATTAGTTTTGCAGATGAATGGATCATAATTACAGATAATAATACGTAACTACGTAACGTCGCAAAGCTAATTTAAGCTTTCATTACGCATATGATACTTTCCCTTCAGAAGACACGAATATTTAATATAATCTAAGATGTTCGTGTTCACTAGGAAAACTTCTCAGGAGACGAGAGCTTTTCCCTGCAACTGCGAATTTGGACTGATCAGTATTTGGAGACGTGAAAAATCTTAAACGTGTGTATTCGACGTAGTTGGAATAATTTTGTTCATTAAATTCAAGGAACATGTCCAAAATAATCTTACCCCTTCGTTCTCTCTCTCTCATTCATTCTACGGAATGAATGACACGCACGCACGCACGCACGCACGCACGCACGCATGCGCACACACACACACACACACACACACACACACACACACACACACACACACACACACACAAACACACACACACACACACACACACACACACACACACACACACACACACACACACACACACACACACACGCACACGCACACATGCACACATACACACACACACACACACACACACACACACACACACACGCACACGCACGCACGCACGCACGCTCACGCACACACACACACACGCATGCTCACGCACACATACACACACACACACACGCACGCACGCACGCACGCACGCACGTGCACGTGCGCTCTGTCGTGTGTATGTGGCTGGATATGTCGTGGGCATCCAATCTGATATCTAATGCGAGGGTATTGTATCATAGCCGGCAACCTTGTGAATAAGAATAATAAAAGAAACAGCCTGTCAAACACGTTTATGCGGTCTCTCTAGCCCGTGGCTTTTCGCCCATGCCTGCATGCGATCTATATCGTATAGGTCTTCGAGGCCGCTGTGTTATTTGAGTGGCACATCGTTATTTCACGGGTACATCATGATGTACGAAAAAATTGTTTTGAAAATTGCCTTGCGGCTTAATGTCCAGAAATCTCTAAAGCTTCGGGTACTTAAAGAAAAGTGGACATTTAATAATGTGCATAGATGAAGTAAATTTACTTTTGTAGCAATAAATTTACATTGCTACCTCAACCTTCGGCAATGAAGTGATCGGAACGTGAATCTACCAATGGGCACGAATACTGAGAACTTGTGTCCGTGAAAGCAACATAACAAGCAGAAGACAATCTTAGCTTCAAAACTTCGAGGAATTGATGCTCATCTCTGACGACCAATTTATACTTTCTTATGTTATCAGGTCCCTTAGGCTGACTGCGCATAAAGTGCAAAACCTTGATCATTATATTGCTTTGGCTGCTAGCAGATTTTATGTGCCCAGTTATGCTTCAGCAAATCGCTGCCATGTCCGTGTGCCTGGGATTAAAAGAAGAAAGTGGGGATGACAGTGACGGGCTTTCTTTTCGAACAGTGACATACGATAAGTGCTTGGGGCAATGTCCACAGAAGGAACTGTCGGCTGCTGCGATGCTTGCAAAGAGACGACGGGCTAATGAACAGCTGACAATATGCGCCTGATTGCCACATTAAGGAATATTTGAAGGGTGTTTCGTGCAGGCTGTTCATCACTTCATTTTGGTATTCATGCGATGGTGATCTGCTCTCCTGGCATTTGACGGGATAATTCTAGTCGTTCCGCTTATGGGACCGTCTGGCACCTGGGAGACACTAATTAAGAAAGCAATTTCTTGAAGCGGCTGTTGCCTGACGCAGTGTACTGTGAACTTTGGACTGTACAACGTGTACATGAAACTTCCGACCGGGAATTATAAGAATACTTGCTGCTGTGAAGGCACGGGGTTAAGCCTAGATTACATTAAAGAAAATGCAAAAGGTAATATTCCTTCTCTGACTCTTCATTGTCCTAAAACTGTCCTTTTTTTACTTCTGGTCACTCTGCCTTCTTTTTCTAATTGAAATCGCGAGTCTAGACTTCTGTCTGCTGAAGAGCTGAGCTCCATCACTGCCTGTGCTTTTTAATTGCAATAGTTCAAATGCTTTGCTGAGTCACCCCACATCTGATCTGTAATACAAAAAAGGCGTGAGGCATGCAGACACGGACACACGAGAATTGGACAACATGAACGCCGACTATCAACTGAAGGAAGCGCTCAGGCGAAAAAAGAAAGCAGACACAAAACTCATCTGCGCATGTTCTGAAATGGTAGTACCACTTCTCTTCTCTTGTGTCCGTGTCAGCACGCCTTACCCCTTTTTTGCATTATGAATCCTTACCAACTAGCTGAGCTTTCTGTCGTTCTAAACATCTGATCCGGTCGCTCAAGTTGCAGAGCTGCGGCGTATACAGACCTTGACAATGTCGAATACATGTTTTGTGATGGCTGTTACTATACGCGGAACGTTTGCGATGTTTGATTTTCTGTTTGTTTTTGAGCATTGACTTTATATTCCCCGGATTGCGGTTTTTGCTCTCTTTTCATGGGCCAACTTTAAAGCTAAAAATAGCGCAAATGTCGCTTCGAATCCCAGATAGCTGTTCATGCCGGTTACTATGCACTTCAAGCATTCCACTGGTCTTCCACACTGTCGTTAAAGCAATATAACCGAAAAGTACCCTGACAAGCGCGACAGCAAAACCCAGTTGTTGCGGGAACTTTGTAGACATAAGAACTTTGATTAAAGAAAAAACAGAAAAATGTTAGGCGTAGAACCCTTGCCATTGATGCAGCTGTACGGTTCGAACACTGATCTGAAGAAATAACCGAAGAGCTCAGAGTGCCATTTCCCACACGAGCGATCAAGCGACTACTCAGACAGTTGGAGTTGTGGAGGTGGTAGTAACTTTTCATATCGAGCGCGAAAGTGCACAGAAAAACCGTCTTTATTTTTTCGGGCAAATAGTACCATAAATCACACACGTCAAGTGCTCAGAAGCAAGAAAACTAGTACTACCAAGAATATAGCAATAAAATGTACTTTTACTGCTCATCTATTTACAGCCACCTTCGTCCGAAAACCTTCTAAGGGGCGAGGAGAAAGTATGAAGAAGGTGTCGAAATTTGTTGCCTGCACAGGAAGTGTACAGTGCTGAGGCGATAGGAAAAGCAAGCACTGGCAAAATTGTGCTTACGTCCAGCTTCCGAGCCCTTTCATCCAGGCAGACTCTATTTGCTACTGAGCACGAGGAAGTAGGGTTATCTGAAGAAATAACCACGCGAACTTTGTGGCGAGAAGTGGTGGTAATGCCATTCCAAGCCGCTGGTGGGTATAGCGGACAACGCCGAAGCAGTAAGAGCATAGGCGCTGCATCGCTTTACGAGTTGAGAGATACGCGAGTTATCGCTTTCTTTTTACTTCTATGCTTCGTTATTTTCATGACCTAACATTGTAAATGGTACGTCGTGTTCATAGTGCAAAGGCCCAGCGAGCAGTATTTGACAGCGAGGTGAAGAGGTCAATGCTCGGCAACAGGGTACAGATAGGGCGAGTCTTTTCATTGCGATAGCAATTATACGGATGCTCGAGACGAATTCGCCCCGTCGGCACCGCCGCCGCCGCTGCACTATATATCTTACACCGTGTCTTAAAACGAGGAGCGCGCTTGGCTGCAGAAACGACGAATCGAAGTGGACGCACCATAAACGCTACGCTGAATCGCCTCGGTGGCGGAACAAGTGCAGCGTCCTACCTTGCGCTTTGGGCATGATGGTTGTGCGTTGTTGCCGAGCTGCTGTGCCATTCATCTGAGCGGAAGGGGCCATAAACGCCAAACTAAAATTACCTAGTACTTTACTATGGCCGCTGACTAACACGAACGGTTTCCCGCCGGTCTCAGCTCGCGCACCATCAAGGTGTGACGCCTGCAACTCGTCGTGCCAGCGTTGTGAGGCACCTGGTTGCTGTCGGGGCGCTGTTCCTCATGCCAAGCAGCAGTTGCCTTGTGTGCTGAGTTGCACCAGCATGTAGCATCCGCGCATAGATGCGAGCACCGTCCGAAGAGTTAAGGAGCCACGTTAATCCTTGGTACCGCTGTAAATGCATCGCCCTTCGGGAAAATGTCACATTTTTTTTAACGGCAGATTTGGCTTACCCGAGGATATCATCCATCATCAGCCTGGTTACGCCCACTGCAGGGCAAAGGCCTCTCCCATACTTCTCCAACCACCCCAGTCATATACTAATTGTGGCCATGTTGTCCCTGCGAACTTCTTAATCTCATCCACCCACCTAACTATCTGCCGCCCCCTGCTACGCGTCCCTTCCCGTGGAATCCAGTCCGTAACCCTTAATGACCATTGGTTATTTTCCCTCCTCATTACGTGTCCTTCCCGAGCTCATTTCTTTTTCTTGATTTCAACTTAGATGTAATTAACTCGTGTTTGTTCCCTCACCCAATCTGCTCTTTTCTTATCCTTAATGTTACACCCGTCATTCTGCTTTCCATGGCTCGTTGCGTCGTCCTCAATTTAAGTAGAACTCTTTTCGTAAGCCTCCCGGTTTCTGCCCCGTAGGTGAGTACTGGTAAGACACAGCTGTTATACACTTTTCACTTGAGGGATAATGGCAACCTGCTGTTCATAATCTGTCAATGCCTGCCAAACGCACCCCAGCCCATTCTTATTCTTCTGATTATTTCAGCCTCATGATCCCGATCCGCGGTTACTACATGTCCTAAGTCTCGCTACCTATTGTAAACTGCTGTTCTCTTCCCAGACTGTTAAACATTACTTTCGTTTTCTGCAGATTAATTTTTAGACCCACCCTTCTGCTTTGCCTCTCCAGGTCAGTGAGCATGCATTGCAATTGGTCCCCTGAGTTACTAAGCAAGGAAATATCATCAGCGAATCGCAAGTTACTAAGGCATTCTCCATTAACTCTTATCCACAATTCTTCCCAATCCAGGTCTCTGAATAGCTCCTGTAAACACGCTGTGAATAGCGTTGGAGAGATCGTATCTCCCTGCCTGTGCCTTTCTTTATTGGGATTGTGTTGCTTTCATTATGGAGGACTACGGTGGCTGTGGAGCCGCTATATATATCTTTCAGTATTTTTACATACGGCTCGTCTACACCCTGATTCCATAACGCCTCCATTAATGCTGAGGTTCCTACTGAATCAAACGCTTTCTCGTAATCAATGAAAGCAATATATAAGAGTTGCTTATATTCCACACATTTCTCTATCACCTGACTGATATTGTGAATATGGTCTATTGTTGAGTAGCCTTTACGGAATCCGACCTGGTCCTTTGGTTGACAGAAGTATAAGGTATTCCTGATTTTATTTGCGATTACCTTAGTAAACGCTTTGTAGGCAACGCCCAGTAAGCTGTTCGGTCTATAATTTTGAAAGTCTTTGGCATCCCCTTTCTTATGAATGAAGATTACGTTGGCGTTCTTCCAAGATTCCGGTACGCTCGAGGTCATGAGGCACTGCGTATACAGGTTGGCCAGTTTTTCTACAACAATCTGACCACCATCCTTCAACAAATCTGCTGTTGCTGATCCTCCCTAGCTGCTTTCCTTCTTTGCATAACTTCGAAGGCTTTCTTTATTTCTTCCGGCGTTACTTGTGGGATGTCAAATTCCTCTAGACTATTCTGTCTTCCATTATCGTCGTGGGTGCCACTGGTACTGTATACATTTGTATAGAACTCCTCAGCCACTTGAACTATCTCATCCATATTAGTAACGATATTGCCGGCTTTGTCTCTTAACGCATACATTTGACACTTGCCTATTCCTAGTTTCTTCTTCACTACTTTTAGTCTTCCTCCGTTCCTGAGAGAATGTCCAATTCTACCCATATTATACTTGGTTATGTCAGCTGTCTTGCGCTTGTTGATTAACTTGAAAAGTTCTGCCAGTTCTATTCTAGCTGTAGGGTTAGAAGCTTGTATACAATGGCGTTTCTTAATCAGATCTTTGGTCTCCGGCGATAGCTTATCGCTATCCTGTCTAGCGAAGTTACCACCGACTTCTATTGCACACTCCTTAATGATGCCCTTAAGATTGTCATTCATTGTTTCCACAGTAAGGTCCTCCTGCTGAGTTAAAGCCGAATACCTGTTCTGTAGCTTGATCCGCAATTCCTCTATTTCCTATCTAGCCGCTAACTCATTCATCGGCTTCTTATGTACCAGTTTTTTCCGTTCCGTCCTCAAGTCTAGGCCTATTCGAGTTCTTACCATCCTATGGTCACTGCAGCGCACTTTGCCGAGCACGTCCACATCTTGTATGATACCAGGGTTAGCGCAGAGCATAAGGTCTATTTCCTTTCTAGTCTCGCCATTCGGACTCCTCCACGCCCTCCACGGCTATCCCGCTTGCGGAAGAAGGTATTAATTATCCACATATTATTCTATTCTGCAAACTCTACTAATAACTCTCCCCGGCTATTCCTTGAGCCTATGGCATATTCCCCCACTGACTTGTCTCCAGCCTGCTTCTTGACTACCCTGGCATTGAAGTCGTCCATCAGTATAGTGTATTTTGTTTTGACTTTAGCCATCGCCGATTCCACGTCTTCATAGAAGCTTTCGACTTCCTGGTCATCATGACTGGATGTACGGGCGTAGACCTGTACGACCTTCAATTTGTACCTCTTATTAAGTTTCACAACAAGACCTGCCACCCTCTCGTTAATGCTATAGAATTTGTGTATGTTACCAGCTATATCCTTATTAATAAGGAATCCGACTCCAAGTTCTCCTCTCTCCGCTAAGCCCCGGTAGCACAGGACGTGCCCGCTTTTTAGCACTATGTATGCTTCTTTCGTTCCTAACTTCACTGAGCCTTATTATATCCCATTTACTGCCCTCTAATTCCTCCAATAGCATTGCTAGACTCGCCTCACTAGATAACGTTCTAGCGTTCAACGTGTCCAGGTTCAGATTCCAATGGTGGCCTGTCCGGAACCAGGGATTCTTAGCACCCTCTTCTGCGTGGCAGGTCTGACCACCGCCATGGTCAGTTGCTTCGCAGTTGCTGGGGACTGAGGGCCGGGGTTTGATTGTTGTATTCATGTAGGAGGTTGTGACCAAGTACTGCATCAGGGTGGCCAATCCTGCTGTGATGAGTGAGTGCGTTACCGGATCTGCTCACCGGGATCAGGCCGCACTCCAGGCCTGTTTATGCAATTTTATCAACACGCGGATTTTTTTAGTAATCCGATAGAAAATTGCGCGGCACCAGGATTCGAACCACGGTCCTCTTGCAGGCAAGGCGGATGCTCTACCTTGGCGCCACAGCTGCAATACCCGTAGATAGGACATTGTAAAAGCTCGGTTCCGAAGAGCAGCGTGAACACGATGAGCATCGAAGAGTGGAAAATCGTAATGTTGAACAACGGTGTCGTGCTAAGACTGGGCAGAAGAATAAAGCATTTCATATCCCCATCGACGGCATCAGAGTAGTTTTCTAACAGCTTCGCTGGCCAGTCAATTTCGCAGGGTCGGGATGGCGAGTCAATATTTTTGTCTTGACAACTCGTTTTTTCGGACATACGACTGTTTCTAATAAGTGCAGCCTGCGATGAGCGCGACATAAGTTCGCGTGCAATGTTGGGAAGCGCTGACTTTCATTGCGAATGCACAGACACTGAACCTTCTACACTGTTACAAAATGTTGACAGTTAAGCTGCTACACCGCTAGAATGGAATATTTTAGGCCACAGTCTTGTTTTTGTCACCACCACGGTCAGGTTTACCAACAACGTGCTTTCTTTGGCAAAACGCGCACGCACACACAAACACACACACACACACACGCACACGCACACGCACACACACACACACGCACACCCACATGCACGCACGCACGCACACGCAGAACAACAGAAAACAAGGCCTCAGCTTTGCGACAACAACGTGCCAGGTCACCGCTGTCGCCATCTGTCATTCGGAGTCCCTTGGGAAATTAGCTGTCACACAGTTCGCCCATCGAGGGGAGCTCGACGGCAGCTTTGCGCATTGAACAACGCGTATTCTCGCTACTGAGGCTTGAAATTATTGCTTCGGCCATTGCTCTCAGAAATGAAGCAAGTTCCTGGCGTACACACTTCACTGATGTGTATGCACGCTCCGTTTCACTATTTGAACAAGCCTCCTGGTTTCATCGTTGTTGAAATGACGTATACGACCAATGTTGAGTGATAATTTCTTGCGTTCTTCTTTGCTTGTACGTACTATAAGACATTTCATTAGTATTATTCTTGAAAGAAACTTTGTAAGCGGGGTTTTCGTTTTCTTCAGTACCATGATCACATAATTTACCGTGTGTCAACCATTAATGAAAGCGACCTTGTGCATCATGATTACTATTATCAACAGTTTACTCCGACGTCAGCTGTCACTACATTCTTGTTATTTATGTGTCCTAGTAGAACCTCGCAGTGTTCTACTAGGACACATAAATACCCAAGAAAGTGGATGGGAAAACGGCGCCACGGTAGCTCAATCGGTAGAGCATCGTACGCGAAATGCGAAGGTTGTGGTTTCGGTTCCCACCTGCGGCAAGTTGTTTTTTCACCCACTGTAATTCCCATTAATTTATCGCTTCTTTATTTGCATTTATTAAGAACAAGTAATTTCCCCTATGTAGTCCTTGGTGTCAGTGTTTGTTGGCTTCTCATGATATGACTAATAAAATCGGGCCCCTCGGTTAACCCAGTGTCTTCTCGTTTATATATATATATATTGTTACGTGAAGAAAGATACAGACGGAAGAGGCTATTTACACTGGACTGGAGCCAGAACGCCAGGCCGACATTTTCTCGCGCCAAGGGCACAGACCCACTTCGTCGTCGTTCTCGCGGCGGCTCGTCTCTCGGGTATCTACCGATAATATCGTAATACTACCCCCCGGTGGCAGAAGCGCCGTCACGGTGCTTTTAAATATCCAAGACATGTGGAGAGTTGTAGGGCTTGAGTCGGGTGACGTGGACAATGTCACTGGTTGTCACACCGGAGGACGTGGCTAGAACAATTTCATAGGTGACATCGGTCACTTGGCGGAGCACGCGATATGGACCGGTATAACAGGAAAGCAGTTTCTCACAAAGGCCAACTTTATGCGATGGTGACCAAAGCAACACGTGGGTGCCGGGCGCAAAATGGACATCACGGTGACGGAGGTCGTAGCATCGCTTCTGTTTGTCTTGAGAGACTTGCAGACGAACGCGCGCAAGTTGACGAGCATGGTCAGCACGGGCGATTGCATCACGGGCATAAGCGCTAGTTGAAGCCGTGGTGGACGGAAGCACGGTGTCTAGTAGTAGCGTCGGTTCGCGGTGATACAAGAGGTAAAACGGGAAAAGCTGGTAGTTTCGAGACGGGAAGAGTTGTATGCAAAGGTATTGTAGGGTAGAGCCAGGTCCCAGTCCCCGTGGTCGTCTGAAACGTATTTGGATAGCATGTCTGTAAGGGTACGGTTCAAACGCTCAGTGAGGCCGTTCGTTTGAGGGTGGTAGGAGGTAGTAAATTTATGCTGAATGGAGCAGGCCCGCATGATGTCGTCAATGACTTTCGCCAAAAACGTACGGCCACGATCTGTTAGCAATGGACGCGGAGCACCATGCATAAGAATGATATCATGTAGAAGGAAGTCCGCAACGTCAGTTGCGCAACTGGTCGGAAGAGCTCGGGTTATGGCGTAGCGGGTCGCGTAGAGAGCCGCGACTGCAACCTCCTTGTTTCCTGATGTAGATTCCGGAAATGGGCCGAGAATGTCTAAGCCAACACGATCGAAGGGCTCAGCAGGGATGTCGAGCGGCTGCAGGTAATCAGCGGGGGGCTGGGAAGGCTTCTTGCGTGGTTGGCAAAGTTCACAAGCGGCGACGTAACGTCGTACGGAACGGGCAAGGCCCGGCCAGAAAAAACGGCGACGTACACGGTCATAGGTTCGAGATACGCCGAGGTGTTCTGCCGGCGGTGCTTCGTGGTACTCTTCTAGAACGGTTCAGCGGAGGTGTTTAGGTATGACAAGCAGGAACTCTGAGCCGTCCGGATGAAGGTTACGACGGTACAGAGTACCGTCGCGGAGGACGAAGAGGCCTAGAGTGGCGTCGGCCGGAGAGTGTTCAAAACGGTCGATGAGTCCTCTGATGTTGGCGTCGCGACGTTGCTCGTCGGCGAAATGAAGCAGCTGCGACACAGAGAATACAGAAGCAGCACTGGTAATATTGGAGGAGTCAGGGTCGTCAATAGGGTAACGCGACAAGCTGTCAGCCTCTTGGTGCAGGCGGCCAGACTTGAAGACCGCAGAATACGAAAATTCTTGTAGTCTCAAAGCCCATCGACCAAGACGGCCTGTAGGATTTTTTAGGGATGAGAGCCAGCGGAGAGCATGATGGTCAGTGTCTACGGAAAAATGGCGACAGTAGAGGTAAGGACGGAACTTCGCAGCCACCCAGGCTACAGCAAGGCATTCTCGTTCCGTAATAGAATAGTTGCGCTCCGATGGTGTGAGGAGGCGGGTTCCATAAGCATTAATGCGAACTTGGCCACGCTGACGCTGGGCTAAGACGGCAACTATGCCATGACCGCTGCCATCTGTACGCAATTCTGTAGGGGCATCAGGGTCGAAGTGGGCGAGAATGGGTGGTGAGGAGAGAAGAGTGACGAGACGAGAAAAGGCGGCGGCTTCTGCAGTACCCCACGAGAATTGTACGCCTTTCTTCAAAAGATTAGTGAGGGGTCTAGCAAATGCCGTAAAATCTTGAACAAAACGACGAAAGTACGAGCATAGTCCAAGAAAACTTCGAACGTCTGCGGCTGTCTTCGGAACCGGAAAGTCTCCGACAGCGCGAGTTTTGTCGGGATCAGGCTGTGCTCCGGAAGCATCAACGAGGTGGCCCAAAAAAGTAATTTGGCGGTGGCCGAAACGACATTTCGACGAGTTAAGTTGCAGCTTCGCCTTTCGAAATACATCAAGTATAGCTGTTAGGCGCTCAAGGTGAGTGTCGAAAGTGGGCGAGAAGACGATGACGACGTCGAGGTAGCAGGGACATGTGGACCATTTCAAACCACGGAACAAGGAGTCCATCATACGCTCAAAGGTGGCAGGGGCGTTGCATAGTCTAAACGGCATTACCTTAAATTGGTATAGGCCATCAGGTGTGATGAGCGCGGTTTTTTCTCTGTCCATATCGTCAACAGCAATCTGCCAGTATCCAGAACGAAGATCGATAGTAGAGAAATAGCTGGAACCGTGGAGGCAGTCAAGGGCGTCGTCTATACGTGGGAGCGGTCAAACGTCCTTCTTAGTAATGTTGTTCAGATGGTGGTAGTCTACACAGAAGCGCCACGTGCCATCCCTCTTCTTAACCAACGCTACCGGTGACGCCCAGGGACTCGAAGAAGGCTCAATCATGTTTTTGTCTAGCATTTTGTTGACTTCGCTTTGAATTACTCGGCGTTCCGACGCAGAAACTCGATACGGTCGTCGGTGAATAGGAGTAGCATCGCCAGTAAGAATCCGATGCTTGACCGCGAGCGTCTGGCCTAAAGGGCGATCGTCGAAGTCGAAAATATCTCTGTAGGACGATAATACTTGGTAACGGTCTTCCGCCTGCGCAGAAGACAGGTTCGTCGTAACCATTTTCTGTATCTTGGGATGGGCGGCCGAGGCTGGCACGATGGGCCTGCTAAGCTCGCAAGAAGCATCGGTTGATAACGGTGCCACGTGATGGTCGCCGAGACAATCAAGGTTGGCAAGGCAAATACCTTGCGGTAGAATTTGCTGTGCCAATCCAAAGTTAAAGATAGGTATGCGAGTGCGATTCGCAGTAATAGTAAGTATACTGTGAGGCACGGTAACGGCATACTGTAAGGGAATGTTGGGTAGAGGAGTGACGAGGTACTCGCCATCAGGGACTGGTGGGGAAGACAAGCGTTCAATATAGGCTATTGATTTTGGCGGCAGGCGAATAAAGCCGGTGGGGTGTAGGCGGCATTGGGGTGCGTCAGAAGGTTCTGCGAGAATCGGCAACTCAAGGCGAAGGGTACAAAGGTGGTAGCCTGACGTGGTCGAACCTCACATGTCGACATAGCAGCAGTGTCGGGTAGCCGCGTGATGCGGTGTGTGATACGGCGGCCCTTAGCCTGTTCAAGGCGACGGCATTCTTTAATGATGGCGTCGATTGTTGAGACGTTGCCATAAACAAGCAAATTGAAAGCGTCGTCATGGATGCCTTTTAGGACATGTGACACTTTATCAGCTTAAGACATAGCGTCGTCAGCTTTTCGGCATAGAGTCAAGGCGTCGAGGATGTATGAAACGTACGGCTCTGTAGATGTGTGAACACGAGACGCAAGAGCCTTTCTCGCGGCAACCTTGCGGCCAATGGGGTCGCCGAACAGTTCCCTGAGCTTTTCTTTGAAATTGTCCCAACTGGTTATCTCGTCGTCATGCGTCTGGTGCCACACGCGTGGGGTGCCGCCGAGATAAAGGTGACATTGGCGAGCATGATCGTTGGGTCCCACCTGTTATTAGCGCTGTCATGTTCATATAGCTTGATCCATTCGTCAACGTCCTCTCCCTCCAGGCCAGAGAACACACCAGGGTCGCGATGTTTGGCAACCGTGACGACGGGAGCAGTCGGACAAGCCGAAGCCGTTGCAGAGGTGGTCTCGTCGCCGGGAGGCATGGTGACAAGCTTGATGTACCGACCACTCCGGAGTGCCGTGGCGAGGACGGGGATCGCTCACCTCCACCAGAATGTTACGCGTAGAAAGATACAGAGGGAATAGGCTATTTACAAGCTATTTACACTGGACTGAAGCCAGAGCGCCAGGCCGACATTTTCTCGCGCCAAGGGCACAGACCCACTTAGTCGTCGTTCTCGCGGCGGCTCGTCTCTCGGGTATCTACCGATGATATCGTAATATATATATATATATATATATATATATATATATATATATATATATATATATATATATATATATATATATATATATATATATATATATATATATATATATATATATTTTTTTTTTTTCCTGCGTTCGGCCGATCCCAGCATAGTGTACGATGTAGAAGTGTTAGGCAGGGTAAAAGCAGAACAATTCAGTCTGGTACTTTCAAACAAATATACAGACTTAGAACAGCGAGATGAAGATGTCATAGCGGTAATGAAAGGAGCCTTAACTAGGCCGGCTACAGAAACAGCAATTTAAGCGCCAGATAGCGCACCAAAGAAATCTATTGGGCAGGCTTTCCCAAGCAACGAAGGACCTAATAAAAAAACGACAAAGAATGAAAGTGTCTAACTCAAGAGATCAGATAGAATTCTTGGAACTGTCAAAATGATCAACAAAGAGAAACTGAAGGATATTCGAAATTATAACATGAGAAAGACCGAGGAAGCTCTAAAAAATGGACGCAGCATGAAATCAGTGAGAAGGAAACTTGGCATAGGACAAACTAAGATGTATACACGCAAAGATAAGCATGGTAATATCATCAGCAATCTCGAGGGTATAGTAAAAGCGGAAGAATTTTATACTGACTCATAGAGCACCGAGAGAACCCACGGTAACTCCATTCAAAGTAGTAATTAGCAGGTTACAGAGGCTCCTTGTATAACTAGCGATGAAGTTAGAAGGGCCTTGCAAGACGTAAAACGGGGAAAAGTGGCAGAAGAAGATTGAATAACTGTCAATTTAATCAAAGATGGAGGAACTATCATGCTTGAAAAGCTTGTAGCCCTTGATATGCAATGTCTCAGCGATTTCAAGCGGTCCAGAGAATGGGAAGAATGCCAAAGTTATAATAATTCACAAAAGGTAATAGACCCATTAGCTCGGTTTTAGTATTTTATCAAAATATTCACCAAGATAATTTCCAATAGAATAAAGGCAACACTTGACTTCAGTCAACCGAGAGAACAAACAGGCTGGCTTTAGGAGGGGATACTCTACAATGGATCACATCCATGTCAGTATTCAGGTAATCGAGAAATCTGCAGAGTACAATCTCTCTATATGGCTTTCATAAATTACGGAAATGTATTTGATTCAGTAAAGATACCAGCAGTCACAGAAGCATTACGTAATCAAGGAGTACAGGAGGCTTACGTAAATATCTTGGTGAATATTTACAGATAATGCCGAGCTACCGGGGAAGTGCCCTAACGAACTTTCCTCCTACAGACCGATCGCCTTAGCCAGTTGCGTCGGCAAAGTAATGGAAATAATTGTCTTGGCAAGGATGGAGTTGCTCCTAGATAGCAATAATTGCTTTCCTGATTTTATGCATGGATTCAGAAGAGGACGTTCTTCCACTGGCGATATTGTCGATTGGTCTCCACTGTTGAACAGGAAGAAAAGTCGCCATCGGATAGTTGGAGCTGCTTTTCTGGATATTAAGGGCGCATATGACGATGCACTCCATTATGCAATCCTTGATGCACTGGAAGATATCGACGTTGGTGGCCGGTTATATGCATGGATTGTTAGCTACCTCAGTGGCCGGGCAATGCATATGTCAAGTGATGGCGACACCGGCCAGTACAATATCCATCGAGGTGTCCCACTAGGGGCTGTTCTGAGTCCAACTCTTTTCAATGTTACATTGATTGGCCTTGCATCTGAACTTCCTAACACTGTCAAGATTAGCACATATGCCGACGTCATATGCGTATGGGCTTCTGGAGCCACCCACCCCCAAATGCGTGCTAGACTTCAAAGCGCAGTGACAATCACATCTATGTATCTGAAGCGTCAAGGCCTCCAGCTCTAAACAGCTCTCCAGCTCTCCGTTCACGCGGAAAGAAATGACCAGGTATCTGATAATCGTTAACGGCAGTAACAGATTCTTGACTTAGTCATAGACCTGACGTTACTTGGTCAAGACACGTACCCGCACTGAAATCAAAGCCGAGGAGTTTTCTTCACGTCGTTCGTGTCGTTGCAAGAACAAGATTGGGCACCTCGGACTCGTCTTTACTTCAATTGTACCAAGCACTATTCGTAGGGTATATACGGCACAGCATACCGGCGCTCTCAAGAATTGGACTTAGCTGTGTGCGCACGCTGGAGAGCATTCAAGCTAAGCCATTGCATACATATTTGCGCCTCCCGCTATGGACGTGAACCAATGGAACAATAGTGGAAGCTCGTGCTTGTACTAATGGCGTATACTTGCTCTACGAGCCTCTTCGATTGTACCTTCGCGTGTCGACCCGACATAGGTACCATCCCCTGTCATTGCTTCCTGCCACCAACCTAGGTTCCAGCTTTTCAGGGACTCTATCGCTTCATTACAGTATTTTTACGTCAACATTTCCTCCCACCTGTATTACCAGAATACCCCCATGGGTTCTGCCCAAACCACTCGTTACATTGGAGATCCCTAGAATTACAGAAAAGTCATCAGTTGCATCCATTGCCCTCAAGTAACTTACCTTGTTTTCCATTTCTGCTGAGTACGGAGATACTGCACAAGTGTATACCGATGGCGATGTCACACCATATGCCTCAACTACCGCCTTCGTCATCCAACATATGATCATCGTTCGGTGGTTTAAACTAGACCATAGGTCAACATTAACTGCCGCAAAACTTGTTGCTATCCGGGAGGCACTTCAATTTCTCCCCGAGGAGTGTCCTCACGCAAGGACGATATTCCGCGGTTCCAAGCCAGCTGTTCAAACGGTTGCCTGTCTTCAGGTGGGGCCTGCATTATTCAATGGCTATTGAAACTACATAGCATCTCGACCACGCAAATAAAAATGGCCACAATGTCACCTTTCTGTGGATACCTTCACACATAGGAAACGAACAGGCAGACGCTGAAGCGAAAACTGCTTTAAATAGTGCTTCTGGAGTACGCATTCCGTTCTCACGAACAGACACAAACGCTCTACTTAGTCGCGTAATACGCAATCGTACGTTGGAACGCTGGACCCAACCAGATTGACGACACAAGTGAGTACACAAATGGGACCAAGAAATGATATTTCGTATGCCTCACAAGCTCAAAGAAGGCCGAAGTATGGTGCACCGGATTTGCCTTGGGGCAGCATTCACCAGCCGTTATAGACATCTGATAGAATGCTATGATACTAGCCCAAACTGAATACTGTAAGGTTCCAGAAACACTTGATAATATATGTTGCGTGTGTCTCACGTACGCGCAAGAACGACAGCAACTAGTCTCTTCCATTGCAAACGACGATAAGACGCCGACATCAGACGAGTTTCCTTTAAGTCTTTGGCCTAATGCAATTAGCGCAGCCCCGATAACGAGTGCCGTTATAGCCTCTCTCCAAGACACTGGGCTGGACGCACGGCTTTAGGGATGCCGCAGCGCTGTGAACTTGTATACACGCATCTATTCCTCACACATCACCGCCACCACCACCACCACCACCACCCCCACCACCACCACCACCACCACCACCACCACCACCACCACCACCACCATCATCATCATAATAATAATAATAATAATAATAATAATAATCATCATCATCATCATTACCAGCATCATCATCACGCCACCACTTCCACCAGCACCACCATAACCTCCATCATCATCATCATCAACAACAACAACAACAACATCGTCATCATCACCACTACCACCACCACCACCACCACCATCATCATCCCTTTTCCGCCCCGTCCCTTCTCCCCAGTGTAGAGTAGCAGGTAAGGGCAAGTTATAGCTCAAGTCGACCTCTCTGCCTTTCTGTAAATAAATCACTCTATCCTTTTTAATTCTGCACAAGAAAAGTAGAAATATACCTATAAAGAAATGAGTCAGAAAGGAGACACAATCTCTCCAAAGCTAGTCACTGTGTGCTTGGAAGAAGCATTCAAGCCATTAAACTGGGAAGGCTTAGGAGTAAGGATCAACGGTGAATATCTCAGGAACATTCAGTTTGCAGATGGCATTGTGATGTTCCACAGAACTGTGGGGACGAGTTACAACACATGATTGAGGACCTTAACAGAGAGAGTAACAGAGTTGGGTGGAACAATAATGTGCAGAAAACAATGATAAAGCTCAATAGCCTGGCAAGGGAACAAGAGTTCAGGATAGGCAGTCAACCTCTAGAGTCTGGGAAGGACTACATCACCTAGGTCAATTATTCAAAGGGGACCCTGATCATGAGAAGAATAAAAATGGGTTGGAGCGTATACAGCAAACATTGTCAGATTATGACTGAAAGCTTACCATTATCATCAAAAAGGTGTACAATCAGTGCATTTTGCCGGTGCTAACATATTGGCAGAAGCATGGAGATTAACAAAGAAGCTCGAAAACAAGTCAAGAACCGCACGAAGAGCGATAGAATGAAGTATGTTAGGAGTAACGTCAAGAGACAGGAAACAAGTGCTGTGGATCAGAGAGTAAACGGGGATAGCCGATAGCCGAGCAAATGCTGCTGGGTAGGTCATGTAATGTGTAGGTTAGATAACCGGTGGACCATTAGGATTACAGAATGGGTGCCAAGAGAAGGGAAGCGCAGTTGAGGACGGCAGAAGACTAGGTGGGATGATGAAATTAAGAAATTCGCAAGCTCTAGTTGAAATCGGTTGGCGCAGGGCAGGGGTAGTTGGCGATCGCAGGGAGAGGCCTTCGTCCTGCAGTGGACATAAAATAGGCAGATGATGATATATATTATATCATAAGAAGCCAACAAACAAAGACACGAAGGGCAACATAGGAGAAATTACTTGTACTGAGTAATTGAATTAAAGGAATGATAAATTAATGGCAATGAAAGTGGATGAAAAAAAGAACTTGCCGCAAGTGCAAAACGAGCCCGTGTCTACGCATTACGCGTGCGATTCTCTACCAATTGAGCTACGACGGCGCCGTTTTCCCATCCACTTTCTTGAGTCTTTGTGTTTTACTACTAGAACTAATCTTAGGAGTGTTAACCAGCGCCACCACTTCCAAACGTTGGAGGCCGATGTAGAACATCCTTTCCGCCGCAGGCGTCATGAGTACGTGATCTTTTTGGGTGAAGGCAAATGGCCAATAAACCCACACACACTACCTGAAAGCAGCAATGTTACCGGATTCGAGACCCTCATTATGTAATGAACGAGAAGAAAGGGGTTCAACGAGGGACCTTATTTTTATTAATCATGTCATAAGAAGTCAACAGACAATGACACGAAGGACAACATAAGGAAATTACTCTGAGTAATTCTAGTAGTAAAACATGAATACCCAAGAAAGTAGATGGGAAAACGGCGCCGCGGTAGCTCAATTGCAATGCGAAAACGTGGGATTGTTGCCCACCTGCGGCAGGTTCATCTTACATCCACTTTAATTGCCATAAATTCATCATTTATATCATTTATAAACGGATAGAATCATACAACGCGCCATGTACTACGTCACGCAAAAGTGGTAGTCTTGCCGAAAGTGATCGTCTGAGAACATATCCCTTGGAGAAGACTGGCAACGCAGCCTGCCTAGCGGCACAGTACCTCAGTGCCGGTCCCGGGACGACCAAAAGCGCTAGCGGCGCTGTATGCTCGGTGCGTGGCAGGCAAAATTGCAACACAAGGGCGCAACCTTGTAGTTGTTTTGGCCTCGAATATTTACAAGAAATCCCACGTTGATGTCGATGCCGCAGGGTGTTGCACGTTTGCGGTTGATGACACGCACGTACTTTGAAATTGAATTTAAATATATTTCAGCCTAATATTGATATTTCGTAGATGTTGTGCCTGTTAACTCAAACCGATTTCACAAGTTATTTCGATTGGTAATTTTTGTGTCACTGTTCCTGTAATAATCTAAAATGAAATCCTCCTTACAAATTTACAGACATTCAACCTAAATTTATCTGCGCTCCGTGCATGCCTCCTTCGCATTTTTCCTTGGCGTCGTTTCACTCGTGCTAGTCGCTACCGAAACAGCCTTCGCAAACACTGAGGCACAGCAGTGACGTTCTCCTCCACGTGCCTTTCATGTTGGGCTCTGTTGGGTTAGCCTGGTATGTTTGAGTCCTTGGAAGTCGTGGTATATAGAGGCACTAATACTGTATGTCGTCCATACGTATTTTTTCTTTTCGTGTAGTGGAGAAATTTTCTATACTGCAGCCAGTATTGTAAACGTAGTAATGTACCAGTGTAGTAGTACAGAAGCAGTAAGTAAAACTGCAACGAGGTTTCTTATGGCTTTACCCGCTTATCTAACTCACCTTGCCATGCGCCACTGGGTGCTAAGGCAATATGGAACACCCATGTTCTGTTTTCTTTAAATCAATAAATGTGTGTGGCAGGAGAGGTTGGCATCATGGGTGACGCCCGCTACTCCTTTGCTCTTAGGCAAACGGTACTTATAAATAAACTGGTCAGCCAAAAGAAACAACAAAAGAGAAAGACATTTACAGCACCTAAAAAAGATAGGCCGGCTGAAACAGACTCAGAAAAGAATATAATATCAACATAAAAGGTAAATATAGGTTAGGAGGTAAGGGCAATATGTGCCATGAGAACATTAATAAAGCTAACTTCTGCGTCAGGAAAGTGAGAAACAATATTTGTGGGCACAAAAAGTGAAATATGTGAGTGGATTTGTGTTCTTAGTGTGTGAGCGCGCAGGGACAAAAATATCCGCTTTACACAAGAATGGGTAGGGGAGTGCACAATTCCGAAACTCATTACAGAAGTTGCTCTGATAGAGCAATTGAGGAAATCAAAGCTTGTCGCAGCACAGCGGTCGCTATTCACTGGCCAAATTCGCTAGGCTTAGTCATCATTGCTTCATGGTGCAGCCACTGAAAGCACCTCTGCATTTGTACTGTAACACGTATATAAGAAACAAGGCGCGCCTATGAGGTTTCGGGAAATGCCAGCCGGCATCTGTAGTCACAGAGTACGTCTCTGGGCTGAGGTTCTGAAGCCAGCACGAAGAAATAATTATGCATGCGACGACCTTTGCTTAGCAGAAGATTTCGGCAACAAGTGCTACGTAGATAAACTGAGCCTCTTGTAGGTCATCTGCTTGTTCAGTCACGTTGGTGTAGTGTTTCAGCTTCAGTGGGGCAACACGTCACCCCTGCCGCGCCAAGTAATTTAGGCTGCTATATTAAGAAGCTTTCGAGGCCGATGGCTTTATTGGAAGAAGAATTCCCTAGAAAAGGAGATTGAGAACACTTTTCGAGGCTTGAGACGCATGTCGTTACTTGCGTGGGGGCAACGTGTTAAACGAGCCTGCAAAGCTTTGACTACACCAGGAGGCAAGCGCCACCTCCTGGCAAAAAAAAAAAAAAAAAAGATCGCCTAACACTTCACCGGCAGGAACACTCAGTGGCTGGTACACGAGTCCTACGAGTTTAAGACAATCGTTATTTCGAAGTTCTGCGCTAGCTTATGGACGAGGGTAGGACTAGCATGCCAGGATGAAACGCGCGGTGCTTCCACGAACTCTAATCTTTCGAAAGCACTGTGCTGAAGATAGTTTTTTTTTTACTCTCGGCGACATGGTGTTGAGCGGTGGCGGCGGACGCAATGTTTTTGCCGTGTTGAACCATTAACCGTCTACTTGATTCATATTAATAATTAATCTTTAAAATTTCAAATAATTAGTGGAGGTAGGCTAATGTAAAATTTTTCGAATAGGGATCGAATGCGAGTGGTAAGTATCGAATGTCAAAGCGAATATCGAATTGTAAGGCATAGACGCATATAGTTGCGGCAGGAATATTTATTTCGGTATAATTAGATGCCCCGTTTGTACTGACTAATGAAATAGTAAAAAGAAAGGACATCAGCTATCGCGGGCAACTAGCATCAGTTTTAAACGCAGCATTGCGAATTTTCTATAAGATAACTGTAAGAACAGCCTATCAACATTTTTATAGCCCGGCTGCAAACAAGCTTTCCAAGAATGAATGGCTAATGTAAATCTACCTTTCCGGAAAACGCGAAATAATAGTTTATGGAGTCGATCACAAGTCGAAAGTTAAAAGAAAAGAAAGCTACTGAAGGACCTCTGTGACGTAGACGCATGTAAAAGGGCCCGTTGCATGAAAGCACCAGTGATTTTGGTGCAAAAGAGAAAAATAATTGTAGGCGACTTTAATTTTTGACTTGGGTGTCTCTTAGTGGCACTCGCACCTAGGCGTTGGTGTTCTTTAGGTTAACCTTAAGTGAACGCAACGCACAAACGAACCCGGAGGCAACTGTTTTCAACTAATTAGCCGGCTAAATATCATGCCATCATCTGCTGCGTGACGCCATTGTTGACGTTATTCCGACTTCCACATCCGGGTTTCCAGAAACTTCGCCATAGTCATGCTCAAGTGGCGGGTCTCTCAAGACCTACGATCCTATGCCTTGCTGTGCGGTAATCAATGATTTCCAAATAATTCTAATTATTTCAGACTCAGAAATAACTGAAATTGTAACTTAACTTGTGCTCCGACGTCATATCTATAATGAAACCCATGAATATAACTCTGCATTATTTTTTTACCATTTTTTTTCTGATTTATTTTGCATTTCGTCTTCGGTCGTTTCAGTGATTTCTCATTAATATTAATTATTCGAGACACTTCAGTAACTCAACTTCTTACTAAATTTATGTTCTAATATCAAGTCTGTAATGAAACCCATAAATTCTGTACGGTACAACTTTTTCTATTTTTTTTCTGATTTATTTTGAATTCCGCCTCCGGTCGTCTCAGTGATTTCTAAATAATTCTAATTATATCGGACGCGACAGTAAGTAAACTTGAAACCAAACTTATGCTCTGATATCATGTCCATAACGAAACCCATAAATTTTGTACTGTACTATCGGTTCTCTATTTTTCTGATTTATTTTGAATTTCGTCGCCCGTCGTTTCAAAAGGTGAACCGGGAGTGCTGCGCAATAAACAGCAGTGTCCCTCGATGCTTGTGCTATTAAAGAAATAAACAGAGAAGAAAAGGTAAGAAAAAGGAAAGCTCGAGCCTGTACGTTTACCTGTAATTGAAAAAAAGAAAAGCTCAATGAAACATGGGTTTATGATTTTTAAGTTTTAAGTTTTCCCACAGTTCTTTGGTGCGAAGCAGTAATCGATTAAATGCATGTTGATGCACACTTCTTTTGAAATACGGCTGGTTCAATAAGTGAATTATTGTTTGTCTGACAGGCACGTGGTCACAACCACCCGATTACTTGAAGCATTTATCAATTATAGAATGACCGGTTGCCCAAACTTCTCTTGCGTAAGAACCATCGCCTTGCCGTGGCAGGTCGCTTCGTAATAAAGGAACTGTCGTTCCTAATTGTTTCTCCAAAATCTCTGGAAAAAGAGAAAGGCGCGCGGCTTTGACCGCACGAGGCCGACTATGGTCAACGGACAGTTTAAACGAAATCCTTCGAGCTGTGGCCGTTATAAGGTTAAGCAAGAATCGAGGGACGAACCACCCACGTCGCGAGTGCTAATATACCCAGAGGCAGCTGCGGCACAGACTCAGATTTCTGCGTACTTTCACGTGGCATAGTTCTTGCAAATTGTCACACGAATATATCTCACAACCTGTTCTGAGGACAGGGAGAAACACTGGCTTCAGTTCTCGCTTCTAATAAATGTCAGCGTTGTTACGAAGGACGGAGATTAAGCAACAAATGTTGCATACCCTTTCTCGAGGGCTGCAGTTTGCTGCGGTGTTATTTAAAATTTTGTTTTTCATTAATATCTGTCGCTGTTTTAATATGTGGCACGAAGGTCCTATACTTAGCTATGCTGTATTAGTAAATTACGCTTCTGCAATAAGAAAGCAGCCATCTGTAACGTCAAAGGAGGCTCGCTATAAGCCAGGAAAGAAGCAATCGTGACATACGGGTCGGAACTTTACAGCTCGCCTTCATGTCTTAGATTTGGACAGCAAGCACACGTGCCTTGTTAAATGCTTGCTTGAAGTAAAGCGCAAAAATACTACACGGACAGGCGGAGAGCAGGCCACATTTATTTGCGCTTTACTCGCATTTCGCTTGAACATGAATTTCTTTTGTATTTTACTTGCAATATGCCTTAAAAGAAAGACGCAAAATTTTTACCCGTCTTAAGTTTGTGATATGGTTATCGCTAAAAATGCCTAGAATGCATTCACAAGAACCACACTGAATCTAGGGAGCTTCGAGAGCCTTTGTTGAGTCGAAAGCGTCCAAATATGAGAAAATGGGAGAGCCTACTTAATTAGCCTCTCTCATCGGACAGCGAGGGCATCGACTCTGGCGTGCCTTGATGCCATAAGACAGTGCAGGAGAGTTGACGCAGTGGCCCATTGTTTGTTACCAAGTTCACGTATACATGCCACGCCTGCAATTGAAAGTATGCTGCACCGTCTTGACTATGTGGGGCGTTGACTATCAATCCCAGTGCTAGGTTTAGTAGACGCACGCGATCATCATCATCATCATCATCATCATCATCATCATAATCATCATCATCATCATCATCATCATCATCATAATCATCATCATCATCATCATCATCTGCCTGGTTACTCCCACTGTAGGGCAAAGGCCTCTCCCATACTTCTCCAACTACAGCGGTAATGTATTAATTGTGACCACGTCCTCCCTGCAAACTTCTTAATCTCATCCACCCGCCTAACCTTCTGCCGCCCCCTGCTACTCTTCCCTTCCCTTGGAATCCAGTCCGTAACCCTTAATGACCATCGTTATCTTCCCTCCTCATTACATGTCTTGCCCATGCCCATTTCTTTTTCTTGATTTCAACTAAGATGATATTAACTCGCGCTTGTTCCCTCACCCGATCTGCTGTTTTCTTATCCCTTAACGTTACCCTCATCATTCTTCTTTCCATAGCTCGTTGCGTCGTCCTCAATTTAAGTAGAACCCTTTTCGTAAGGCTCTAGGTTTCTGCCCCGCAGGTGAGTACTGGTAAGACACAGATATTATACACTTGTTTCTTGAGGGATAATGACAACCTGCTGTTCATAATCTGACAATGCCTGTAAAACGCACCGCAGCCCATTCTTATTCTTCTGATTATTTCCGTCTCATGATCCCGATCCGCGATCACTGCCTGCCCTAAGTAGACGTATTCCCTTACGACTTCCAGTGCCTCACGTCCTATCGTAAATTTCTGTTCTCTTCCGAGACTGTTAAGCATTACTTTAGTTTTCTGCAGAATAATTTTTAGACCCACTCTTCTGCTTTGCCTCTCCATGTCAGTGAGCCTGCATTGCAATTGGTCTCCAGAGTTACTAAGGAAGGCAATGACAGTAAACTGATCGGTCTATAATTTTTCAAGTCTTTGGCGTCTCCTTTCTTATGGATTAAGATTATGTTAGCGTTCTTCCGAGATTCCGGTACGCTCGAGGCCATGAGGCATTGCGTATACACGGTGGTCAGTTTTTCTCGAACAATCTGCCCACCATCATTCAACACACCTGCTGTTACTTGATCCTCCCCAGCTACCTGCCCCCTTTGCATAGCTCCCAAGGCTTTCTTTACTTCTTCCGACGCTACTTGTAGGATGTAAAGTTCCTCTATGCTATTCTCTCTTCCATTAGCGTCGTCTATGCCGCTGGTACTGTATAAATCTCAATAGGACTCCTCAGCCACTTGAACTATCTCATCCATATTAGTAATGATATTGCCGGCTTTCTCTCTTAACGCATACATCTGATTCTTGCCAATTCCTAGTTTCTTCTTCACTTCTTTTAGGCTTCCTCCGTTCGTGAGAGCATATTCAATTCCATCCATACTATACTTCTTTATGTCAGCTGTCTTACGCTTGTTGATTAACTTGGAAAGTTTTGCCAGTTCTATTCTAGCTGTAGGGTTAGAGGTTTTCATACATTGGCGTTTCTTGTTCAGATCTTTCGTCTCCTGCGATAGCTTACTGCCATCCTGTCTAACGGAGTTACCAGCGACTTCTATTGCACACTCCTTAATGATGCCCACAAGAATGTCGTTCATTGCTTCAACACTAAGGTCCACTTCCGGAGTTAAAGCCGAATACCTGTTCTGTAGCTTGATCTGGAATTCCTCTATTTTCCCTCTTGCCGCCAACTCATTGATCGGCTTTTTATGTACCAGTTTCTTCCGTCCCCTCCTCAGGTCTAGGCTAATTCGAGTTCTTACCATCCTATGGTCACTGCAGTGCACCTTGCCGAGCACGTCCACATCTTGTATGATGCCGGGTTAGCGCAGATTATAAAGTCCATTTCATTTCTAGTCCCGCCATTCGGGCTCATCCACGTCCACTTTCGGCTATCCCGCTTGCTGAAGAAGGTATTCATTATCCGCATATTATGCTGTTCTGCAAAATCTACTAATAGCTTTCCACTGCTATTCCTAGAACCGATGCCAAGTTCCCCCACTGAGCTGTCTCCAGCCTGCTTCTTGCCTACCTTGGCATTGAAGTCGCCCATCAGTATAGTGTATTTCGTTTGGCTGTACGCGGACAAGTGCTGAACAAAGCGGGCGGGAGATGGCCACCTGCGTGACTTAATTGGTAGAGAGTAACAAAGAGTTTAATGAACGCCAACGATGTGAGCCTTTTTGCATTTGGGGCATGCTGCATCCGATTTGATTGTGTTTAACACGACATGAAGGGTAGATTAACGCACAAGGAGAACACAAGCAAGAAAAAAAGAAAAAAAAGAAAAAGAAATGAGGAATGGCTAGACAAACTGAGCATCAGATCATCACAACCTGAACTCCATCACATCAAGAACTGAACTCACATCGTCAGATTGTGTTTAAGACGACATGAAGGGTAGATTAACGCAGAAGAAGACAAGCAAGAAAAAAAAGAAGATAAAGAAGAAAAAGAAAAGAGGAATGGCTAGACAAACTGAGCATATCACACACGCGTGATGTGAAGGTTGTGGGTGCGGCTCCAAGCGACTACAAGTTGTTTTTTTATCATTGCTATATTTTGATTAAGAACAATCAGTTTGTGGGACCTATAGTCATTCGCGAAGGATGCGCACACTGGCGGGTCTCGTCGCATCTGTGTTTTCAGAGACTACAACGCTTCAACATTACGCACATACGCGGAGTGCAGGATGATCTATATAATAAATGCTCTTATACCTCTACAGTTTTGAGAAACACATGAATGCGAGTTCGACACGCATGATCTATATGCGCGCTCCGTCCGAGAAAGTACAAAGCGTGGTGCATGCGAGAGGAGTGCACCACTCTCAACTTGTACCAGCCTGAATGAGTAAGCGTTTTTAATAAATCGCTTATTTTGTAAGAACGTCAGTGCTTTTGCTATAGCCACAATACAAATGGAGAATGGAGTGGTTGGAAAACTACGCTTGCAGCTGAAGATATTTACATTTTTGCCCGGGAGACGCGTGACCGTAACCATAACAATCGCCTGCTTGCTTAAAGCATTCTGCAGCTGTAAAGTGCCTGACTGCACCAACTGTTATTGTTCAGCAACTGTCGCTTGCTGTGACACGTCCTTTGTGCCCTGGCCGTAGAGAAGCATTGCTTTTCTCCGTTCAGATGCATTTTGTGATGACACAACGTCCCACCGACCGGCCGACAATACTATCGGAAGGCCCTTTCGTGAACTGTATAATAGCAGTCACAATTCAAATAATCGTAATCTCTCTTACGCCATAAAATAGGTGGGGTTTCGGTCGAGAGCACCAAAGAAATGTAAAAAGCCAATAGCATTCTCCCTCTACTATAGGGCTGAGTATGAGCAAGCGACAGAGAGTGGTTCTTCGAGCGCACAAAGTTTGCCCAGTATTTTTGGGAGCGCACATTGCGCGGGCGCCAGATTCAAAACACATTATACAGACCATCGGAAAATCCAGCACACCTTTCGATGATTTCAATTTTCCACCGATCACACGATTGCGACATACTCAGCCGGGAACGAAGAAATGCAAAGCTGTTGTCACTAGGGGTGCGCCAGAGCCATTCATTTCTTTCCGGACAGGTTAACACGAAGGAGGAATAATGAAGTCTCGCAGGACCTATAGAGATAACTTGGGTAAGCGGTCTAGGATACTTTGATAATTCACTCTCGCACATAGCTGCTTTGTTGGTGAGCAGTGAGCATGCTGAGGGACTTCAGTCCCTGGCTCCTCGACAAGCCTGCTCTACGCCCGTACGCTGAAGGACACAGCCCACAGGAAGAATGCGCAAGCAGAAAGAATAGCAATTTTTCACTGATGCTATCATGAAGTTCCGCGAGACTAGTCGGAGTAGGGTCCTTTAACTACACACTTCAGTTGTTGCTGGCCGCGAAGGAGAGTGTGTAAACGTGCCCTCCGTAGTTGCATTCAATCATGTCGAAAAATAAACAAGGCACGATGTACACAAGAAAAGTAGAAGATATATGTCAGGCAAGCCAGACAATGGCTCCGCTCGCTACATACTACGCTTATCCCTTCGCAGACAGGTGCTGTAAGCATTATTCTACCTACAAGTATATGACGCCGATGGTAGTTGGTGCCGATGTTAACTTGGTTTACCTCCCTGCTTTTCTGGGTTTCATCGCTGGCGCACCCTTTATTGCCCGCCTTTTGCTAACAAAAACTTCTACAGCGCTTACAGCCCTTGCCACCTTGCTTTTCAGGAATCTCTTAGAGCGCAGAATTTCTAAATTCAAGTGTACACAATGTGCTTAGTTAAGCGCGCTTTCGTTAAGGCGACATTTTCGTTCTCAACATAATGTCCACCTGTATCAGCTTACCGCTAGTCTGCACAGCAGACAGGCACGTGGGGACGCGTGGGTTGATAAAAAATGACGCTGAAGGTCACCTGGAAGGAGCCCTAGCATTAAAGCCTGGCACCCAGGGTAATGAACGGCCGATTACGTCGCGTATGTTTGCTATGGACTACGTACGGTGGGACAGATAAGCTTCCAGGGGCTTAGTAGAACGCTTAATGAACCGGGTCGAACATCGCAGGCTCCATTGGGTGGCTAGTGAGGAGTAAGCGTAGCCTACAACACACACGCGCCGAGATTGCCCACTAAGAGCGAAGAGAAACTCATTCATCAAGCGGGAACTATGTGAGAAACTCGTGCGCTTAAGCACAAAGAAGGCGTTTTGCGACGTTTTCGAAATGCTCTACGTGCATCATCAGGACGATAATGAACGAACATCGCTCTTGGTCCAAGCTTGAACTATTAGCGTGGCTCTGATTCGTAGGAACAGAAGGGCTGTGTTGAGAAAATACATCAACACATTGCGCATGAGGGCTAAGAACAGTTTTTCTATACTACGCAATGGAAAGAAGTGTTTTTATATTCAAGAAATACTTCCCGAAGAAGCCACAAGACACGCCGATATTCGGGCTCCTGTTATTAATGTCAGCTGTTCCGAATGGCTCCTGATTTAACATCAAGTATTCAAGATGAAAAGTAAGAGGAAGCCAAGTGGCAGAATATATGTGTTTGGAAGTTAGAATTCCAATGACTGCAATGATATAAGTGGGGAAATATGAGGGTAACCAGGAGAAATTTGAGTGATTGGCCGTGAGAATTAAGATAATCGAAGTGTACGTGCAACAACTGCATTGGTCCTTGCTGTAAGAACGGAGAGTTTGTTGTTAAATAATATTTTCTTTCGTGCACCGTGTATAAATCGGTCGATAAAATACATTCTCGAGCATGCGCAATTGAAGCGCAAGTAATGTGTGAACATGGTCACCGTAGCGCCTATCTAGTGCGAATCAAGACAACAGAAGAAGCTTAAGGTGACCTCCTGCCAGATGTCCTTCTTGCTGAAGTTTAGCCATACCTACGTTCTCCAAACGGCACATTAGTAGCTCTAGAAAGCGACTGTATGGGATTTTAGGACGCCATTTAGAGAGGCAAGAACCCCGGAAGAGCGATAAATTACCTAACATTTCTAGCGTTTTTTTATTTACAATGTCCCTGTTTAGCAAATGTTACAAGGTGGACTCGGTAACTGTATTGCGGACACAATCTGGAAATAGTGGCTACGTCTGACCCTGTTTCAATTAGTCTGTGTTTTTTAGTACTAAAACTTCTGTAATGTGTCAGGATATTCGCATGAATGCGAGTGATAGGTTAAAAAAATATAGAAACATTTGGCGCTGAAAGGCCAAGCGTTTTGGGCACATGACATCTATCTTGGCAAATCGGCAGATTATCTCTCTTCAGTGTCCACATCCTTAGCAAATTACAAATAAAGCTGGAACAATTTCACACTTTACTTGTTAAACTTCACTAAGCATTTGGCTTATTCCTTTCGATGGATACAAGAGTGCGCCTAATCCGCCCCCTCCACCCGCCACGGTTGCTCAGTGACTATGGTGTTGGGCTACTGAGCACGAGGTCGCGGGATCGAATCCCGGCCATGGCGGCCGCATTTCGATGGAGGCGAAATGCGAAAACACCTGTGTACTTAGACTTAGGTGCACGTTAAAGATCCCCAGTTGGTCGAAATTTTCGGAGGCCTCCACTACGGCGTGCCTCATAATCAGAAAGTGGTTTTGGCACGTAAAACCCCAGCATTTAGTTTTTTTTAATCCGCCCCCTCCCCCCCTTTGAGTTACAAAATTGGGGCCCCGCTGGATACACGGTGCCCGTCATTCATTTTCTCTGACTCATTGCTTGAACAACTACTGGTTGCATACGAACCTGGATGTCCTCGAGTACCTTAGGTCTTTCACGACCTCATGTGCTTCGGTGGACATACGCTTTACTAGTGAATTTTTTTATGCATGGAGAGCTAGAGACAAAAAAGAACGACAATGTTCGCTTTCTCTCGTCCCTCGCGGTTCAGCTGGAAACCCCTATTGCAATTTCGCCAGTCATGGATGAAAACTTGTAAGAATCCTTCTGAAAAGGAACTCAGTGAATAAAGCGACTTCAAAATGCGCTAAAGTTCTTCAGAAGCATTTTGAATAGGATAACGTGCTACCTCTCGCCAATGTACGTGAATTGCTCCATCTACAGCAAAGTTGTGAATAGAGGAATATAAGCCGAAATACTATTCAGTGTTTTCTCGTCAGTTTGCATTTTCTTTTTATAGACTTACACTGCATTCCTTTGAGGTCTACGTTATGTACTTTATACCTGGAGATAGCTCTGGTGAGGAATGCCTCGCTTGGACCTCTATAGTGCCCACGGGGTCTACTCATCTCGCCCCATTTTTAAGGGCACAGGAGACCACGCAGGCTCAAGGCGATGTACGTTTTTATGGGCGCATGCAACATGGCGAAATGCGCCGAGGGCTACCGTTCAGTTCAAATGCAATTAGGCGAAGCGATAAAATGGCTCATACTTTGCGACGGGCAGCAATGCTACCCAACATCCACTTTATCACCACTAAAGACACGATGTAAGCCTATGCGACCACTGTATATTTGACGCCACTGTCTGGACTAACGCAGAAACATCTTTACAAATCTCTTGCGCGAATTGCTTAGTTGAGCTCTAAAGGAAAACCAGTGTTGGCTCAGAACTTGGGTTTCTGCCTAACCTGTCTGTATTCCTCGCATTTCACCTGGAAGCATGAGCCGATCTGATCGTTATTCAAGTGACTTATGAGGCACAAAGTAAGAACATATCTATTCTCTGTCCCACCAGCTGCGTGCAGTAAAGAGAAGGTCAAGGCTGGCTTCAGCCAGTTAGGAGCGTGATCCGGTTTCGTGTTCCATGGAAGGGAGGATAGCTCGCCCATTGTGTACTACCAACTCTTCCGTGAAGCTTCCATTCAATCGGCGTCGTGCGTAGGATGTTAGGAGGCGGTTCCCTTTTTCTGGTTGGCTCACGCCACCCGCAGCTCTGGCTTCACTACACAAAGTTCTTCTTTTGCTGTGAGTAACGACGGCGTGTGACTGTGCCGTCTTCCGGTGTATTATACGTTGTTATTCGGGGCCGGGGATGCAGCAGAGAATACGCCAGATTCTGTGTTGTGTTCTATACAGTTAAAAATATCACTGCCGAAGCACTGTGTACTGATGGTTAACCACTGAAGCCGAAACGTGCGGCCCCGGTCTTTATCGCTGGATTATTCCCGACGGTTCATTAAACGGCGACTTCTTAGGCTACCAGATCCTCAGTACGCAGTTGCTGCTTGCGCTTGGCTCAATGAGACTGTTCTTGTGCCCAGGATGAAACATCAGCCCGGTCTAGATAAGCTCGTTCCCGGTTCTGCTCGCGGCGTTGCTCATCTAAAGCTACCTGCTCCTAAGGAGAACGTGCGGCGCTTGGCCTACCCATTTCGTAGCAGGAGAGAAACCACTGTGCGCGCGCTAGGCTGCGACGGATAGCAAGAGATAACTACTGGCGCAGCTAATCGAACACCATCTAGACGGCAAAAGGTCTTTTCACTCCGATCCATAACATCATGTTAGCTGGCCCAACTGCCATAGAATGTAATGCGGATTCTCCCGAGTAGGCAACAGTAGTTCTGAGGTCCCTGCTTTCATCATGCCAGCCTTGTCAGTGGAAATTTCGCGCCAGGTAGCGTGACGTCATGGATCAGAATAAACAGGCCTTGTGCTATCTAATCGCGCGCCTCTCTGAATTTTTTTTTCGCGCATGCGCATGGAGTTGCACCGGAGGAGTTTTCGGCGTACAGGCGACCGACAGACGGACGCACCGACGAATCGGCTAACCATATAAAGTTTGGCTTGTAACAGTGCAACTGCATAATAAAAAAGGATTTGGCGGATAAGTTTAGGAACACAGCGAGCTGCTTTACGTATCGTTCGCGCAAGTAAGGTACATTTCAAGGCTTTGACTGCAAAAATAATGAGGAATTTTGAGGGCGCTCGCTGCGGAAAGACTACGGATCTCCGTAAACACATAAACATCAGAGTGGAGGCCTGTAACTTAAGATGAGAACAAGCGCGTCTCAGTACTAAAGTTGGAGATACATTCCATCGTAACGGGAACGACATAAAAAATATAGATAGGCGCACGCACCTTTCAGGAAAAGTAAAGGGCTTGCTTACAAGTTGATTGTCACTTGGTTCATGGAAACTGGTCGATGGGACCTCGTTGACAAACACTATATTAAACATGTGCACAGCGCTGCCGACAGCCAGTATGCATCGGCACTTTTGGTTGCGACCTCGTGCAGAGGCGCTTGAATATATATATATATATACTTCGTAATAAAGGTCAGTTGGAAATCGGCGCTTGTCCTCGTCATTCCTTTTTCGCCTTTGTCTGTAGGCCGCGCTGAGCATGTGTTATGGTATGCCCACTAGCCCAGTCTCAGATCTTGCTTCTCAATGTTAAACTCAGTTTTTATTTTCAAACGGTCTCTTATGAACGTGAAAAACGGCATTCTTGGTCATATGTTATATGACGTGCTCACGTCAGCGCCGCCATGTAGACGAACAGAGTACATTCCTCCAGTTTGTTGAGAGAAACGCGTATTTAGTTCGCCTAAACGCATACGAGCAGGTTGAACGTGACAATCAAGGTCAGCGTCTTCACTTTTCAGCTTGAACTGCCGCATAATCTGGTTGCATTTGAACTGCAATACACATTTTTTATTTTCGTCGTCGGTGGCGATGCCGCGGCACGTTTCTCACAGAGTATCAATCTTGCCGAAAAACGGCACCAATGAAATGATTGAAGCCTTGACACGTGGTAGCGCTTGCATCTTGCTTCATGTTATACCAGGACAGCTTAGCTTGTCATTTGTTTTAATTTCTAACAAATATAAATGTCGCTGTCCCAGAAGGCGGATGCTGGCTCTGTTGGATCTAAGGTGGGTACTGATTGGTGCGCTTCAGTAAGTTGTGTAACTGATTACCCTGGGGTCATATTTCTGTGAATAATAGTTCATGTAATCAATCATGTTGGTGCTGCCATTTGATGGAAAGTAATTTAGAACTTGGTCTCTTAGTGGCATCTGCAATTATAAAATTTTAGGTTGCTCTCGCTTTCTATATATTTTGTGACAAATTAATTTTTCCATTGCTCATTCTGACTTCAGGACTCACCAACTAAATGAGGACAAAACTTTGGTTACGTATTGTTCGAAAAGTTTGTGTTACGCCAATAATATTAGTTGCTTTTTTTCAATAACAGAACGTACAACACTAAAAATCAGCGCCTTTCTTGAGTATATTACGCATCAACACGCTCCACCTACTTTGTATTGGCCAACATAGAGCGTTATAAAAGAGCCCTATACTACGTTTTTTGCCATAAAATTGGGGGATAAGAATGCACGGAACAACGGGTACATCTGCTAAAACGCCCACCCTGCGGCGTTCCTATTAACTGGCTTGATTGCTGTCCTTGAAGCAAATTGCCTGAGTGTTCTTGAGAGCTCGTAAAGGTCACCGTTCGTGTAATGGATGGTCAACTCCACTCAATGCGGTTGCTTCATAAAATCCATCATACTCGTAAAGCCATCATTGCTACGACGCTGTCGCCACTGCAATTGCGAGATGGTTCGCTATAAAGGTAAACGGATGCAATAAATTACGAGCCAGTCAAGCTTTATCAAGACGAAGAAATGATAAAAAAACATATTGCGGCATTCTATACGAGAATGTGCAGGCCGCTGGCAAGATGTCGTCTGAGAGCTATTGCGTTGGTGACAAGATGCCAGTCGAGCACAGCGAATGTTGCGGATATCTTTCGGTCTTTGTATGTGCGCTAGTTGGGCTGCCAGTTACCGCGGCACCTCCTGTGACAAAAGTTTGTCAAGGACATCCTGCTCCAGTGCGATATGGTTGGCTACTAAAGAGCGCGTAAAATAGGATGGAATATTCCTCTTTTTTTAATGCGATAAAGACTCGCCCTTAAGGCATAATTCTTGGTGCGTATATGTGTATTATATGCGTGCTGTGAGGCCTGTGTTGTGTATGAATTGAAGCAGTGTTTTATGGAATCTGTTTCATGTATCCAGCGGTCATAGCTGGTTGTCACACTGTAGCGGAGGCCGGCTTGCAGTAGCAGACGCGAGTGTTCCGATTTTAAACCAGTACATGTCCATATTAGGTCGTATGTATCTGCTTCCATCACAGGAACGGAGCAGTATGGACACGTAGCACCCAGTGGTAAATGCGACCAGTTCCATCTTGAGATAACAGCCGGTGTGAGGGCCACCTCGGCCCGAAGCCTCCTAAGCACAACTTCCTCTGCCCTAGTAAGGTGAAGGGGGAGGGAGCAGACACATGGTGGGATAAGAGCACGTGTGTCCTGCCGGAGAAAATTTTCACGGGCTCGGAGCGAGTGAAGGGGTTGAGGTGGGAGGGGAATAGGCGGAGTATCAGGATTAGGAGGGCAGTGTGCCTGCTGGTCAGCAGCAATGTTGTGAGGGTTCGCTGAATGGCCTTCAACCCAGTGTACCTTGACGCAAGTACCTGTTTTACTATTCATAGTGTGTATTGTCTCGCAGATTTTTATCGCCTTATGAACCTTCTTGAGTTCCTGAATAGCCGCTAAAGAATCAGTGAAGATATCTGGTTGCTTGATGGTAGGCAGCTTAGATGTCGGATCTTGCACAGCGTCGTGGATGGCTTGAAGTTCCATTACTAGAGCGCTGGTTTCCGTAGATAAATAGCGCTAGTGGCCGCTGATGAAATTATGCGTAGTATTCATGAATGATGTCCTTCCGCCGTCTGGGAGAATGGCAGCATCCGTATAGACTTTGCAGGTGTTAGCGCATGATGCATCGACGATATTGTGTTCGTCAATAATACCTATTCTATCGCTGCGTCGTAACTTCGTTGGCTTATTAGTTGTGATGCTGGTGAATTCCCAGGGAGGCATTGGATAGGGCTGATTGTCAATCCGAGAGCCGCGTTGAAAATGAGCATGCAACGCAGCGACAGCCGGAATAAGTTGCTTTTTATTTCACGTGCGTTTTTACGTTGCAAAATTTGCTCTGCAATTGTGCTGAGCTGGGCATGTTCCTGTAAGGTTGGTATCGGAGTGATGCGGGGCAGTGCTGTGATTGTGAGCATAGCATCGCGATTAATCGTCTCCAACTGTGCCAGCTGTGCCAAAGTCAGCCTTTGAAATTGTGCCTGACATAAAATTCGTGGCTGCAAGACTGCACGCACCAACCGTCGAGCTCCGTCGGTACGAGCTCCAGCTGCTTTTGCTGCAATGCGACGAATAAGGTGAAGTGTTCTCGTCGAACTCTGGTTTTACGGAGCCAGTGTGCACCACTGCCGGAGTAGCGAATATGGAGACGCAGTATGCGAACCTCAGAAGCCTCAGGGATTGTCACTGCGCGGAGTCTAAATGTAAAGGGGCGCTGCGTGATTCTTGTGCGTCCTTTCTTGTTGGCCACCACAACATAGCTTCATTTTTTGGGGAAATGTCCAACCCTGCTTTCCGAGCGTAGTTGTTCAGCACATCAAGGGCTTCTTGAAGCTGTTGAGTTTGTCTAGATATATCTTCATGCACGGACCACAGAGTGACGTCATCCGCATAGATTAAGAACATCACGTCTGGAATTCGATTTAGTTGCTAGGCTAGAGGTATTAGAGCAACGTTGAAGAGATGAGGAGCCAAAACCGAACCTTGTGGGACTCCTCTGTTCGATGTGAAGTATTTTTCTTGCGTTTCATCTACTCTAATTCCAAATGTGCGATTCTGAAGGAATGAGTAGATGAATCTTATCACCCGCGGTGGAAGTCCCAGGTCGATGAGGTTGGCTGTAATGATTGCATGATCTATATTGTCATAAGCTTTCGTTATGTCTGTTGCTAATACCGTGGGCACAGCGTGACTGTGTGGTGAAACCTGTAAAACATCGTCTGATAAGATAGGAAGTCCGTATTCAGTTCCTAAGTAAGAACGGAATCCAATTTGAGCAGGATCATATTTATCGTGGCGTTCAAGCCACCAGGAACCACGTGTGGCCAGCATCTTTTCAGCGAGCTTGCAGACAGTTGAGGTTAGTGAAATTGGGCGTAAAGACTGCAGGCTATTTGGAGGCTTTCCTGGTTTCGGAATCGCGACAACAATTGAATGCTTCCAATCAGGTAGAATGTTTGCAGTCTCCCATACTTTATTAATAGCCTGAATAAGTGCGTCGAGAGTTGCTCCTTCCATGTTCTTGAAAACCTCATAAGGAATACCATCGGGACCAGGTGTTGTTCGTTGCTTCGAAGTTTGAATCTCCGCTATTAGTTCGGCCATGCTGAAAGGGCTGGATATTTCGGATGGGGAAGTTGTGTCAGACTCATCAATTCCGGGGCAGTTTATAGGTGACGGTTGATCGTATTTCGAGAGAAACACTCTAGCAGCGTGTTCTGTAAATTGATGTGGCGAACTCTGCATCGCTAACCTAACGCTCGCTGCAGGGTCAGGCTGCTTATGACCGCGTTCTATTGACCGGAACGTACGCCAAAGTGCTCTGTTTCCAATGCCCGATCCAAGATTCTCGCACCACTCATACCATCGTCGTCGAGAAAGTTGTTTTTCGTGCCGACGCGCCTTCGCCGCTATATGGTTAGCACGTGCACGGCTACTTGGTGCATCGGGATTCCTCGACGCATACACTTCTGCCTGACGTCGCTTTGCCCAAAGTTGCAAACGGGCGAGGTCTGGTTGAGGTCGTTCCTCGTCAACTGTGTTTACAGTGGTGTTCCTCCGTAGCAGTTCTTGCCAAGCGGCAAGAATTTCTGAGGGCTCTGAGGGTACTTTATCAATCGATGATTCCCGAAACATATCCCAATGAGTGACTGTTACTCGTCGTCGAATTTTCTTTATGCACGTTCTGTGCAAACCAATCATTATTGGCATATGATCACTGCCCCATGTATCTGGTTCCACCCGCCACTGCGGCATTCCAGGACCCAACCATCACGTGAGGTCTGGAGCGTTTGTTCTAGATACTGCGGGTACAGCACAGGTAGCCACAGCGTGATAGTTGAACATTGCAGAAGTGGCATCGCTCATGATGTTTTTAACTTCGCATCCTCTTCGGGAGTTGTACTTGTACCCCCATTCTGTATGTGGGGTATTGAAGTCTCCACCCACGAGAATAGGAATTCCCGGGTACGCAGACCGGAGATGGGCTATCCACCCCAAGTTCAAACGTGTGCGCTGTGGTGTGGCGTGGAATGACACTAGAATGACAGGAGTCTTCACTGATCGTGTCAGGACCCCGACAACTTCTTGATTAACACTACACCATGGCTCCAGATCAATCACTGTGTGAGCAATATGCGATGATATATAAACTGCAGCGTTTCCCGGCGCTGAAGCCATTGTAGTAGCACGTCTATCCCTAATAGATGGGTTATGATACCCATTAAAATTGGACAGGGATCATAGCTTATTATGCACTTAAATAAGCAGTGCCCATACACGTTGCTTATTGTATTGAAGCTTCGTTTCAATTTCTCCTAACTTGGAGCTTAGGCCCCGACAATTCCACTGTAGAATTCCATCCTGTGACAGCTGCTGCAGAGAATTAGCCATGATGCAGGTAATTCTGAATGAGCAACGTTAGTTGAGCAAGTTGATCTAAAACTGCTGTCCAAACAGCTTGGTTGACCTGTTGTGCCGGACGGGATCCAGGCGTAACGGTGGCATTCGCAGAGGTTGATGCGTCGCATGTTGGTCCTGTTTTCTGACAACGTATAATTACCAATTGTTTATGTTTGCATAGTCGAATATTCAGATGATCGCCGACTATAGTTTATTTATTTTCACATACCTTGAGGACCCTTGGTGCGAGTACTGAAAGGAGTGGTAAGGCATTCTTGGAAGTGAAGTAAACATCACGCGCTATCAAAGTGGGAAAGGTTGAAACATTATACATTTGATTAACAATACAAATAATGACATTTGTTTACATTGGCGCATTGGTATGCACAAAAAGAACAGACACAAAAACACGAAGTAACAAAAGAATGACAATGCACGCAAACTAAAGAACATTCGCTAAAGCTGCTTTAATTTGGAATTGTCCTGAATGGCCACGGGGCTGGCAAGGTGGTTCCAGTCGATACAAGTTCTTGGAATAAAAGAGCAACTACCGTATTGGTACAACAAGATGGAAGAGCTATTTGTGTCTGTGGCCAAAGTCAGAAGGAATGTACGGAGGGGCAGTTAGGAGAAAAATCTCTTAAAACAGTATTACAAAAATATATTTTGGGGAAGAGGCAGCCACGTGTGGATTTGACGCAGAGATAAGTCTGGTAGATTAAGGGTGTTCTTCACAGCCGTGGCGGAAGAGTGACGGGAGTAGCTGGACAGAATAAAATGAGCGGAGAGATTCTGGATGCCTTCACGGATTAGGCAAGATTGCTTTGATTTGAGTCTGATATGGAGAGCGCGTATTCCATTTTCGCTCTTACCAGAGTTTTATAGAGGATTAGCTTCATCCATGTGGGCGCACATGAAAATTTAGGGTATGAGAACCCTAGGGTGCGGTTAGGCGCGCTAGCAGCCTTATAGACGTGCATTTTCCATCAGAGATCTGCGGAAATGTGGATACCCGGATACTTATACATGTCAACAGATGTGAGGGCCGTGCCATTAGGAATATACTTGCGTGCGTTCGAGATAAAGGTTGGTGGTTTACACGCATGCTTTTACATTTCCTATTATTAAGCTTCATGAACCAGTCACTGCACCATTTGGTCACGTTATCGAGGTCCTGTTGAAGGTTCTGGCTTGAGTTATTCGACCTTCCATGATCTGAGGCGTCAGTTTTTTACCTCTTTCGAGCTGACACCTGCTATTTGAAACATGGTGATGTGCGTCGCAGTGTTCTTTAAAGATTGTCCTGAAGTGAGCGGTTACTAAAGTCCGTTCCGCGAAATAGATAATAAAACGCAGTAGACAAGTGATGCTTAGGGAAGGGTACAAATTAATGGTCGTGTGCTCATATCACACCAGAGCCCACTGAGCGAAACGGAAGCCCTTACCCGCGAGAACTTCTAGAACTTCTAAATTTTCTCTAGTTATTGCCAAACATTCTTTAGCGCCTATCAACTATAACTCTTGGCGGAGGGTGCGCTATAAAAATAGTATGTTCCAGCGTAAATTGTTTCAGCCAGGCTGCCCGACGTTTGTATAAGTATATTGACCAAATTGATTGAAATAATCAGAAGAGAAAGAATGGGCTGGGGGGAGTTTGGCAGGCATTCTCAGATCATGAACAGCAGGTTGCCATTATTCCTCATGAGAAAAGTGCATAACAGCTTTGTCTTACCAGTACTCACGTACGGGGCAGAAACCTGGAGGCTTACGAAAAGGGTTCTACTTAAACTGAGGACGACGCAACGAGCTATGGAAAGAAGAATGATGGGTGTAACGCTAAGGGATAAGAAAAGAGCAGATTGGGTGAGGGAACAAACGCGAGTTAATGACATCTTAGTTGAAATCAAGAAAAAGAAATGGGGGCATGGGTAGGACATGTAATGAGGAGGGAAGATAGCCGATGATCATTAAGGGTTACGGACTGGATTCGAAGAGAAGGGAAGCGTAGAAGGGGGCGGCAGAAAGTTAGGTGGGCGGATGAGATTAAGAAGTTTGCAGGGACAACATGGCCACAATTAGCACATCACTGGGCTAGTTGGAAAAGTATGGGAGAGGCCTTTGCCCTGCAGTGGGCATAACCAGGATGATGATGATGATGATGATTTACCAAAGGAGGCTTTGCGTAATTAGGCATGCTAGCATTAGGTGATTAGTGGAGTAATGAAACATGCAATCACTGGTAACGGCGAATATCTGCAAAAAGAAAAGAGAGAGAGAGAGAGAGAATAAACATTTTTATTAGGTAAATGCAGCTTTGGAGAGGCGTCCTCATTCCAGAATGCCTTGAGCTCGGGCCGCGTCCTGGGCCCTCGCAATCAGCCGTTGCTGATCCTCGAGGTCGGAGCTGGCCAAGGCTCTCTCCCAAAGCTCGTTAGTGGGGTAAGGGTTCGGAGGATTTAATGGTGCCGCTCTGCAACCCCCTACTAGGTGCCTGAGGGACCCGGGCTCTGCGCAGAAGCGGCATTGCAGAGAGAATTTTGTAGGGTGTATGAGGTGATTTCTGGTTGGGTGGGAGAATGTATTAACCTGTAGAGCTCGGAGGAATCGCTCCTGCTCTCTAGGTAGTGACTTGTGTGGGGGTGCATATGTTTTGCGGGTTAGCTTGTAGTGTTGTGTGATGTCTTGGTAAGAGACTAGAGGGTGCATGCGCTCGGGTTCAGATTCCTCGGCGTCGGCTCGGTGGGTCAGATCTCGAGCCACGTGGTTGGCGACCTCGTTGCCAGGAATGCCTTGATGAGCTGGCGCCCAGATGATCATGACTGATCTCGTTAGCGGCTTTTGATTGATGATCCGGAGCGTAGTGGTATGAATTCTGCCGCTGGCAAAGTTGCGGCACGCCTGTTGGGAGTCGGTCACTGTGACTTCAACCTCTGTTTGGGAGAGCGCGAGGGCTATGGCCGCTTCCTCGGCTTGGAGGGGATTGTTTCGTGTGAGCGAAATGCTGCTCCGATGTTCTGTTTTGACGACTACGGTGGCTGTTGTGGCTGCGCGTCTGGAGTAAGAAGCCGCGTCCGTGTAGGCTGTAGAGGGTAAAGTTCCGTATCGCTTGTGTATGGCCAGGGCGCGGGCCTCCCTTCGCTCTGCGTGGTGCACTGGGTGCATATTGCGAGGTAGAGGACGTACGGAAGAAGGTGAGAAGAAACTGAGTGCTGACATATTGCGTTTGTAAAAATAATGAGCGGATTTGGTGATTATTCTCCCTCTTACCATCCGATCAATTTAGTCATCTGATCATTTTAGAACCGGGTCCATCCAATTTTTCTCACAAACTGTGTTTCCCATATTCATGCGTGTCCGTTACGGTCAGCTGCTCACGGCCATTTGCACGCCTGCTGTTCTTCTGCGGGGCCGTACCATAGGAGGGACCAAATGACAACCGCCTTTATTCATGCCATGTAGCGACAGTTCTACTGTAGCAAAAAGGGTCGATGTAAAGGGTGCGTTGATGTTTCACTTCGTGAAACATACAGAAAACCAAGTTCTGTAGGTACTTCAAGGACATATTGAAAGATGCAAACATCAATTGCAATTTACGCTTCAGTCACAGACACCGCTAACATATCTTGTCCATGGCAACGTAAGACTGTTTTATCTGTCGAGTTGATGCTGCGAAGAAGCCTGGGCACAGCCCCACATGCTTACGAGAACATGTCCTGCGCGACGTCGATGCACTTGGAGATGTAATGCAGATCAATCACGAACCTATAATACATCTCTTATTACATTCAGAATGAATACTCACGTGTACACGTATTGATGCCCATTTCAAGTAAAGTTTTGCATTAAGAATATTTCAGTTTTATCAACTCGATCAAGACCGTCTATATTGGCACACAGCCAAACCTGAGAAATATTGTAAAAACTGATCAGCAATTTCGCGCAGGTCCGACGCTCATGTCGGAACCGTGAGTACGCCATGTTTATGAGGCATCCGCGTGTATGTTGTTGTCTGTCGCCGATGTCTGACATTGTTTTCTGCATAGCGCTGACGCTCTCTGTCGGTATTCCGTTTCTTCGTATCTTCGGTGGCCCGCTTCGGCATCTCTGGTGATCTTCTCCGACCACCGGCAAGACTGATACCTGAAAATTGCACACAAATATTTCCAAGTAAACTTGATATGATATCTAAAGAAAGCCTTGCTTTAACAGTGCCCATGACTAATTGAGAAGATTGTTGGGATAACGTTGTCAGACGAGACAACAAGCGTCAGCATCGGAGCATGGAACAACAATCAGGTACATCAGAAGAGCCGAGGTTGGAAAGTTGCCTTTAATTCGTGTAGACCTGTGTGATTTTGGTAGCTCAAAAAAAGGCAGCTCAAAGGCATGGATGGAAGAAAGAAATGTAGCATTCAGACGTGACATAAAATTGTCTTCGAAAGGGAAGGCCAGCAGGAGTTTGATTTCGTAACAGCGTTTTCTTCATCGCCTTCAACAAAACCTTGTGTTCTGGTGGTACTGCACTTTGAATAATGTTCGTTTGTTGCTACGCTGCTTATAATAAAACAGCATATTGCTACGGGTAGCAGTATACAGAGAATCTATACTGCAAAGCGTACCAATGTACGGAAGTGGGATTCAAGGAGCTCGACGACGGATGGAATGTTCGAACACGGCCACAGTTCTGTTGGGAAAATCAACGGCAAGCAAGAACGACGGCGACGCACCACCTTCACAAGTGAAGGCGTATTTTTTTGCAGCACGCACGCCAGTTTTCCTGCAATCTGATAATTATTACCACGATCTGGGAGTGTCACGTCCTCGCAATGAGGTTTTTAAGCGGTTCGGAAAGAGTACCATCTATCGATGAAGTAATGTTTAGTTGTTTCATGTTTGTCGTCATCGCACCCTACGGCAATTCGTGGCTGCTGAAGAACAAATTTAAGCCTGATAGACAAGGTACTCTTGTTTGATTACTATAGATCACCGGGACGGTGAGCCTTTGGAGTAGGGCGAGTGTTGTAAGCTAGGGGGCAAAGACGCCGTACTGCATGAGTGGAAGGGGAAGACAAAACCGTTAGGTAGACTAAGGAAACGGTCGATGTAGTAAAGTAAGCTTTTGTCCCAGTGTTTGACGTGCCCGTCAGAATATAATAAATAACATAGCATTTCTTGCCATGCTATATAATTGAAACTGACGTCCCAATTTTAAAGAATGAAGAGAACGGATTTGCTGAGTGTTATGCAGACAATTTTTTAAAATTTATTGATGGCTTTTGACCGTCATATTTGTGATCGCTTACCAGTGTAGTTAATAGTGAACCAGCGCACAAAGTGCTGTGGCAATCTAGTTGGCCCGTGTAAAATAAAGAAAGCTAAAGTTGTCATTCCCCTCATTGGCAACCCTTGAAGCATCGTCGTATAATCAGGTTAATTGAAACTTTCTCTGTTATATTTCTGCACAGTTTGACAGTTCACTTATGCCAGCTTGCTATATCTGAATAAAACAGAATACAACCTAAAAGGAGAAAAAATGGCAACCTGACGGCTACGAGTCACCAGAGGAATGTACCATGATCATCACCACTTTAAGTGCAGTGCTCAATACTGGTGAAATTTTGTGTCAGGTAGCGAGAGATTAGCAGAAATAAAATTAGCTATGTATTTACGGAACTGAAGGAATAGCGTGGATGAATAGAAATGGAAGCCACGCTGTTACTTCAGAACTCCCAAGATCGGCCAAAGTGTTCAAGAGCAGCTTTTCTATCAAAGAGCTGGGATACTCGATTTCATTTTTTTGGGCATTGGATTGCGATGACGAGTGTTCAGATGAATAAAAAAAAACGTAACTCGTGCTTGGCGACCTTCCTTAAATGGCCTGAAAAGAAAAGTACGCCAATAATTTAGAACACATAGTTTGTTACCCTAGGTCACGGGTGCCAGCCAGGAGAAGCAATGCACGGGCTGAAAGTCAAATTTCAGAGAGGCTTTCTGGTTCTTTTATTACTACCACTCCCAGCATCAATTTCACAATATTTCAACTTTGCCGCCTGATGTATCAGACACGTTCGTTTCCCTACGATCTGCATGTGAAAACCCATAATCTACGTCATATCTTTCTGCGTTCATCCAGCAAACCCTTACCGACCATTCAAGGAAAAAATAAGGTGCACTACACGACAAGCTTTATAAATTTCCATGACTCAAGACTGCAGTACGTATCTGAGAAAACGAAATACACTATGTGTGTGTAGGTGCATCTCTGTTTGGCTGTAAAAAGGCGTGAATCAGTCTCTCACATTTTCAACCAAGTTACTTTGTTCTTGCAGTGGTGAAGAAGCGTGTTTTGTATTATTTCGTGTTGCATTTTATGCGTGCAGTATGGTGCAACCAACTGCTGGTGGCTGAGAAAAGTTTTAACAAATATTTTCACAAGCAGCTTGACAGTTTCTGTGTTTTGTTTTTCGGTGGACCTTTTTATAACTTTATTTTTCCTATGCTGCTTGGCGCTAGGCAAACTGGCCTTGTAGACTTCGTTGTGTAGAAACACTTCTCTAGTTCGAGGAGAAAACATTTCGCATCCGGTGCTGCAAAGACGATGCAGGCTTTGCCTTGTCTAGTTCGACGCGTTCGCCTGATAATTCAAAATATAAAATGGTGGCCCGCTGCGGCTCGCACGCAGGGATTTCCATTTTTCGCATGATTGGTTGCAACATCGGAGCTCGAGTTATACGTTTCCCCCCGAAAAGTTTTGTGCTACACACTTTCGGGGGATTACTTTTAAGAGTTGCTTCGTTCTTCAATGTGACGGGCACGTTCGGGCTTATTCTGATCCTGGGAATTTACTTTCAGGCACAAGTTTGATTCTTGCTATCCTTCGTGCATTTCTCCTTAGCGCGTGTGCCGAAAATTTCTGAAATGGTATGTCTGTTTTCAGAAAATGGAAACATACCAAGGCGCAAAACAAACATACAAATATACAAAACAAATTTATGGTTTTGTGTTTCCTTTCTTTACACGGCGAAGACTATTTCGGAAGAATTTTATTTTTGACGCAGCATGCTTCTTTCTGTTTCTAAATTCCATAAAGAGCTAGTATCCGCCAGTTTCACTCGCTGCTGAAGAAAAAAAACCGTATCCCCATAACTCCAATATCCATTAACATCATATGACATATAGAAGAAACGGGTTTTTATATGGGATTCTGTATGTTCCATATCGGATTATTGAATATGGGAGCTACGGGGGGGGGGGGGGGCATAAGAATTTTTCAATAGGGCTATATGTAATACAAGCAAACTTGAGTAAAGCGCCACTTGCGTGCGTCATTCTCGGAGGTCGGTTCCCAGTGTTTAAGACTGCATAGCAAGGAGGTGTTATCGTTTTGCATTATTGGTGAAATTTCTGTTCAACTGCCACGGAATGAGAAATGTTTGCGGCTCCCCAGTGCACAGCTGCGCCCCACTATAACCAGAGAGAAAGAGAAAGGAAGATACTATGGACGAATAAAACCACTTAAAGCTTTCTCTATCTATGGCGCTAGCATTTATAGAATGACCATACGAGGCCATTCTACTTGTGGTGATAGGCAAGCTTGTAGCCGTTTACCAAGAACACCGGAAACTTATAATCAAAGAAAGGACATACCATTGCTGTCGCCGAGACATGAAAGAAAATAACCTACGCGAGATGTGCTTTCAGATAAGCCGACTAGGGTAAATAATGAAAAAAAAATGCCATCGTCAGTTCCAGCATTACCCTGTATACATCCTACTGATTGAACATGTAAGAAGGCCAGACTACAAATAGATTAGCATTAAAGCTACTTATATAGCTTGTGTTCCAGCGGATAATGCAGTGGTGTAGCGTTGGGGCACATGTGATTTGTGCATTTTTCCGGAATTAGAAAGCCAGCCTCAGTCACTAAGTTCAAGTAATCCTCTCATGCTTGAATGTGGGGTGCACTAAGGTTGATTTCATAAATCGCAGTCCAACTTATTATTTCGCTATAGAATTGAAAGCTACCTGCAAGGATACCCACACGCGTTTTCTAAGGCGGCACTGAGCAAACTACTAATTCGGCTAGGTCGCACCGCTATTTCCTAAGGCGACAAATTTTGCAGTGTGAGAATATATATAAGCCGGGCGTACCGATTTATAAAGAATAGTGACCATGCCTTGGAACATCTCTGCACTGTGGCAGCCTGTGCCTGTATGCAGCCTGCATCGCCACTTCTGCAGCCTACGAAAAGAGCGATGGAAATAGTTTTGCTTAAAGTGACAGTCATCCGTAAACGTTGAACTGACTATTAGGAGTTTTGCTGTGCAGTCAATTTGCTGTGCCTGCTTGGAAAGAAATTAAGGAACACTAAAATTTTGAGGTTTAAGAATTCAGACCGGATTATGTAGTACGGATAGGTGTGAGTCGTCCATGCACGACGCTTATGACGTGATGACAGTGACGTTCACGCATCGCCACTAATGTCTTCTTCACCACACTCTCTACGCAAGGCTTTTGTAAAGTTTAATGCTGTCGAATGATTCTTGGTTATTTCCGAGACCTAATTTTGCATGCATAATTGAAGACATTCAGACCGAAGTATTTACGCTGCATCATAAGCTTTGTTCCTCTCTACGAGAAAAAAAGAACAGTAGCTTCAATATTTGGTAAAATATACTGTATGTCTGGATAACGTAAAGGAAGGCCTAAAATCATGCCGATGCAGCTCTTGCTACGTCGTATACTATTTTTTTGTTGACAGCTTTGGTGCATCAGTGAGAATTGCAGCTTCTGAACAACGCCGGTAATTTATGGTCGAGGCCACGGGCGTTCTCATTTCGTGTGTCTCCACTTCACCATCACGCTCATTTCTCTCCATGCGACATAGCACACTCTACGAAAAAACTTCCCGCGCCCAGTTCGCCAGTAGTCTCGGTATCTTGATTGGCTGGCCAGTGCGAGTCGGCAGTAAGCGAAGTTTCGCAATCCAGTGCTTCATTAATCACTGGGATGTATTAATGGAGCAAAGTTTGGCTGACGTTCTAATGACGACCAGGAATTCGATTTTTTGTACCGTTATTTCCTTTAGCATAGGACCAGCTTATGGCGATGAGGACTTCATGTGAAAGTACATTGCCTTTCACACCACGCGCTCATTCCCTACTCCTGCACCAGACCTGTCGCTGTGCCGCTGCTTATTAGTCTGCATTGAACGTACAGTTTGTAATGAAGATGTTTTATATACGGGAAATATGAGACACTGTTGAGGCATACAACTACGCACAACTACATGGGCTTTCGATACGCTGCTTCTTTTATTTAAGAAGCTTTAGATCCCGCTGGCATCAGAGATGTGGATTTCTAAACGCGCACACGCGCACGTCCCCCCTCCCTCCGCAAACACTCACCCAGTTGTTTCTCGAGAAGACGGTGTGATACGCGCTACATATCACTTCCAGATTGTATCACTACGTACTAAGAACACTAGAGGGGGGGTTGCGCGTGTTAGTGTACCATCTATTGTCCTTTCTCAAAACATAAATGCATTTTCATAGCCAAACTCAAAGAGCCGCTGGGCGGAGATGATAGTAGACTAACCGCATAATCTTGCAACTTCGCACTTTCTAAACTTAGTTTATCTTGATTTGTTGCTTTCTGAAATTTCATACTTCACGTCATGATTTATGAAATTGCACAAATGAACTTGCGCAAGCTGTTGTGTGTCTCCTATATATGTGTGATGCTTGTGAAAATAAATGATTGTTGGAAGTGAGCGCTTCGTCTACGCCTGCCGAAACTGTTCCGCGGTCTTTTGTGTGCCAAAAGCTGACAAAAGGTATCACTAAGCCCCTCACTGCATCTATGATCACTAAATTTACCATTTTTGTACCTACCCAAACAAGCTGCATTGTGCGCAGTGCCCAAGTCAGTAAGTACATATGCTCTAAGCAATGGGTGTGACTCGCAAAATAAATGTTTAAAAATGTGAATGGCAGAATGTAAACCAAGATTTAAAAGGTGGCCTGAATTCATGCATATCCGTGTAAGTCAGTGTAAACTCGTATAAAAAAATTTTCAGTGTGCTTTGAGTTCAGACTAAAGTGTACTAGTTACATTTTTTGCCAGCGCACCATTTTCTTGGTACGCTAGAAATAGAATCAAGTAACTTGACGCAACAAGATTTGACAACTCAGACAAACTTTCCGCCTCCTTATCAGAATGACGGGCCAATTTTCTGCTCGTTCTAAGGGAGTACACCTAATCATCCAAAATGATCTTTAGCTTGTGAGTCAGTGGTTTTGCGCCTGCTTAGCAACTCTTAACTTATCCAAACGAAAATTAATGTTACTCAAGCATGAAAAAGTTCATTATAAGTTATGCTGCATCACATAAAACGACAAAAAAAGATTTGGTTCACTGATTAAACTATAAGTCGATTGACATTTTGAAACACAGACGGGTCCTTTGTTCACAATGCAGCGTACGCTAGATCGTCTTCAATTTCCGTACGCAGCAGAGCTTTTACTTGATTCTAAGTAGGGCAAAGTGTGACAATTTTTTAGCAGTGTTCTATAACGAACATCCATACAAAAAGCACGGAGTGTATAAGGTAGACATCAGCGAGACGACGCAGTTACAAGAAAAATACCCAGCAGTAGACTCAGAGCAAGCCACCTGACATCGTGAGCACAATGCACCATTGCCTAACGAAGACCGAAGATGTCGTGAAGTGAAACGCTAGTCTGACACGACACGAGGCAGAGCAGGCAGTGAGTAGCGACAAACCCATCATGCCGAAAGCCTCAGCATAGCATCGGTTACTTGTCACTCTAAGTAGCTTTTCCTTGAGTGCAGGTGTTTTGGAGCACAACCACTAAGTCTTACTAACCACTGGTGGGTAGAGCCTTGCACGCAAACTGGGGCTTTTCATTAATTCTGACGAGTACAATGCCTTGCTGTCTAGCGCTACAAGCTCTCTGTGTAAGCCTGATCAAGAACTACTTTAAGAATGTATACATGTAGGTGTGGCTTTGCTAGTAAGATAAACTGAAGGACAAGGAAGTGCCATAAAAGACACGGACAAGAAAGTGTAGATAGACGCAAGTCAACGAAGAAGCATGCGCTAATTCCTTTTTCGGATCCTTTATTGCACGCGAACGCCCCAAGGAAGGACGCTCTTCTGTGTGGCGTGCACGTACAATCATTCCTTTTTAATTTTGCTATACACATTTCTTTTTGAAAGCATTTTCATGACACCGAGGAGAATTTGCCTGCGCCGAGAGCCGCCTTTTCAACAGCTATTCGAATTGAATTCCATGGTTCTACGTGCGCTTTCGCAATTCGCCCCCATTGAAATGCGGCCGCCACGGCCAGGATTTGATCCCACGACCATAGCCGCTAAGCCACTGCAGGGGGTTTCAACAGCCATTACGCACAGTTATCACGCTAAGACATTAAAATTAGTCATCATACCTTGCTGGTGAAGCAGCGCACTGGCACGGACACAGTGAAGACACACAAGAAAAGACGACACTCGCTGCACTCGCAACTATTTTATTTCAGAACGCATACTTCATATTTATATACCTACGCACCCTCAGGCGTCAAAGATAATCAAGCCAATATTAAAGGCATTTTTTAAATTCATTTGCCCACGCATACTCGGGCGTCAAAGATAAGACACCTATCTATCATGGTGTGCAATCGTATCGTGTTTGTTACACCGCTAACAAACATTTTTATTACAGAATTTTTTCTTCCTTTATTGCTCTTCCAAAAAGGCAACCTCACCATGGCTTAGATGTACAGATGGCTGACCGACACAACCCTCTCCACTCTTGAGAATGTGACAGGCTTCAATTATTTCTACAGTCAGCTGATCCTTATGGTGCGACAAAGCTGTAGTATCATTGTAAAGCGGCCAGCACCCATGTTGTGGGCAGTGGGCGTTAATGTGGGAATGAGTGTTTCCCCCCAGTGACATTTAGCTCCCCCTCTAGCTCCCGTGAGAACACAATCGAGCATTTAGGTTTTGCGCCTATTTAGTACTTTCCAATGTATTCAAGTGTTCACGTTTACGACCAAACTAGCAGTGTTTGACCGTTTGTGTTAAACATAGGCTAAAAACCAACTCATCACCATGGTTTCAGCGACGGGGCATAGCGCTATCATGACAAAAACATTTACTGCACCGAAAGCCTCAAAGAGCTAGAAGTTCTAAAAATGGCTTCCCACTGGCATTCTATCCGCCCAAGACATTGAATTCAGAACTGGCATTTCCCTTATGCTGACTGCGCATTTTAGTTTTACAAGTAATCCGTAGTTATCATAATTATGATAGGGTGAACTTGACGCCCTGCCTACACTCTTTCATTGGCACGGATACACATTGTTTACCTAATATAGCAAGTTTGTTAACTTGACGACCAAGTGCATAACTTAAATGGACTTACCAGCACTTAAGTTTGGCATCTGGCAAGCAAAAACAGCATTACCGACGAAACAAAGCCCTTCTATCAATGATTACTCGTCTCCAAATAGCTCGAAATTTCAGTAAGCTAAAAGCGAGCTAGGAAGAAAGTGAACTTGTGACTAAGAATGAACTCGTCTTTAAAAGGTTGCATTCAAAGTGCACGTCACTGAGCCACAATAAAAAAGGCGCGAAAACCATTCTCCGCTGCCGCCGGTAAATTGATCGTCTAAGCGGAGCCGAGCTGGTGCTAAGCGCCGGGCCCCAGCTCCCATGCAAACACAGGGCGTTAGCGTACGGGAGGAAAAACGCCGCCTATACGAACAGCATTCCGGAAAAAGAAAAGTCATTTTTCATTCACCCTTCAAAAAATTTCAGGTCACTAGGTGCCATGTAGAAAAGCAGCCTCAGAATAATTATCGGCTAGGTGTAACGAGCTTGTGCCAGGTTTGCGTCCCTTTGCTTGGCATTCAGGCATTTCCTGAAGTGAACAGGCTAATAAAGATGAAAAAACTTGCTTCACAGCTACTTACGGCGCAGGAATTTTCGCGTACTGCTGCTGTTACCGGCAACTTGATCCGAGGTACTATCAAACCTGACTTCTCAGAGCAATGCATTAAAACGGCGGTCATTGGCATCGAAATGAACGACACAACTTGTGCTGACCATTGTCGATGGACGTCGCTCGTAGCTTTCCGTTCACTGTTCTCGAAAAACTGTGCCTGCCCTGCAAGTTCTTAAAGAAGAGCTCATACTAATACGTGTATTGCACTTTTAGTACATTGAATATTTTGTAGTTCTGCATGCTTCTCATATGAACACAATCTGCCCGGTTGAGTAAGCTTATGTTAGGTCAACTGTGTTGCATTGTTTTTAATAAATTCTCCAGATCACCGTGATGGTTCAAATTTCATGACCACCCGTGACCTCCACACAGTTATCTGTGCACCTTCTAGCTCCTCAATCTTACTGCAATAAATACTGAGTCTTAAGATTTCTTTCTGAATGTCAGCGTAAATGAGCCGGATCTGAGATCGCTCGTAATCATGCGCGTGTTTAGCAATATTACGCAAGTTTTCGCGTAGTTGTATGAGCTAAGTAACGAAGTCCTCTAATTGCCGCACTCATTTGCACACACAGCGTGCTGTACCGTGCCGTTTATGCAGGAAAATCGAAAAGGCTGCTGGAGAGTGACAGCGAGGAAACTGATAGAATTGGCCTAAGTATGGTGCTTCTGCAGTTGCCCATCATTTCGGCAATCGCTCGTTGCCAGTTGCGCAATACGTGAGTGGACCGCGCGCACCGTTGAGTGATTAACATGTTGAGCGATGCTGTACGCTGCTGCTTTCATAATGCAGGTGTCGGGCGGTGGAGATGATTATGCTAGAGATGCATGTGCGCGTTCTGCCTTGGCGGCTACTGGAGTACATAGACTTAGCGGGCGAATTCAAATTAGGGAGCGAAGGAGTGCCAGAACTCGCAAACTCTCGGAAATCATGCAGGCACTTTGACGTGGCCAGTTCAGTGTTATCCTGTTCTCAAGACCGCTAATTGGGCTAGTTGGAATGTTGGAGTCATGGTTACGGCAAAGGAAAATGCCGTCCCTTTCAGAAGAAAAGTCCGGAACCTTGCATCTGCCTCGATTTAGGAAAAGCACCTGGGACTCCCGCAGTTAAGTCCGAGATGCTGCTGCCAGCCGTAACTCAACCCGTTTGAAATGATAACGACAGCAAAGAAGGTGTCAACATCGGCTATGGAGGATGAACGTTACAAATGAGTGTTGGAATGCGTAGATGTATCTAGGACTGTGGGTGGCGGTAGATTTGCTGGACGGCCGGTACCAATGGCCCGTTCAGTTGCCTAGAAGGGTTAACAAAGAAGGCTATTTTCTTTTGTTAGACGCAACTGCTTATTCAAATAAGGCCAGCTTTACCTTAGATAAGAATTTAAAGAAGGCGACCACCACCTCAAGCAAGGTAAACGAGAGAGCCAAAACAATTCTCTAAGATCTAAATTTACATGCTATATCCAGAGCAGTAGCAAAGGTCACACGCCTTCAATGGGACACTCTTTTCATCATCAAGACAAAGTATAGACAGACCGTTCCGCGTAACTGTATCAGAAAATGCTACTTGGCAGTATGTATTGTCAAGATACACGCAAAAGAACCTGGGTGATCTTCGATGTCAAGAATTCCGAAGAAATGTAGAGTACTTTGCGAATCTCGGCAGTGACGGGTATGCCGCGCTTAGCGTCGATGTCATTGATCTTCATTGTTCCATTTCGCAGGCAGCTTTACTAAAAACGGTAAAAAGGAGTGTCACCGAGGAAAACGACGAAGTAGAGTTTGTAAGCAAATGTGGCTTTGGCTTTGCCTAAATGTGCCTTTTATCTGAATTCTACTTTCGAATCTCGGGGAGGAAGCGTTTACCTACAGAGAGCCGGAGTATGCATTGGATCGAGAGTAGCACCTGCTTTGAGTGACATTTTTTTACCAGAAATTAACTGATGGCTAGAAGACAAACTAAAATGATTCGAAGCAACGCATATTCAGATATGTTGATGATTACTTTATAGAAATGAGTAGCTGGGATTTTTTTTAAAGACAGTCCAGTGAAGGAGAAGGGCTACAGTTCCCGCATTAAATACCAGTCAATGGTGAAGTCCCGTTTTAAGACATCCAGTTGAAGTTTCTGAACAAACATGTTTGCTGGGTTTATCATCCAGCATCCGACAAACCCATCCTTCTATTCAATAGATAGTAAAAAGAGGTATCGCCTTCTCGTGTCTTATGCCCTCGCTTAAGAAATTTGCATACATTGCACACAAGAGAGCTTTTACACAGAGTTAACGCGTTTAAAATAGGCTGGATTTCCTGACAGTGTTATTAATGCTGTGTGTGAAAAGCTATTTCAACAACTAAATATGCAGCCTAATGTTTGCGGAACGATAAGATAAAGGATAGAAAGAAGAAACGCTTCGGTGTCATTCCACACGTGTACAAAATGGCACAGAGTCTTAACAACTTTGGCTCGAGATATGGAGTTAAAATGCTGTTTTCATCAAGCCATAGGTTACAAAAATAATTGTTCAATAATTGACGAGCACGCATCGAAACAGGCCGGTAAAAGAGGGCGCTGGCCGGTCCGTCACGTCAAGCAATTTGTGCTATGTGCGGTAGGCGTCGTGTACAAAATTTTTTTATTGCGCGATTAAGTTTACATAGGGCGAACTGGTAGATGTGTCCACACAAGATTTAGAAAAAATTTCGCGTCTTTAAGGCCCACTTCTAATTTGCCTGTGTGTGCGTGTGAGAGAGATAGAAATAGAGATAGCGATAGAGAGAGGCAAAGGAAAGACATGGAGGTTAATCAGACATTATCTTTATCTGAGCGACATCGCTTGAGCAGGAGCACAACACAGTGTGCTCTCTGTCAGCTTCACTTGGAGGGCAGTTTCTCTTCCTCAGGCCGGTTCCTGCCGAAGTAGTAACGTCGCGTCGGCATCTCTGCCGACTCCACTTCCATTGCCGTGGCAATGAGAGCGTAGTCTTCCAGTAAAAGACGGAAAAAAACCCCGAAAATACTGCAGCGCGAAGGAACAGTGGTATCTGATGGTGACGATATTGATGGCCTCATATTATCACTTATACTCACACTGGGGGATTCGCCAAGAATTCTGTGCTGAAACATTTACTTAATCTTTTGAAGTGTTACATATTCGATTAAAAAAATGAAAAAAAAGACAACATACACAAACAAACAAATAACGAACGAACATTTAAAAAGTTATTCGTTTAGTTGATGATATGTAACCGCAAATCGCACCAAACACGTCTCTGTGGCTGACACCTATAACTGGTGCACCGAAAGATAGTGTTATTTCTGATGATAAGATTAACCCTAATTTAGAAATAGAAACTTGAAGACTTTTTCTTAAAGATTTGTGTCGGCGACGTAACAAAAGATAGTGATCCAGGGATTCTGTTTCTTGACAGTATGGACACAGAGGCGATAGCGTCAGACCAGTCCTGTGTAAATGTAGAGTTAATAGAGCGACACGGCAGCGTAATCTGGTGATCACTACCTCTCATTTTCTTTATGGACACCACTAGATTTTCCAGGGAAATTGTAGGTTATGGAATTCTGTCCATGTTATTGTTAATTCAGTGACATCTCTATGAATTGAATATTTTTGATATCTGATTGCTGCTATGTGTGTCGATTGCTGCTGATGTGTGTCACTACCGGAAGAAGCGGAATTATAGGTCCACTCAGGGATACTCGCGCGTCTGCCATTTCATTTCATGAGTCTGCCATTTCATTTAAATGTAATCCACGGTGACCTGGTACCGGTAATACATTCAGAAAATCCAACTGTGGAGCAACTAATTTTAGAAACGTCTTTAGAGTTGGTAAATGGGACGAAGCTGTAAGCGAAGCACAGACAGATAGAGAATCTGTTATAATAACCGCGATTATTGCGTTCGAAGAAAGAATCACTTCGTCGTCCTCTCCAATTTTCCTGTGGCTTCGCATTGCAACGCGGCTACACAACAGAATTCGGCAGGTGCTCAATTTTGTATAAAAGCAAGCACCAGACAACCTATGCGCTGACAGATGCGTTTTTCATTACGAAACACAAAGACGCATGCATCAGCAAGGAATCACTAACCTTACATGACGCGGAATATTACTGCAATACTCCTAAAGACATTATATTACTGGCCATGCTGGCCTGGTCGGGCGTCAACGTTCGACAGGCCAACAACTACCGCAGGCACCCGGTCGAGCAGCCACGCACGAAGAGACCCCTAAGGTGCACATTATGCGCTCCCGTTTCGCAGTAGACGCGCAAGAGTCAGCAAGCGCCCGCCTGCCGTCTCCTGTCGAGCAATTCATCGAGTGACACCGCCACGTCAGCTTCGTGGAACGAAAAACTGTAAGCGCGCTGTGCCAGCACGAACACTGTCTAGGGACGCTTCGAATTGTTATTGCATGCCCAATGCGGGGTATTCTGGTAATGTGCCTTTTTTACGTTTGAATATATGTTTGTTGCCGTACTTCTGGCCGTTTCTTTCTTGCTGCCCTCGGAGGCGTTTCTTAGTTCAGGCCATTAGGCCATCTCTCCGAACCCCACCATAACACCTGCGAGTACTTCCAGACCTGCTTACAGCACACAGTACTTTTTAGCATAGTGTCCTCGCTTGTCTAGAATAGAACCACAAAAACGAAGTAAACGCACTTGCCCCTAACGCAAGTTTCACCAGTGTTTCTTTTGCTGGCTTCAACACGTCTGAAAGTTTCACTTCCTTGGGAAGAACACTAAATGGCTGAGTTGTGCCGCTTATGAAACTTGAGGCATGTTTGCAAGGCCATTTGTGCATGAACTGTCGGATATTACTCACCCTGTATGGATATAAAACTGATGTGAATTTATTATTTTTTGTTTTATTGCACTTTTTACAGGAGCAGTAAATATTCACGCAAGAAAGTAGTAGTGAAGCTGTTAGCAGCAAGGTCTATAATGTCGACCAGAGAGCCACCCAATTACGTAAGATCTATACGCAAAATATTCATTCTGCTAACTGGCGCCGTGAAGAGAGAGAGAGAGAAATAGAAGACAGGAAAGGCAGGGAGGTTAACCATACGCACGTCCGGTTTGCTACCCTTGACTGGGGGAAGGCGGTATGGGGATGAAGAGAGAGAGAGGAGAGAGAAAGAGCACAGTTTCGCGCACAGTGAAAGGTTCGCACCGAGTCTACACACGGTTCCCAGGACCTGTCGACTTGAGGTATTTCAAGAGCGCTTTCATGGCCTTCTGCAGAAGGCCACGAAACATGTGCCATCGACGCGAACGGCCAGGGTCCAAGGATCTTCATTACGGAAAATGACCTAGAGTCCAGCTGGTTCAGTGCTGTCCGGAGAACTTCGCGCTTGACGTCGTAATGGGGACAGATACATAGGATGTGGTCGATCGCTTCTGTGGTTCCGCAAGAATTACACATGGGTGTATCCCCCATTCCAATGCGGAACTTCGTAAATGCCAACCCGAGCCAGAGACGGCACAATACTGCCACCTCAGAGCGGGTAATTTTTGATGGCGCTTGTAGCTTCAAGGATGGATCCAGCCTATGAAGATGACACTTCGGGATGTTGGGAGAACACCATTATTTGTTGGTCAAATAGATCAAAGTTTGCGTTCATTACAGAAGGCGATATTTTTTTCCTACACTTTGACGTGGCTTGCGTCAGTGAAACTTCTCTTCACTGCGCTGTCCTGCAGCGTCGGACCAGTTCCAATCCCCTTATCAAGAACCGACGCTGCAAGACAGCGCAGTGAAAAGAAGTTTCACTGATGTAAATCACGTAAAAGTGTAGGAAAAAAATGTCGCCTTCTTTAATGAACGCAAACTTTGATCGATTGCATCACGCGTGACACTTATGGACCAATTTTCTGCACAGGTTTCGGTTGGTGCGAGCAGTTCACGCCGCGTCATGCTGAAATTGCGGAGGTCTTCTATTGTGTCAGTGCTATAGAAGGTCTCGACGCAGACTGCCGACGTTCACGATCATCGGAATGCGGAGAGTTTGGCTCTATAGGAGCGCCGGAAGAATTAAAAAACGGGAAACCGTGCTGCTACAGAAGCATAGATTAACAATACCTCAACATGGGATGCCTCAGCGCGGAGCCAACGTTTTGTCAAATCGTTATGTCGAAAGTCTTCCCTTGAATACTTGTATCAGAAGACGGAGCCAGGGTTCGAGGAGTCCCCTCGTCGAGGAGCTTGCCTCGTCAAATTGTCTCGAAGCAAAGACCAAGTGCTTTGACTTAAAGGCTACTCTACAAAGACACGTTGTCTTCTCAGAACGACGGCTCTATGGAGCTCAATTCTAAGAGTACCTAGTTCATCCACTGTCTCTTAATTCAAGCCTCTGCCGTAATGTGACCCCTTCGTCTTTTCTTCACTGCTGGTGCAACGCTTGTACTGGAGAGGCTTTTCATTTGTGGAGTAAGGTGCTCAGAATAAAATATCACACTATACATATTTGTATTCAAATATCCTTGGCTTACACAAATACGTGAATATTCGTAAAAACGTAAAAATCAAATATCCTTGGCTTACATAAATACGTAAACATCATGGCTGAACAGCCGGTGCGTGGGGACTATCTAATCAACGGTACGATGCCATAGATGACAAGTGGTATTTCTCATTCTCTTTTTCATATACTCAGCGATAAACGCTACACATGAACCCCTAAGAAAGCAACCTAATATTTCAGTTTCAGTTAGAAAGAGAGTTCCTGTAAGCGAAATTGTGTCGCGTCTGTTGAAAAGCTTATAGGCGGAATGAATAAACAGCAAACGTGACACATAAAATTTGTTCTTCGAAGATGCGCCAAATATTTGGTCTGTTAGGATAAATTGCTATATTACAGGGCTAGTTTACAGTTCACAGTGATTATATTGCAAGCCCACCGTATTTTTACCGCCTTGAGATGCTTCATTAGATACGTACATTCCATAGACTTCCCCAGAGTCTCTACAAGGCACTTGGGGAAGTATGAACTATGAGCAAAATTAGGTTTTTATTGTTGTGAAGTTTGGGTGTCAAAGAATAGACAGAATTATCACTCGGGCGAATGAAAACGTAGTCCTTCGTTATGTCGACTAATCTAGAAAATTCACTATTTATAAGAGCGAAAGCTTGGACGCTTTCACGTGGCATGTTTGCTGAGCGGCAAAAAAAGAAAGAAAGATTACGAAAAGCACTCCGCAAATATGTTTCATCATATCAGTGGCGCTTTTGTTGTGAAACGATAGAGCCTGAGCTTACGTACGACAAGATTTTGATTCTCTAGGACTTCTATTTTCGTCTGGTTTATTCTTTTTACGGGTTACAAACTTTACAGTAGCACTCATCAAAGAGAATATAGTAGGGATACAGTTCTGTTACCAGTTGTGCCGGAATTTGACTATTTCAAGCTGGAACAGCGGATAATACATCCATTTACTTTTAGCTTACTTCTATATATCTGCTCGATTGACCACAGAATTTTGAACTACGGCCCAACTTTCAAACCCCAATTCATTAATATATTTCTCCAGAAAACTGTTTCATGATGATTGCAGAAATGCCGAATTACTGTTACATATTCGAGTGCATCAGGACTTATTTCACTTATGAGAGCTTTTTAATCTGCAATTCAACAATAGCACGCCAATAAGCTTAGAATAAACTGGAAGGTGGCATCAAACTTTATAATTTTTACATTTCCTATACCACGCACATGAAGACAAAGCTCCACAAATTATTTTTCTTTTCTTTTTTACAACTAGCTGCACTTTCATGCCATTTTTTGAACAAAACGTTTATTACTCGCTTTCGGTAGGTTTATTGCCCAAACTGTTAAAACGCAAGTACGTTCTCTCTGTGTACAACTTAGCACCCCTTTGACTTGCTCGTCCGGGCCTGATTTATAGTTTGCATGCGTGCAAGCAGAGATGCATCCGAAGGCGGGAATGTTACCAATGCCAGGGACTTACAGGTTGGCTTCGCGTGATTGATGGGGGTTGTGGATCATGCATCGCAGCACTTGCTCGTGTCGGCGCGAAGTCAAGCCGAGACGGCTCGTTACTCGGCAAGGTCCTCTATCTCCCGAAGTTTTCGAGACACGTGGCTGTCCAGAACAAAAAAGCAAGAATCGTGGGCAGCGATGACGCTGCAATGACGCTGAGCACTCAGAGGCGAAGGATGCAAGAACACATGGAACGAACCAAGCTACAAGCAGCACAGGTATAATGAGCATAGATTGAAGACGCGTGCTTACGCAGACACACAAAAAAAGAAAGGAAAATCATGGATAAGGCTTAGTGACGATGTTTTCTTTAGGATTTTCGAGGGTGGTCTATCTGTCCTTTATCATTTTTTTTCTTAGCCCTATGTAGACGGTTCACATGTGATCTCGAATTTCGTTCGCGTGAGCCATCCTGTATTGTGGCCATGATTTATAAAGGCTCAAATGTCATGCTACGGCGTGATCGGAGGTGCGCACTGCTCTATTATTAAAATAATCAGATTTTCCCTTCAGCGGACTTTAGAAGCTAGAAGCACGATGGTGAGCCAAAATTGCTGTTCAAGTAAAGGCACGCATCTACAAAAAAGAAAAACAAATACATATACGTTTCTGGTGATCTGCGCACTCCTGTAAGATGTCGTATGGTCTGGCTTTACGTTTGGACAATTGCGCAGAATGTCTCTACACGCTGCACGCAATTATTTTATCAGAACACATGCAAGTGTGATGTTTCACTTAGTATGAGCTGAGGAGGCTTAAGCTTCGGTAGTGGCCACTTACCACTTATCGAATAACATTAATAAAACCACCGTTGTTGTTACTACAACGTACCATGTATACACTGAATCCATATTTCATAGAATGGAGCCTACGATGCCTATTTCGTTACACGCTATGTTATACGCCTGTTTCCACGAAATAGGCGTACAAAAATTGCTCTCACACTGCAAACTCTACCGGAAATTGAGTGCTTAGTGTATGGCGCTAAGGTAGACTGGGTGACTTTGAGAGGAGCAAATTATCTAATTTTCTTTTGAGGTGTCTAAGGGGGCATTTATTAGAATATAAAAAAAGGCATATTAAATGTATGGTAAAATTATTCAGCATTGTTGAATGCTTAAGCAAGAGCGGCAGCTGATTTAGTTGTGGAAAAAATATTTAAAAGAGATGAGGCGTGCAACCCCCTCCGTATTGCGAAAGATTAAGGTAAAACTTTTTTGGGTTAAATTTTGTGTAACTGATGCTTTACTTGGCGAAAATGGGCTCATATGTCATTTACATATATGAAAAAAGTAGCCGCAACCATTATAAAATTAATTTCTCTCTTGTTTTCCTCTCACAACCTTTACTACTTCATAACTATCGCCCTTGAGCAACAGAATTAAACGTGTTAGGCACCATTGTATATAAATACTCTAAAACTTCTTGTGTTTTACGACCACACTTCTGTTTGTGACACTTCACCAAGAAGATTGCACAATACCTAGGAATCAAGTCACACACGGACATGCGCGCGCTGTCATGTTCGTAAGAATACTGATTGCCTTTAGGCCGTAATATTGAAAAAAGTGGAAAAGCAGTTCCAGTTTCGAAGCGGAACGAAACAGGACAAACGGCACGGAACGAAGCACAAAAGAAACTAACCTTTAAGTTAATATTGCCGCCAAGTACTCGATACGAACTATCCAGGCATCTGTGATGGAAACAAAATAGAAAATAACGATAAAATCCAGGACAAATAGGGACTGAAACAGCGCTGCAGTGGCTGGGGTGGTCACGATGTTAAAATTCTCACTTCGTCGGTTGTTCGTCTACGTGATCTCTTTCTGTAACATCTGGCTGTATCAGCTTCTTCGCAACATGCCTATCGGCAGGTTACTATCTTTGAAGTTTCTTCCAGCCTGTTTCACATAATCACACGCATACACGCACGCAGGCACTCTCACAAAGTCGCCTTTCGAGCCTTGTCAAATGCGAAATGTCGCCACGCTCCGTTCGTCCTTGCAATACAGATATCTCCGTGCTGCCGCCCTTCCTTGCGACAGTTCCACCCCCCCTCCTTTCTTTGGCTGAGTGCTTTTCAGTCCTGTACGTTTTTTCTTTGGCTTCTTTGTCAGTCTGGAGATGCCCTCCTGTTCTTTTCAAGCTAGTGGAACGCCGACGTGCCTACCTAAAGATATCAACAATAGCGTCGCCAGAGGCGTGGCTTCGATAACAAAGAGGAGGAATGTAACGGGCCAACGAAAAAAAATTGAAGAACGTGATCAGCTGGCATTTTACTGAAAGTGCCAAAAGGAATGGATACATGGCTCGTGCCCCTGGCGGGCTGCCCTTGTGTGTCACTTTAATCTTTCGGTCATCTCCTTAGACTTCATGCCTTGCTTCCACGCACAGCGTTTATATTTTGGCGTATTGTTTTCTAAACGCATGACTTTCCTGCAAAAAGAAAGAAGATTTGGCCTTTGAAAAGATACGGGTGCGTTCTCTCTCAGCTCGTCCAAGCTGCATCGTTCAAGAGTGTGCTTCATTTCGGCGCACTCACGTTATTTACCTTAACTTTCTAGTTCTTTTCTCTTTAAGGATGAGGAGCAAAGTCTTTCCAGGATTTCCGTTCATACAGCATTGCTACAGACGTAAAGTTGTACGATTACAATCCTGAGAAGCTTAAAAATGAAATAAAATAGAAAGCAAGAACAAGCAGCACCGATGAACACAAAAAATTTTTTAATACAAATAATCCAGTTGCGAATCCAAGTTTGTTTATCTTTCAATTGTGTCTCATTGCTTTACGCAGATAAGCGCAGGAACGGAGCGCTTATGAGACTGAATACTCGAGCCGCGATGTACTGTGAACGTGTCCTAGAACCAAGGAAGTCAGCGGATATATACTTACGGATGTGAAGTTGAGCACTGAAAACCATGGACTATGAACGATGGCTCACGGGCAACGCATTCCATGAGGCGTTGTTGTAGTATTTGCAGTACCGGCCTCCATGTTTATAGCCCTGTATCCCCCACCTCACTGCACGGTAGCAAACCGGAAACTTGCCTGTGGTTAGCCTCCCTACCTTTCCTCTCTCTCTCTCTCTCTCTCCATGCTTACCTTTAATTTTTTCCGTACATTATACCACTCGGCAACCGAGGCAAAAAAAGTAACGAAGCACGGTGCCAGCCTTGTTTTTTACTGGGCAGAAATTGGGTGAGATGAATTATTTGGAAATGTGAAGCTGCCATGTGGCCACCACAGGTATTTCGAATTCCAGCCAATCTATATGGCAACGTCCTTGCTTCTATACAGGACAAGTACAGTACTTCTCGTCAACATTTCTGAGCAGGTTCGTTGAATAATGCACAGCCTTCTCCTTGTGCTTGTTGGTAACGAAATTGCGCAGTGTCAAGCTGCCCTAAAATTTTGACAGTGTGCCAGCTGGTACGTGCATTACGGACAGACATTGTCTGACTGGTGACTGTGACCGCTAGATGTCAGAGTACTGCAATGTATTTGGGTAAATCACATGAACTCACCACAATTATTATAATATTAAACATTCACTGGAAGATAATTGTCTCTCGAAAGGCCCTCTAACTACGTATCTCCTGCGTCCGGTGAGTCCGTCTCCTGCTTCACCTTCAACTCAGTCCCTGTATTACGCATATTTGTTTAAAGCATCAATCTGTGCTGATCTGCGCTGTCATCTACGGTGTTTCTCTTCCATTCGCGTCATGCCTGCCAATCTAATGAATCACGTGAACACAGCAACGCAAAAGCCGTCGGAGGCGGCGTCGCGCAAAAGAAGAGCGGCTTTTACAAAAGAAAACACTATCGCAACCAACTTTCAATTCCGCCTATATCTTTTAGAATGACAAATACGGTCAACTTGTAATTTATCAGTACTATATGTCATATACTTAGATTTTCATCTAGAGAGCTGTGCTCTAACACGGGGTGAACTCCGCACCGAGGCAGAGCATGTGGAGACGCACCACATAAGGAAGCGGATTGCTCAAATAGAAACCGCATCCCCGTATGTTTCTATTTGGGCGCGAATCAATAACGCCTTGAACTTGTAATTCATCACCTCTGTAGTTGACATACGTAAATTTTCAATGCAAGAACTATGGTAGTACGGAAACATTACCCCCAGCTAACTGAAAGTCACCGTCGCACAAACACAAGAGAGAGAGAGAGAGAGAGAAAGAGAAAGAGAGGGGAAGGAAAGGCAGGAAGGTTAACCAGACTGAGTCCAGTTTGCTACCCTACTTGTGGGGAGGGGAATGGGGAGTGAAAGAGAGAGAGAGAACTTCGGTGTGGGATGTCTATAGTCAGGCACTCAAGTCTGTTGCCTTCAGGTAGTGAAAAAGCGCTCGAACTGCTTTCTGGGATAATGAACTGTGAGGCCAGGCTCCCAAGAGCTTCGCTTCCGTAAATGGCCTGTCATCCAGTCTATTCAAGGCACACTGGAGAGTCTCACGTTGATTATCGAAGCGAGCACAGTGGCACAGAAGGTGACTGATGGCCTCTTCACACTTGCACTTAGCGCACATTGGTAATCCGCCATTCCAATACGATAGCTGTAGGAGTTGGTGAATGCTACTCCTACCCACAGCCGACACAGCAGTGTTGCGTCACGTCGCGGAAGGTTCGCTGGTAATTTAAGTTTCAGTGATAGGTCCAGGCTGTATAAACGACACTTAGAGTTCTGTGGTGTATGCCAGTAACTTAATGTGATGGTGCGAGCAAGACTGCAAAGCTCTCTTGCAGCGTCGACTCTCGATAAAGGTACAAGGAGTATCGGTGAGCCAGCCTGGGCACGTCGGGCAGCGTTATCGGCGAGGTGATTACCAACGATGCCACAATGTCCCGGCAGCCACTGAAATATGATATCATGTCCTCGTTCAGAAGCGCAATGGCAGGTTTCGTTGATTTGTGACACCAGCTGTTCATAATTGCCACGTCATAAACTTCGCAAGCTCTGGAGGGCTGCTTTCGAGTCACAAAATACTGCTCATTTGTTGGGTGGTTCTTTTTTAATGTATTTGACAGCAGCGCGAAGAGCGGCCAGTTCGGAAGCTGCAGATGTCGTTACGTGTGAAGTCTTGAACTTGATGACGACCGACTGCACAAACACAAATGCAGTCGTAGTGTCCGACGCTGTTTCATTAAGTTATCGAATGGAGCACCAGGCTAGCCTTTAGCACGGAAAGCCACCGTAGCCTTGCTGCACGTTTCCAAATACGTATAGTTTGAATTTCACGTTGCAAACGTGCACGCTTCAACGAAGAAGAGAAGGACAAAACTTCTCTAATGCACGCTATTATTGCTTGATCACACAAATGAAAACGTCATTTAAATGTTGAAGCACTTCGCCGGCTCGGCAGGACTCGGGAAAACAGCCGACAGTCGTTCTCGCTCATCGCAGCCGCGCCGTTGCTACTGGTGCTCCGCATTCTGTAGCACGATTTCAAAAATTTCTTGCTGCTTTTGTCACTCTTTGGAAAACGTTTAATCGAGCTGGTTTGATTGATAAAATGGATTAAATGAAAGCTAGACATCTATGACGATTAATCGTTTTGCGGCATACTTTTATTCCAACAATCGATTAATCATTCTTCAATATTGCCATCCCTAATACCCAGCGACCCAACTTGGTCCGATGGTTGGTTTCGAACACGGTCACCTTATCACGGCAACTCGATGCGATATCCGTTGTCACGAATTATCCAGTGATCCAGGTAGGCGTGAAAACGGTTAGGTGCAAACATACGTATGTAGAATGAAACACACATACATAGCTACAAATATAGACAGATAGCTGAGAAAGTGAGCGAAGTACCTTAAGAATGCTAGGACATTAAATGTAGGCTGTCAAAAATAAGATCCTGATCTTGCCAGTGGGAGAATGCGGCTGTTACAGTACACGAGCTCAGAGCCGAAGGAATCGCTGAAGCCTTCCGTCCTTTTTCTTCTGTCATCATCAGTGTCGGGTGACAAAGGAGGTGCAACCTGATTAAACACACTTCCCTTCCTTTTCTAATTGTTGCTTTGTATTGCGCAATACCTTGTATTAAACTATTAAATCACTTGTTTTGCCGATGGTGCTCAGTGGTGCCCCTTTCAGGACACATTGTGAAGCGAAGGAGGCCGTGGCTTAAAAAAAAGTCTGGAATCGGTCTGGTCACCGATAAGGCTTCACAGTCTCGTTCTTACTGTTGGTGCCATTTACCGTTCTCCTCACGCTGACAGTGATGCCTTCAGTGAAATGAATAATGAAATACACGAAAATAGACTTAACTTCTGTAAGCTGGTTATTTGTGGCGATTTTAATGCGCCTGGTATAGATTGGCTATCACTCTCTCCAAGTGGCCGTGATAAGGCATTATGCGATTCGTTCATTAGCACAGCACATTTTTTAAAATTTGATTCAAACGGCGACCACGCCTATCCGCGAAGCCTCTATCCTGGACCTCGTAATCATAGACGCACAACTAGCACAAAATGGTTATAGATGCAGTGTCGTCGATGGGCAACTGATCACAAAGCTGCTTTGATTTCGCTTAATGTCCTATGCGCGCCTGAGAAGCCAACCCATAAAAACATTCTTGATTCTTCCCGTGCCGACGACAATTCTATTATTGACATGTTTGCTTCATCGTTTGACGACTTGTTATCATGTAGTGATTGTTGCGATGTTGACAGACTGCTGGCAATGTTCTGTGGCACAGTAAAACGTTGCATACATGATTACGTCCCCTACAGGTGTATAAAGCGCAACGGTCGAAAACCTTGGTACACGAAAAAAATAATCCAGCTCATTCGCTGCATTAAGAGGCACCGGAAGCCCCGTAGCTTTCCTTCTCCCGATGGGACCTGCCTACTGACGTCCCTAAAAGCTACACTAAATACTAAAATCACTGAGGCGAACATTTTTACTTCAACCATACTCTGCTTCCTTTCATGAAAGAAAATCCGGCCAAGTTTTGGAAGGCAGGTGTTCCTCCAGATCAGAAGCCCTCTTCATTTATTCTCAATGGTGTGCCTTGCTCTGATTCTTCAACCTGTTCTCAGGCCTTCAGTGACCAGTTCAAGTCCGTTTTCACTTTAGGCGACGGAACCACTCCCCCTTTTAATACCACCAGAATATTATCCCGATCCGAACCTTAGAGATAGTAGCTTCAGGTGCGCACAACCTATTGCTAAATTTAGACACAAAAAAGAGCAAAGGTTCAGATGGTATCCCAAGTATGTTCTTCAAAGGTTATTTGGAGTCGAGCTCGCTATACCAAACAGTAATTTTTAAGCAGTCATTGGAAATATCAGCTGTACCTCTACTCTGGAAAAACGCTCAAATCATTCCTGTTCATAAAAACGGCAACATGCGTATCATAACAAACTGCAGGCCAATATCCTTGATATCTTCCTGCTGTAAATTGTTAGAGCATATAATTCACAAGTATATCGCGGAGCACTTAAACGAACATAACTTTCTATCTCAGGCACAACACAGCTTCCGGTCAGGCTTTTCTACAGTATCGCAACTAATTGAATTCACTCACGAAATTGCTTCGGCATTCAATTTAAAAGGACAGATAGACGCCATACTTACAGAATATTCAAAAGCATTTGATACGATGTGCCACGATAGGCTCCTCTATATACTTGGATTAGTCATTAAAAAGATAAGCTGCTTGCCTGGTTGACTGGTTATTTACATTCAAAGTCTCAGTACGTTCATTTTTTTCATTCACAGTCGGCCACAATCAATGTAACTTCGGGGTCCTACAAGCCTGCGGTCCTGGGGCCACTCTTGTTTCTTATATATATTAATGATGTGGTTGAGGCCATTCCTGACTCTTCCATTAAAATAAGTTTATACGCCAGTGATTGCATGTTTTATACCAGTGTATCTAACCGAACTGATCGACAAAAACAAAATGAGGCGTTTTCACTCTTCTGTGACTGGAGCGGGAAATGGCAGATGGCTATTAATTTTAAGAAAACCGTATCAATGACATCTGTGCAGCGGTGGCGTAGAGGTAGAACACCCGCCTCGCGTGCGAGAGAGGTCCGTGGTTCGAATCTCAGTGCCGCGCAATTTTCCACCGGATTAAAAAAAATCCGCGTGTTGATGAAATTGCATAAACAGGCCTGGAGTGTGGCCTGATCCCGGTGACCAAAACCGGTAACGCACTCCCTCACCAGAGCAGGATTGGCCACCCTGGTGTAGTACTTGGCCACAACCTCCTATATGAACACAATAATCAAACCCCGGCCCTCAGTCCCCAGCAGCTGCGAAGCAACAGACCACGGCGGCGGTCAGACCTGCGACGCAGCAGAGGGTGCTAAGAATCCCTGGCTCCGGACAGGCCGCCATTAGAATATGAACCTGGCAACGTTTAACGCTACAACGTTATCTAGTGAGGCGAGTCTAGCAGCGCTATTGGAGGAATTAGAGGGTAATAAATGGGATATAATAATAGGGCTCAGTTAAGTTAGGAGGCCAAAAGAAGCATATACAGTGCTAAAAAGCGGGCACGTCCTGTGCTACCGGGGCTTAGCGGAGAAACGAGAACTAGGAGTCGGATTCCTGATTAATAAGAATATAGCTGGTAACATACAGGAATTCTATAGCATTAACGAGAGGGTGGCAGTTCTTGTTGTGAAACTCAATGAGAGGTACAAAATGAAGGTTATACAGGTCTACGCCCCTACATCCAGTCACGATGACCAGGAAATCGAAAGCTTGTATGAAGTGATGGGTAAAGTCAAAACAAAATACACTATACTGATGGGTGACTTCAATGCAGGCTGGTACATAAGAAGCCGAAGAATGAGTTAGCGGTAAGAGGGAAAATGGAGGAATTCCAGATCAAGCTACAGAACAGGTATTCGGCTTTAACTCAGGAAAAGGACCTTAGTGTTGAAGTAATGAACGACAATCTTCTGGGCATCATTAAGGAGTGTGCAATAGAAGTCGGTGGTAACTCCGTTAGACAGGATACCAGTAAGCTATAGCAGGAGACGAAAGATCTAATCAAGAAACGCCAATGTATGAAAGCCTCTAACCCTACAGCTAGAATAGAACTGGCAGAACAGCTGACATAAGAAAGTATAATATGGATAGAATTGAACATGCTCTCAGGAACGGAGGAAGCCTAAAAGCAGTGAAGAAGAAGCTAGGAATCGGCAAGAATCAGATGTATGCGTTAAGAGACAAAGCCGGCAATATCATTACTAATATGGATGAGATAGTTCAAGTGGCTGAGGAGTTCTATAGAGATTTATACAGTCCCAGTGGCACCCACGACGATAATGGAAGAGAGAATATTCTAGAGAAATCCGTCAGGCAACACCGGAAGAAGTAAAAGAAGCCTTGGGAGCTATGCAAAGGGGGAAGGCAGCTGGGGAGGATCAGGTAACAGCAGATTTATTGAAGGATGGTGGGCAGATTGTTCTAGAGAAACTGGCCACCATGTATACGCAATGCCTCATGACTTCGAGCGTACCGGAATCCTGGAAAAATGCTAACATAATCGTAATCCATAAGGAAGGGGACGCCAAAGACTTGAAAAATTATATACCGATCAGCTTACTGTCCGTTGCCTACAAAGTATTTACTAAGGTAATTGCAAATAGAATCACGAACACCTTAGACTTCCGTCAACTAAAGGACCAGGCAGGATTCCACAAAGGCTACTCAACAATAGACCATATTCACACTATCAATCAGGTGATAGAAAAATGTGCGGAATATAACCAACCTTTATATATAGCTTTGATTGATTACGAGAAAGCGTTTGATTCAGTCGAAACCTCAGCAGTCATGGAGGTATTGCGGAATCAGGGTGTAGACGAGCCGTATGTAAAAATACTGAAAGATATCTATAGCGGCTCCACAGCCACCGTAGTCGTCCATAAAGAAAGCAACAAAATCCCGATAAAGAAAGGCGTCAGGCAGGGAGATACGATCTCTCCAATGCTATTCACAGCGTGTTTACAGGAGGTATTCAGAGACCTGGATTGGGAAGAATTGGGGATAAGAGTTAATGGAGAATACTTAAGTAACTTGCGATTCGCTGGTGATATTGTCTTGCTTAGTAACTCAAGGGACCAACTGCAATGCATGCTCACTGACCTGGAGAGGCAAAACCGGAGGGTGGGTCTAAAAATTAATCTGCAGAAAACTAAAGTAATGTGTAACAGTCTCGGAAGAGAACAGCAGTTTATGATAGGTAGTGAGGCACTGGAAGTGGTAAGGCAATACATCTACTTAGGACAGGTAGTGACTGCGGATCCGGATCATGAGACTGAAATGATCAGAAGAATAAGAATGGGCTGGGGTGCGTTTGGCAAGCATTCTCAGATTATGAACCGCACGTTGCCATTATCCCTAAAGAGAAAAGTTTATAACAGCTGTGTCTTACCAGTACTCACGTACGGGGCAGAAACCTGGAGGCTTACGAAAAGGGTTGTACTTAAATTGGGGACGACGCAACGAGCTATGGAAAGAAGAATGATAGGTGTAACGTTAAGGGATAAGAAAAGAGAAGATTTGGTGAGGGAACAAACGCGAGTTAATGATATCTTACTTGAAATCAAGAAAAAGAAATGGGCATGGGCAGGACATGTAATGAGGAGGGAAGATAACCGATGGTCATTAAGAGTTACAGAATGGATTCCAAGGGAAGGGAGGCGTAGCAGAGGGCGGCAGAAAGTTAGGTGGGCGGATGAGATTAAGAAGTTTGCAGGGACAACATGGCCACAATTAGTACATGACCGGGGTAGTTGGAGAAGTATGGGAGAGGCCTTTGCGCTGAAGTGGGCGTAACCAGGCTAATGATGATGATGATGATGATGATGATGATGATGATGATCAATGACATTTACAAATAAGAACAACCTCTAAGCTTTACATATGTTTATAACTGTAGTATGCTGGCCAGTACTAGTGCATATAAATACTCAGGCGTAACCTTCACGGCTAATTTGAAATGGCACAGGCACATAGACATAATTTGCGCGAAAGCGCGGCGAAAGTTCGGCTACTTAAGGTAAAGCCTTAAGAGTGCACCTAAGGAATGCAAACTGACCGCCTACAAAAGCTTGGTAAGAGCAATACTTCAATGCGCGTCCACTGTCTTTTGGTCCCCTCATCTAGTCTGTTATGTACATAAACTGGAATCAGCGCAAAAGAAAGCTGCTCGATTTATTTTGCGCTGCTATGACCGCATTTTCTCACGTTCCTTTTATGCAGCCGAACTATCACTGTCACAACTACCAATCAGACGTAAGCGTGAGCGCATTATTCTCCTGCACAAAATAGTTAGTCAACAATCCCACGTTATATCCCCCACTGTTTTCACAAGAGTTACAGCACCCCTTAGCAGGCGGACCCATCCCTAGAACTTTGTTCCCCTTACACCATGCCTGGATTGTTTTAGGTTTTCCTTTTTCCCCCTCACCACTGAACTTTGGAATAGCCTTGAAGCGTCTTTGTGTGAATTGCCTCTTGATCAATTTGTTATTCAACTACCCAATTATGTATGGTAATCTTTGTGTGTTTTAAACAATTATCTACCCACTCCTGCTATGTCTTGCTTATTTAAGATGTTAAATAAACAAATCATGCTCCCCCGATGGTCAGCAGGAAACAGTCACATCACTCATGAGTGTTTTATTCGCATACGTGAAAATTGCGTTCTTTTTCATCTCTGATTTGGTTTTTTGGGTGACCTTATACGGAATTCCTTATTGGGGAAAGCATCGGCTTCTGCCGTGTTTTTTAGCTTTGGAAGCTGTTTGGGATCATTCAAACGATTGTTTTAGAGTGATTCAACTTTTGGGTAAACTTTGCGAGGACGGGACAAGAAAGGAAAGAACGAACTGCTCTCGTGTTTATTTGCTTTGTCGTCGCCTCCTCGCACGGTTCACCCAAAAGTTAATATGCACCAACAAGGCCAGCTAAGTAACCCTTCTTCTGTCTTTAAGAGCCGTAGTAAAATTGATCGCGTTACTGTGTTTGGGTTGTACAGTTATTAGCTCAAGATTTATATTTGTATCATCTTTGCAGACATTCTTGATTTATTTTAGGATGTCTTTCACCGTAGTAAAAGCAATGTAGAGGGACTCCCTTAAATGTTTCATCTTTGTTGTCGTGAAGTAATATTGAACACATTTTCTGACACACCCTGCATGTATCGCGTCCTGTAGAGGACGAAGTGTTCTTCTAACGAATCGAGTCGAGTGACCTGGTGAACTCAAAAGGCGACAGCTCATGCTGACGCACATATAGCGTTTGAAGGGTGAACGTCATTAAGAGAAACAACTTTATAATATAAAAGAAGTGCGAAAGGTCTACGGTCACAACCTAACCGGGTCAAGAATGCTTGGAAACTAATTGCACGAAGACAGCCGCATGTCGCAGACGTTCGAGGCAGCGGAAAAGTGTCCTGCGCCACAGAAACCTAGCGGTTAGGCCTAGTTGTCCAATTCAGAGCCTACGAGCGCGGGAAGCTGTGTCGTCAACTCTGTGTGTGTGGCTGTGGGCGTACGAGGCTGAAGCCTTAGGAGGGAGGTGATTGATCCGGTTTACCTTCTCATAGGCATCGCCAAAAGGTGAATTCTCCTACGTGGTATGTCTAGTTTCGTCACACGTCAGACTGCAGATACGTGTAAACAGTTACCGTTCTTTCTCTATGCATGCCCGAGGGCAACGCGTGCGTTGGAGAGAAACTTTCGACACACATTGTGTATCACCGTGCAGGTAAATGCACTTAGGACACGAAACAAAAACGGAAAAACGCAAACACGAACCCTTCCAGGATATCTTCGTGGATCTATAGTAACGTCTAAGAGGAGCATTGACCGCGAGGAAATTCTCCTCCGACGGTTCTATTATTATAAGGAGCTGCAGTCCTTTTCCTTGTGTCCAGCGTCAATCGTACTACAGGAATAATACAGAATGTGAGCGCAATGGCTTTGAATTTTCGTACCCCTGGTGCTGCTCCGTTACTACTGGGCGTGAATAGTGTATGCAACTGACCTCAGCGCCAGCTGCTTAGTAGAGCTAAAAAGTGGACTTTTTATATATTTTCACACAATGTTCATACACGTGGAAATGTATAGGTTCTTAGACTGTATATGTATCATTTATGCATGTGTGCTCTCGAAAAAAAAAACTTCACAATGACGAGTAGGTTAGTTTCCGGCCTCGGTCGTCTCCTTCATCGCGTTAATCATAATCGCCCAGCTACATAAATTGCCAGAGCAAGGGTTTATGTATGTGGAATGGGTACAGTAACCATTTGGCCTGGCTAAGATTAGGTGCTATATTTCTCTTGCGAACGCACAGAAAAGTACCGACCACATTTCTAGAGTGGTCAGCGCTCACTTGATGGCGTCATTATAGGCACAAACAGCCAATGCACTCGCCCGGCGGGATGTTAAAGATCTTGGAAATCCTTATCCTCACATAGTAAGCTTGGGTACACCATAATATCACATAAAAAAAACGTCGCATTTGCATTCTTTTACTGATGGCGCTTCATCAATACATGTGACGAAGGGACAGATCATGTAAAGCACGGAAGCAGAATTCAGTTTTTTTTTTCTTAAGCACCGAAAACACCAGGATCCGCTTCAGGTAAATGTCAGCGTGCCTCATACGAAAGATAAGCGCCCATGAAAATGAAAGGCGACTCTTCAAACTTCAAACTCTTCAAACAATTTCTGACATACACGTCCCACCCTCTAGCCACGGCAAGCGGCCAATCAAACTCCTCTTTACAATATAAAGGCTCGGTAAGCTATACATGACAAAGTGGTACTAATGAAGAACACGTTTGTCTCTAAAGACAAGAAAACACACACACACAGAAACACAAAGAAAAAGAAAAAGGCGATTGACGACGCGTTCGGGTGCTTGCAAATGATTGAGTGAGGGCTGTTAAATAAATAAATAAATAAATAAATAAATAAATAAATAAATACAGTTGAAACTCGATTTAACTAAGGAATTACCACGCTCGAATTATTTCGTTAAAATGGGAAGTTAGGAAAATCGAGTCAGGGATTTTTCGGTCCTTCCAAATCAAAAATTGCAACGTAGCGACCCCCAAAACGTAGGCTGCACGTGCAAAAAAGTCCGCGAGGGCGGCGCAACCAGCGCCACCCCTAGCGCCATCTGGTACGTAAGAACGCTAGCGACTGCTGAGTCCGTTGTTCCATGCATGCGCGCGGCGCGCCACCTCGTCATAATAAAGCTAGGGCTGCCTAGATGTTTTAACGCGATAGCGTTAGAGCGCACACTCGAAGAAAGACCCGTCTGCGTGAAAATTAGAAAGAAATCGTAGCTTTTCTTTACTATTTTTGGAACACTTCGTTAAATCGGGTTTAATGCAAGCTAGTTTCTTTCATTCGGGTTGATGACAGCATTGAACCTTATGGCTACTTGCTAGGGAATGGAAGTTTCTTCGTTAGATCGGGAACTTCATAAAATCGGGTTTCGTTAGATCGAAGTTTAACCGTAAATAAATAAATAAATAAATAAATAAATAAATAAATAAATAAATAATCATTTCAGACGTGCGAACAAATGAAAAAAAGAAGGTATACTTAATGGTACAACTATCGTTCTGAGAAGAGGAACGTTAAAACTTTCTTCCTCATAAAAGTTTGTAATCGGAAAATTTCTTTATGAATGAGGCAGTTTATGCCACAAAATTTGGCTATGAGAGGCACCGTAGCGGGAGAACTCAACGATAGCTTTGACAACGTAGTTTGCAGTGGTTCACGGTGATGGCATGCTGGACGGAGGTAAAGAAAATACTAGGCTAATGTAGCTTAAGACAGCCCCATTCATTAAGCGTATATACTTTAATATTCATGTACTTTCACTACAGCTCATTCTGCCATTCCAACTCTATGTGTTCGACGCTACCCTGTTTTGCCCTGCGACGAAGGATGCTGTGCATGGAGCACATATTTAACACTGTTGAACCATGAACTAATATTTCGTATGTTTTGTTTCAGTAGTATAAGGTCGCAGTGCTACGTGTGTGGTGTTGGTAAACTAGCGGTAAACCAGCGGTAAACCACGGACAGCGGTAAAAGAGACCACGGGCAACCACACTGAAATCTGCCGTATTTATTATACATATTGCTGGTTATGAAAAACGAGACCGAAGTCATTATTATTATTATTTTCTGCCGTCCAGGCAATTCGACAAAGTCGCAGAGGCAACCTTGCGTGGCCAATGTTTCACGCAGAGTAAGGAAAAGAAAAAAAATGACAACCATTCCACTCTGTGAAGACGGGATGGCAGCGAAAGCTGACGACAGTCAAAACTCTGAAACGAAAAGCAAAGTGCCTTCACTGCCATTCCATCTTCGCAGAGTGGAATGGTTTCCCGGGCTCGCGATTGTCGTTTTCGTTCTGCATCGCGGGAACGTTCTTCGTCGGTGGTCGTTTCTCGCCGGCGCTGTTCACATTCTCGTTGATGTTGCCTGCGGCGCTCCTCGTACGCATGTTGTTCTTCGGGTGCACGAACTATATGTGTCCGCCCCATCGATAAGCAGCCGTTTTTAGCGCCCACACCTCTCCTGCTTATATGCTGCGATAACCTTGACGTCATGCTATTTTTCACGGCGAGCATTCTAATCTGTTCCGCATTTTGACATCTGTGCCGGTGCACTGCACCCGTACGTGATCACACATAAAGCAAACAATGAAACCCATTGTGTATGCGTCTGTTAAAAATCGCTAAGTTCGTTTCTCTTGCCGGACGCCGAAAAAATTACAGAAGGTTAGTCATATGCAGCTTTCGCTGTAAGATGTGCAGAAACCATCGACGATGATTGTCAATGTAAGCGAATAGGTGCACGTTTCTGGGGAACTGTTCGCTATCATAAAAAAAGAAAAACGTATGACACGCTTGAAGGCGTGTGTTGGTTGGAAGTGAAAATCTTGCCTGGGTGGCTAGTTGGTTCATACTTGAAAGGTAAAGAGCAGGGCGCAAAGATCAGGACAGAGGAACTCAAACGTCGGTCGTCGGTTGGCGCCGGTCCTGTCATTTCTGTTGTTCTGTCGTGATCTTTGCGCCCTGGTCTTTACACATTGGTTGTAAGTGAGGGTATCTAGATAGCGCTATAGTTGTTCTACTGCGCAATTCCCTAGACAACAGGGCCGTTAACCAGCGCATCTGCAGCGGCAGTTTAGACGGCTATACTTGTAAGCCGATGCATCGTGTATGTGTGTTGCCTCCGACAGTACTTAGGTCGGCGTCGATGGCGACCTCTTTAGCACCCCACCACCATAGCGTGACAGTGCGAGAGCACGCCATTTTCGCATCGGCGTCTTTGCATCGGTGGTGTAAGACCGACCACTGGCTACCGACCACGAAAACAGGCCAAATAGCCAAAGAGAGCTTTACGCTGTGGAAGCCGCATGAACAGCAAATTTCGAGGAGCATTTTCTCACGGAAAAAAAGCATCGACGTTCCGCGAAGCTAGCAGTGATAGACTAGACGACGGTACATAACAAAGCATTTCAGTCTCTGACTGCAGAATTATTTCGCGAAAAAAGAAATTGTACATAATCGACGGCATAACCAGAGACACCAGGGGCATACTGGCCCTGGACCTGACGAAAGCGTTTGACACGGTGAAACACAGATTTCTAATGGAAACGATCTCGGTGATGGGGCTCGGCCGGAAATTCCACTCTTACATAGGCTCCTTCCTCAGAGACAGGAAAGCCACGATCAAAATAGGACAGGCCACGTCCGATTGGTACACGCTGGGCGCGAGGGGCACCCCACAAAGGGCGGTGCTCTCCCCGCTATTATTCAATCTAGCATTGAAAGGGCTATCGGACCGGCTGACGAGAGTGACCAACGTCAATCACGCCCTGTACGCAGACGATATTACGGTGTGGTGCCCGGGAGGGTCCGACGCAGAAGTCGAGCGGGCTCTTCAAGAAGCGCTGGACACAACGGAAGAGTACCTGAAGGAAACGGGACTCCGTCTGTCACCCAGCAAATCGGAACTGTTGCTCTACAGGCCCTCGAAACAAGGCATGAGGAATTTGACGCCGATCGATCAAATACCAATCAAATTACACACGAGTGACGGCCAGCCGATCCCCAGAGTGGACACTATAAGAATCCTGGGGCTGCTAATTGAGGCTAAAGGCGGTAACACCCAAACGGTCATGAGTCTCACGTCCAAAACGGAGAACATGCTCCGGCTGATCCTCAGGGTGACCAACCGCAGGGGAGGGCTCAGCGAGAGCAATCTCATCAGACTTTACCACGCCTTCCTCATGAGTCACGTAAATTACATAGCCTCGGCGCTAAAATGGACCAAGAGAGACGCGGCCAAGATAGACACACTGATGCGCAAGAGCATCAAGAGGGTGCTAGGTCTTCCGATCAGTACAAGCACGGAGCGGCTCGATCGGCTAGGGGTCCACAATTCGCTAGCAGAAATAATCGAAGCACAGACCAAGGCACAGGTCGTGCGGCTGTCGACCACCAGGGCCGGCAGACGCATCCTAGAAGAAGCAGGAATAAATGCCGAGGCAGAGTGCACCGCACGCAGCGTCGCGCTCAGCGCGGCGGTCAGGGGCACTTTCAAGGTAGAACCGCTTCCGAGAAACGTCCACCCGCAATTCAACGAGGGGCGCCGAAGGGTGAGGGCCCGAGCACTGCTGAAATCAACCGCCAGCTGTCCGGGACTGGCGGCATTTGTAGACGCGGCCCAGTACGGGCGCAGCGACCGGTACGCGGCCGTCTCGATACGCTGGGATGGCACGATCATCAACGCAGCATCGGTCAAGGGGGTAACGTCCGAGGTGGCCGAGCAGGTGGCAATAGCCATGGCAATGAGGGACCCCGAACGCCCTTACGTATACACAGATTCGCGATCGGCGGCCAGAGCATTCGCCTCGGGCTCGATATCGCGGAAAGCGGCGGCCATCCTCGGCAGTGCGGGAGCCGCGGGTCATCACATCCTCAAATGGTTCCCAGCCCACATGGGGGCCGACGTGCACCCCGACTTTCCCAACGCCAACGAGCTGGCACACGGACGCGCGCGAGGACTCACGCACCGCGGCGATCGTGGCGAGCGAAGTGGCGGGGAGGGAGGGGAGCACCGAGACCCGCTGCTCACCTTCAACGAAATAACCACGCATTATCAGCTGTCGAGGAGGACCTTCCCGCTCCCCCACGCTAAACTTACTAGACCACAGTCATCTATATTCAGAATGTTGCAAACAAGGTCGTTCCCCTCGAGAGGCAGAATGAGCCTTTATTCATCGGACGTAGGGCCGCAATGTCCGGATTGCGGCGAATCGTACTGCTCGCTATCGCACATGCTTTGGCAATGCTCCGCGTTAAGCGGCACCGTGTTCAGCAAAGAAGAAGACTGGATGGACGCCCTGCGAAGCGACGACCACCAGACCCAGCTCCGGGCCGTCCAGAGGGCTCACGAAAGGGCGGAGGCTCACGGGCTTCCCGTCCCAACGTGGGTGCGGCCCGCGACCCCTGCCGACCACTAAACCAAGAGTGGGTGGGAAGGGGTTCCTCAGGACCCAATAAAGTTCTTTCCTCCTCCTATTTCATCGTTTCAGTCTCTTGAGAGATCTCGACGTTTCTCGAAATGAAGCAACCTAAGAGCGCTAATCAAATGCCTTTTAGCTCGTTTATTAGGGCACTCGAAGTATGTCTCGGTCGATAAACAGCACACAGGCTTAAGGAAGACTAATAACCAGCGCAATTAATATATCCGCAATAAGGCCTTAATGGTTCACGGAAACATACAAAAGAATGGAAACGTCTTCTATCTTGCGCATCTATTTTCTATGATATGTCCATGCGTTAAATGGTGTGGAACTTTTTCTTGAAATGCGGCATGTGCCTGCGCATTGGGGCCAGTTCATTCTGAGTGATATTTCGAATGGAATCGTTAATCACGCGGAACCTCTACATGGTAAATAGACAGAAAAAGAAGCAAAGGGCAGATGAGTTTCATATTTAAAAATTTGCTCTCATAAATAATAAATTGAATGACGTCAACATTAATTAGCAGATGCGATTATATTTAAAAATAAAGTAGGCAAAGAAGCTTGCCTATGCAATCGAGACACTGACATTGTTAGTCGTGAATAACTCAAATAACGTGTAAGGTTGTCTGATACTGAGAATCCTGCTCAATGCTAATAAGAATAAATGCTATTCAGCCTTAGAGGCGTCATAAGATTTGCTTTACATGTGCGGGTGAGCCGCTTTATTATGACTTGCTCGTGATTTGAAATAAGGGTCACGTTTTAAGTTGTAGGTAATTAATCGAGCTACAATAGGGAATGAAAGTCTCTCGTCTTTTACTCGACGTTTTGCGTTGGAGAACACGTTAGGGGCCACAATGTGGCTGTCGTCCAAGAGGCGAAAACGTACAACGAGCTGCTTGAAGTCGGACGTTTGCCATTTCTATGCCCGCCACGACAGCTTAGTGGTTATAGCATCGCACTGCTGATTTCGGAAACGCGGGCTCGATGCCGGGACGGGGCAACCGCATTTTCATGGAGCCGAAATGGAATAACGCTCATGGACTTAGATTCAGGTGCACGGTAAATAGCCCCAGATGGTCAAACTTTATCGTTGAGATTTGCCCCCTTCGGCCTGCCTTTTCATCCGATCGTGCTTCCGGCGCGCAAAGCCCCAGAATTTATTTTATTGTTTCCGTCTTACATATCGAGGCGCATGGTGCGCGCGCATTAACACAAGTAGGTGCCTAGAAAGTTCAAATTTATTCAACTTCTCCAGTGGTAATGGGCATTAAGCCTGGAGCAAAAGAACACCGGGTAACTATGTGCGTAACTAGAGCTCTACGGCGCTGAAATCTCTGCCAAGGCACTGGGAATGGGGCTTACGCGTTATTCGGAGACTCGCAAAGCAGAGAATGTACTAAGAAGATTCATTCCAGCCCCAAACACAGGCTATATCGCCAGAACGCGCTTCCCCGATATATGTGCATAGCAAAGAATTTGCACTGCTGCCAGAGTCGCCGACGTTGTCCTATGACCACCATTCTTTGTTGATAAAGCGCACGGTCACCCATTTCACCGTGTATCAGTCTATCAGTACAATAATCATGCGTAAATACTTTGCAGAAAAATGAAATAGAGCGCAATGCACTGTTAAGGATTCCGGACTTAACGTTAAATAACGTGGGATGATTAACCGAGAGCCATGCGCACTCTTGTAATCTGTCTACTGCAAAATTACCGCGCATGTGAGGAACTTTACTACCGCCTATCCATGGACACGACGAAATTGTTTATGTCGTGGCATAGTTTGTCTTATGAACCTCATTTTGTGAACACAACTGCAAGAAAAGTTGCATTCATGCAGCGAGATTTCAAGTTTAAGGCAAGATACTCATTGATCATTTCTAAACTGTTTACCACTTGCCTTTGCGGATCTACAACGTCGGTTCTAGTTGATGAGTTAGGTGGTTGTAAAGTATTCGCTAATTGATTTTTGTTGGAAGTGGGAAAGGGCGAATGGGACTTTAAAGGTCATGTAAACTCCGACATAAATTCTAGGTCTGCCAGTAGCTATAACTTGATATTATTTCGCTTTAATGAGTTTTATTTCAATTGGCGGAATAGTTTTTTATATCATAGGATCATTTGTGAAATGAATGTTACCTGAAAAAAAAAACTACGCGGTTTGTGTTCGTGTGTGCCACATCTAAAATTTATGCGTAAGGAGCTGCATGTGACCCAAGCGTCCGCGCAGAAGCGCCAGGTTACACACCGCTAGCTGCAAAAATCCACGAGTAGGCGATTAATTGGTCCAACGTGAAGTGCCTGTTGTTGTGGCCGCACAACGAAACACCTGTTCATGTTCATATGCGCGACAAAGTCGCCCAATCATATATTTCCACGAAACACGTACAACGCGCAACCATGTGCTACCCTAATAGTTTGCCTTGAACCGTGCAGGACCGTTATTTGAACCTTCGCATTACTACACGTATGGAAATATGCAATAACGTGGCTAAAAAAGAAACGAAAACAGAAAAAGAGAAGGAAAAAGAGGGTTTCTTTATAAGTGTTGAATTTAGGCTACAGAGAATAAGGGAACTAGACTGTTACACAAAAAACATCACCAACAATTATGAATCCTCGTGTGCCAAATGTGCCGCTGACCCTCAGTGCGAAGCTGCAGTGTTATACTTCTGCGAGTACATTCAACTATCGCACTGTACACGTGACGAATATACTAAATAATCAAAGTGTTTGCAAATAATGGAGGGACTTAAACAACGCATCAGGCTTTTTTCACTTCTTGCTGAGTTATTGGCGGTCCGCGAAGTGTATGTGTTATTCGAAGTTTTGAGGCTTTTCTTCAAAGTATATCGCAACAAAGAGAGGATGCAAGCGTTTGACGTCGAAGCATAATGAAAGGCCACTATACTGAACAAAACTATTACACTTCCCTCATGCAGGCTTGTGTGAGAAGAAATACTGTAGTATATTTGATATTCAAAATTGCGTTGCTGCATTACACGCCTATTACGTAACTTGTTTCAACAGTGGAAATATGTTGTGTCGCAATTCAAAATTTGTTTCGTTTGCATCACATATTTGATCTCATCCTCGTTCACCAGTCCTAAAATGAGAGTGAGTGAGCTTCAGAAAAATTATGAATTTGTTGAACGCGCACAATGTCTCACAACACTTCGATGCTCTGGTGCCGCAGCAAAACCGGCAGCGCTGCGAGGCTGACGGCACTGAGAAATCTGCAAACGAACTAGAGAGAGAGAAAAAAAAGAAGAAAAAGAGGGAAATGGACATAGGGTAGCCAGAGTAACACTCCGATTGGCTACTCTGCACTGGGAGCGGGAGAAATGGCAGAAAAGATAACAAAAGAAGAGAACATATGAAACGAATATGTCTGCACATGAACTATAGGAAGGCGCCTGACAGTCTTTCATACAGTCGTAATACTTAAACAACAACAACAACAACAACAACAACAACAACAACAACAACAACAACAACAACAACAACAACAACAACAACAACAACAACAACAACAACAACAACAACAACAACAACAACAACAACAACAACAACAACAACAACAACAACGACGACGACGACGACGACGACGACGACGACGACGACGACGACAACAACAACAACAACAACAACAACACGATAGTGCTCTTTGAGCAACTTGAGCTGGCGTCTGCTGAGACCGAGGTTCAAGAATTCTGTTCTACGTAATAGGACGGTTGTCAAGGTTGCTGAACGTGGTGAAAAGGCCTAATACTGCAGATATGTCATGTATCTACAAAAATGTCAAGCCGATGGAAGAATACGGCGTGCGTTGACGCAGCGTGTGAAAAAGCTCCCGAAGCAGCACACCTTCTGCACAGATTATGCCGTGTTATTCTTGCCATTCGCTCGTCACTCATGGAATGTGCAACGAGTCTATCTGCCACTTCGATACTTTCTCTTCATTAGTGACCATCAGTCAGTAAAATCTGACTTTCGGCTGCGCCTCGTCATCGTCTCCAAACATTCTTAGAGGTCTAATAAGGTCGCCGGTCATTTAGCGGCTCGCTTTTCATTCTCTCGAACGCTGGCTGGCGCTCACGTTTAGCGTTCGGAAGTGTTTGCCTATCTGCAAGGCTGAAGAAAGCTCCACGGAACTCGAGGAATTTCTACTTCGTGCTTGTTTCGCGGGAACAGCTCTCGCAAGCACTCTCTCGTTAGCTGGCTCTGGAGCAGCTAAGGGAAGCTTGGAGGCTTAGCGTATTCACTAAAAGCCTCTTAGTATTAGTCAGAGAAACATTATGCACACTCAATGCTACCAAGAGGCACACATACCTCGTGAGTGCAATTCGGTTAGAAATTGCTGAACATGCGAGGCCGAATAAACGCAATGATTTGGCCACAATTTTCAACCCTGTTTCTGGTGTAGCGTTTGAAATGACTTTCCGTTAGGCAAAGCTTTCCCCATCGCTTTTCTGTAGTGATTAGTGTAGAAATACAGCAGCCGAAATGCGATATCTATCTTCCCCACTGCAATATTATAAAGCGAAAGAAACGGGTGGAAGTTCGAATGCTACGTTCTTTTCCGATCGGCGGATAAGAAAACAGAATTTACCTGACAGTTGTAAAAAAAGTTTTATAGTGAGAACCAAAGTGAACATGTAAAGCGTCAGTTGAAAGCATCATGATATAATCCTTGCGCTTTCAATTTTATCAATACGGACGTTTAGCTGAATAGCAGTGTTTTACATACGTTTCTCCGATACTTGTTCGGCATATGAAAAACCTTTACAGTAAAGGCTCAGTGTTATGCTTTGGTTTAAACAAAATATGCAATGCATTCCATAAAAAAGTACATGCTGCTAAATTGACAACCTAAATATTACTTCGAAAAGGTAGGTGTGTCATTCATTTAAATTAAGAGCTGTACGATGATGTACCTGCGCTGCACCCAGTACACAAACAGGGAGCAAGCCTGGAAAAGGCAAACAGTGTACACGAACGTAAACCTATAACTGAGTATAAGTATCTAATCACTAAAACCAAGTAATAAACATTATCACTATAGGATATAACGGAGGAGGGGAGTGCGCCTTACAAACTTATACACTAGGATAGTTATCGCGAACCGCACCGTTAAATCCCTCAAGCACAGCTGTCCTGAAAAAAAGGGGGAGTGCGCAGATAAACTCGTGGCTTTGCGCAGTTACGTGCTCATGATTTTCCTAAGAACACACTACGACCAGTTTTACTAGGAAGCTTCAGCTCTGGACAACTGTACCCATTAAACGAGAAATTCCTATATGATTTCACATACAGGCGAATTTCATAATACAAGCGAATTAACATGCGTAAAATGGAAAAGTTCGGTAAATGATCCTTCTAACGAGCAGTGAAGATATTCTGCGGAACTGAGCGAAGAGTTAGGACTGTTGTGGAAATGTGGAAGCACTTTTCCGCCATTAGGTATCTGAATAACTAATAATGAGTATGCCCGGACCTTGAATATCTACTCATCCTTCTAGAATGCATAATGTGCCTCAGAAATTTCTTTCGGCTATCAAACCAGGTAATATTTCACGCGTGATAACAGGACCATTTTCCAAGCCATCAGCCTCAGTCAGGCGGAACTTGTGAAAGCTTACGTGTCGAGCGCGGCGCCACCATTGCCCAGTGAGCGTGAAATCACTGCAGAGGTTTGCACATTTGTAGGCCTTATAGCTCCTAATCAGCGCAGGTTTGATCTTGATGGATGATACCTACTACGGCATATAGTATGGGGATCTCTCAATTACGACCACTCACGCTCGGACCGACAAACCTACTGCGACCTATGGCTTTCTGAACTCCCAGTGAGAGGCTAGATTTAGCCCCGATTGCGTCATTCGTGGTGCGACAAGAGCGCCATCTGTGAACGACACGCATGCATGATCGAGTACCGGTTATCTTTCTCCGCGCTACGACACCAAAGTAAGGCGCGTGGGTAGTACGGTTGCTCGTAAGATACTCGTATATCGGCGATAATGCTAAAACATATCTTCTTTACATTCGCTTTTAGCAAGTGACCCCTAATATGAACAATTTTAAATATGTTTAACGTGAAAAAACATGTCGTTAAATAAAAAAGGAATAAATAAAACGAAGATTTGAAAGAATAAAGTACGGAAAAAACAAACAAAAAACAAGCAGATAACTGTTGCATGATTCGACGAAATACCAACTGGCTCTTTGAGAGAAGTTACTGTGTCTATGAGCCAGGGAGAATGAATAATGCAGATCATGTTTACGGAAGTAGAGAAACGCCGTCAAAGAAAGGAAAATTTGGTTAAATTTCGAGCTCATTACGAATGTTAACTAGCTCGAACCTCGGATTTAGTTACGTACTATTTTATGCGCTTGCTAGAGGCCCTTCGAAAGTGAAATGCAGTTACGGGAAATATCGTCGTGGCGCCGAAAGGAAATAATAGTTTCCTTTGTATGACGTTGAGTTCTGGAATTATAGAAACGCGGATATCTAAGGCTTCAGTAACGGATCTTGTTTGAATGTGTGCAATGCGTACAGACTGGTGATCACAAGAAACAGAACAACACTGTGTCCCTCGCTCAGCGTACCTCACATCTACATTTGTTTTTATAACTCGTTTTCTCAAAAACTGAAACTGAAGAGACCCCAAATGGCACATCCTTCTCGGTCTTGGGTGTCTCGGAATTTAAAAAATAAAAATAAAAGTGCAAAACAACTTTCCTATATGTCATGAGTAGAGAAGGCCTTTACGTCCTCGTTGAAGGAGATGTTCAGAAAGTTTCTCAAGAAAGAATACGCAAAATAAATGTGAGATGAGGTAGGCCCGCCTCTGCAACTTTGTTGCACCTAAGCATCTTCATGGTTTTTGTCTTCAGATTGTAAATAGGCTAATAGAGTTCTCCCGTGTTTGCAGCAAGGCCAACGATCATGAATGTTTACAAGTGCTATGCCCATTGAATAAATGCATTTCAGGTCTGCTACTATAATAAATAAAGCTTCGCTGATTTTAACAGATGAACGTTCTTGGCTCGAAGTTATACTGTAAATGCGGTGTTTGCTTCCTTTACTTTAGTATACTGGATTGTGAACTACCCGACGCTAGTGGTGTATGTCATTGCGCTACCAAAAAAAAAGAAAGAAAGAAAAGAAGAAAGGAGATAACGAATAAAGGAATATTTTCTAGAATCTAGATAAATAAAGAATGTCACTGCCGCGCTTTAGTGAAATTCAATGTGCAATTGTACGTAGAAGTGCGTCTGTAAATTAACCAGACATCCGTTCTTCGAATCTTTTCAACTTGGGGCAGTTTGGTAGTTTTTTACGTGCTGATAGCCTCGCAGGGATACGAATATTTTATTGAAGGAGAAGCCAAAGTATATAGCACCGTGTGAAAGGCATGCAGCTTTGTAGAAAGTCTACATTCGCTTTTCCTAATTGTGTAGAGAGAGAGAGCAAATGGTAAATGAAAGGTAGGGAGGTTAACCAGGACGGAGCCTGGTTGGCTACCCTACACTGTGGAAAGGGAAAAAGGGGACGGAACGATTAAAAGAAGAAGAGAAAGTGCACTGGGGATATCGTTCAGTCACTCAGCCCGAATCACAGACGCTGACTCAATCCTGTAGCTTTCAAATATTTCAGCAGCGCTTTTGTGGCCTTTTGTAGCTGCGATATGCGATACGTCCCAAGATCTTGTTCAAGGTGAACGGTTTTCTATATAACTGGTTGAGAGCTGGGCAGATATCTTGTGTTTCATTTTCAAAAGATGCGCAGTAGCACAGTAGATGTTCTATAGTTTCCTCGACACCGCAGTCATTGCACTCGGTGCTATCAGCCATTCCAATCAAATGCGTGTATGCATTCGTGAATGCGACGCCCAAGCGTAAGCGGCACATCATTGTTTCCTCATTACGCGGAAGCCCTGGTAACAGCTGCAGTTGCAAAGATGGATCGAGGGAATGCAATCGATGTTGAGTGAAATTAGGTATGTGCCACTTCTCCATTGTCATACGGTGCGCTAGCTTGCCTAAGTGTTGGGCTGCGTCAGTCCGCGATAAAGGTATAGAAACAAGGATTGCTCCTTCGTGTGCTTTCCTAGCAGCTTCGTCAGAGAGGTCGTTGCCGGAGATACCGCAATGGCCAGGCAGCCACTGAAACACGACGTCGTGACCTTTCGCGATCATGTGATGGTGCATTTCTCGTATCTCCGAGACGAGTTGGTCACAGGACCCGCGACGAAGAGATGACAGAAGACATTGCAAGGCCGCCTTCGAATCGCAGAATATTGCCCACCTGTTAGCCGGTTGGCTGTTAATATAATCAACGGCACCTCTGAGGGCAACAAGCTCCGAACCGGTTGATGTTGTCAATTGAGAAATCTTGTATCGGATGCTTAGTGATCGTGATGGTATAACCACTGGCCCGGAGGAGCTGGTCTGGGTGGAAGAGCCGTCCGTATATATGTGGACTCGGTCAAAGTAGAAAGTCTGCAAAGAATCCAGAGCTGCTTGCTTCAAGGCCAAGGTAGGCAGGTCGGTCTTCTTTTTTATCCCTGGAACCGTAAGACGCTACTTGTGTAAACCCTGTTTATTGCGAGGGGCTTAGGGGCAATAAGCAGAATTCAGCTTATTGCGAGTATAGATGTGATTCTGCTTTAGTACGACTTTTCTTCTATAGCGTGGGCAGGGGCGGTATTCTCGGGTGATCGCTTTCGGAAATAGTTTGACTTTCACGACATTTCGCGAGGCTGGAAGACCAGACGAGTTCGAGTATACTGCTGGCCACGTTTCTGGCGCGATGTCATGCTCGCTATCCCCGCAGAGCGCGAAAAGTGCTGTCGGCCGTGTACTTCGATGCACCCAGTGGCGAATCTCGCAAGATATCGCGAATGTGATCACCTGAGAATGGCGCCCCAGGATGCTGGCTGAATATTTTCATACGAGCAATATCAGGCGAGAAATACGTGATATTAAGTTACTGTCTTTTTCGCAAGCAAGTCGAGTAGTGCGTATCTCGAAAGCCCAACATTAGCAGTGCTGTTCTATACTAATCACGAGAACACGGACTAAAGGCAAACATTTCAATTTGGAGGTTTTCATTGTTTTTATTTACTCTAGTCTCTAGTCTAGTCTAGTCTCTAGTCTAGCCTCTTTACTCTCTAGTCTTCGCGATCAGCCAAACAGCACGACTCGTTCTTCCCTCATTCAATCTTTCGGAACCCCTACGCTTCTCGCTTCGTGATGGGCATGACCTGACGACATCCACAGGTCACGACGTATTGTTCTACGTCTTCTACCCCTGAAGTAGGTAGCAACCCCTGTTTGCCCACTCACACCCAGCATCCTACATTGACGTTTGTTTCCGGGTGTCCTCAAAGTTTGGTCTGAAAGTTTTTGGCCACAATAATTTGCTCCTCAAGCATAGATGATGTCAAAGCGAAGAATGTAAGCCATTAGTAAACTCTTGCATACATGTAGGCCTTGATGAAGACTAGTTCCCTTGTTTCATACTTCTCTTGCTCGGCTACGGCTAATCCTTTCAACTTTTCATCCTCCTATAAGATTAATAAATTTCTTCACTCTTACCAACAAAAAGAAAAGAATGGTTATGCTGCAGCTTTTATGAATAAGAAGCATCAAATTGCCAAAGTAAATGGAACAAAATGTGCTGCCCTGGACTGCGTCATCAAGCCACCAATACCCGACGAAATTGTGGCTATATGCAATCTTCGTACTCAACTACCTTGTGTGCATTTATCTTTCACACTACAAACCAGCTTCATATGTATACATAAGATGCGCCACCCATCTAACGCTATAGGGAAAACTGTCGAAAGAAAAAAGGACAAAAGAAACAATCCGAGACATTAAGGGGTGGCGGGGTTGGCATACCGCAAACAGCAATAATAAGCTGCTTGGAAAGTAGTAATAAAGAAATATTTCGGGCAAATGCAGCTGAGAGAACACAGGGGATTTTCTCAGATCCGGCCCTGTCTTAACGTGATATTCCTGGATGTGTACGGCAGTAAAGCAGATTCCAATTTTGAAATAATATAGGAAAGCCTAATTTATATAACATCGATAACAGAGAGGCTTTGACGCCCGAGATCGTAGTTAGCGTTTCGCTACAAGCCCTCCTACATTGCACGAAACAGCTAGCGAGGTAGTGATAGGCCCCAAGCACCGACATTTGAAGTAGCACACCGAGAGCAACGTAAACAAGAATTGCCAAGACGTCTGCGTCGATGGGCAAAGAGAGCGTTTAGTAGGAGTCTTTCCAATTGCGTATACCGATACACCATCCTCCACGTGAATGGCGTATTGAGTGCTACCAGGTCTCGATGTGCAGCTGCTACGCTGCGATGCCTTTACGGCTGCCGTGTTCTTGATGCGTTGAATGAGTAGGAGGCTCTACGTGCTGCCCATACACTGTACCGCCATCGTGGGGCAGGAGGGTAAAACAAATCTAGATTCAGGGTAGCTCAGGCGAGAGTTCCCTTTGAATTTCGCGACATGCTAGAGGCAGACGTGATGTGCAATTTGAGCAAGAACCTCTGCCAACTTGCGAGTACACTACAGGTCGCCTGCTCTGCAACGATCCGACGTGGTTGCGTGCTTGGGGCTGTGACTTCAAAACTTAACTTACGAAGTCACCCCGGAGGGAGCGATGTAGTTTGCGCGAGTGTGATGAAGTTTGACGTGAGAAAGTTTGCGAGATGTTGGACTTGCCAGTACGTCTGATGGCGGCGCGCCACGTAATCAACGCAAGCTGATAAAGATCTAGATATAGCATGTCTCCTTTCGCGCTGGCAGTTTCCACAGAGTATAGCAATGTGTACACAGTGTTGCCTTTAACTGACAAACTTCATGCTCTTAAACCGAGAAGACGCTTAGATGAATAGGGTAGCGAGAAATTGCTTCGGCTCTTAACTTCATGTTCGTTGTCTGCTACCTAGAACAATCGTCTCTGGAGAAAACTTGACAAATGCTGCTTGAGGTACACACCCTGCACTTTAAACAAGTTCTTGTTAACAAAGCCTGGGAAATTTGCGCGAATCACTATGATAGAAACGAGAAATGCAGAACACAGCAATGACATCTTCGTGTTGTGACCCACTGAAGTTTGCTAATACGTTATTTCAGCTTCGGCTCACGGATGCCACTATATGGAGTCCTTGTGCGTGCGTTTGTGCCGAAACATTGAGCGGCTTCAGGACCTTCAGGACCAAGAGTTCAAGACTATACTTCAGGACCAAGAGTACTTGCCAGCGCACATCAGTGTCTGTGCGTGAGTACTCTCAAGTAAAGAGCAAGCCTGGTCTAACGTGTCGACAATCATTTCTGACCTAAACTAACATTTGTTTAGTGCTTGAAATTTCTAAATTGTCACGCCTACTTTTTTTGCCTAACGAAAGAGGAAACAAGACAGAACAGCATTCCATATTTTCCGCCTCCTCTTTTATATAACAGGTAAAGCGAAGCGCTCATCTTTGCGTGTTAAAAGGGTCCGGACTAGTTGTAGCAGGACAAGGTTCAAGCACTGACATAGTTACGTGGCTGACAGCAGCAAGGGATTACACGAGCTACCCCAATAGAGAAGTGGAATGCCATGTCGTGACACGTACATTGAGCTAGCAGAAACCGCAGCTCGGGTAACCGGTGCGTATCTGGGCCGAGTTTGAATACAGCAACGCTTTATACGCACCAGTTCGAAGGTATGTTTTGGAACCCTCAAAGGACCACATACCACATGCACTGGTAGCCACATACCACTGGCACAGGTTGTGCCAAAGAGTAAGGAAGAGTATATTTAGGCGCTTCGCTCTCCTATGACGGGCGATTGTTTACGTTTTCAAGCTTCATTCCGGAATTTCAGATTTTCATATGCATTAAACGCCTAATAAATACTTTCTTCCGCAAGCGGGTTAGCAGAAAGTGGACGTGCAGGAGCCCGAATAGCGAGAATAGAAATGAAATAGGCTTTATAATCTGTGCTAACCCTTCATCATACAAGATGTGCATACAGTAACCACAGGATGGTAAGAACTCGAATTAGCCTAGACTTGAGGAGGGAACAGAATAAACTGGTACACAAGAAGCCGATCAAGGAGTTAGCGGTAAGAGGGAAAATAGAGGAATTCTGGATCAAGCTACAAAACAGGTACTCGGCTTTAACACCGGAAGTGGACCTTAGTGTTGAAGCAATGAACGACATTCTTATGGGCATCATTAAGGAGTGTGCAATAGAAGTCGGTGGTAACTTCGTTAGACAGGATACCAGTAAGCTATCGCACGAGACGAAACATCTGATTAAGAAACGCCAATGTATGAAAGCCTCTAACCCTACAGCTGGAATACAACTGGCGGAACTTTCCAAGTTTATCAACACGCATAAGAAGGCTGACATAATGAAATATAGTATGTATAGAATTAAACACGCTTTCAGGAACGGAGGAAGCCTAAAAGTAGTGAAGAAGAAGAAGTGAAGAAGAAGAATAGGCAAGAATCAGATGTATGCGTTAAGAGACAAAGCCGACAATATCATTACTAATATGGATGAGATTGTTCAAGTGGCTGAGGAGTCCTATTGAGATTTATACAGTACCACCGGCACCCACGACTATAATGGAAGAGAGAATAGTCTAGAGGAATTTGAAATCCCACAAGTAACGCCGGAACAAGTAAGGAAAGCCTTGGGAGCTGCGCAAAGGGGGCAGGCAGCCGGGGACGATCAAGTAACAGCAGATTTGTTAAATGATGGTGGGCAGATTGTTTGCGAAAAACTGGCCACCATGTATACGCAATGCCTCAAGACCTCGAGCCTACCGGAATCTTGGAAGAACGCCAACATAATCTTAATCCATAAGAAAGGGGATGCCAAAGACTTGAAAAATTATAGACCCATCAGTTTACTGTCCATTGCCTACAAAGTATTTACCAAGGTAATCGCAAGTAGAATTAGGAACACCTTAGACTTCTGTCAACTATAGGATCAGGCAGGATTCTGTAAAGACTACTCAACAATAGGCCACTTTCACACTATCATTCAGGCGATAGAGAAATGTGTGGATTATAACCAACCCTTATATATAGCTTTCATTGATTACCAGTAAGCGTTTAATTCAGCCGAAACTTCAGCAGTCATGGAGGCATTAGAGAAGGAGGGTGCAGACGAGCCGTGTGTAAAAATACTGAAAGATATCTATAGTGACTCCACCGCCACCATAGTCCTCCATAAAGAATGCAACAAAATCCCAATAAAGGCGTCAGACAGCAACATACGATCTCTCCAATACTATTCACAGTGGGTTTACAGGAGGTATTCAGAGACCTGGATTGGGAAGAATTGGGGATAAGAGTTAAGGGAGAATACCTTAGTAACTTGCGATTCGTTGATGATATTGCCTTGCTTAGTAACTCAGGGGACCAACTGCAATGCATGCTCACTGACCTGGAGAGGCAAAGCAGAAGAGTGGGTCTAAAAATTAATCTGCAGAAAACTAAAGTAATGTTTAACAATCTCGGAAAAGAACAGCAATTTACAATAGGTAGCGAGGCACTGGAAGTGGTAAGGGAATACGTCTACTTAGGGCGGGTAGTGACCGCGGATGCGGATCATGAGACTCAAATAATCAGAAGAATAATAATGGGCTAGCTGGGGTGCGTTTGGCAGGCATTCTCAGATCATGAGCAGCGGGTTGCCACTATCCCTCAAGAGAAAAGTGTATAATAGCTGTGTCTTACCAGTACTCACGTACGGGGCACAAACCTGGAGGCTTACGAAAAGGGCTCTACTTAAATTGAGGACGACGCAACAAGCTATGGAAAGAATAATGATGGGTATAACGTTAAGGGATAAGAAAAGAGCAGATTGAGTGAGGGAACAAACGCGAGTTAATGACGTCTTAGTTGAAATCAAGAAAAAGAAATAGGCATGGACAGGACATGTAATGAGGAGGGAAGATAACCGAGGGTCATTAAGGGTTACAGACTAGATTGCAAGGGAAGGGAAGCCCAGCAGGGGGCGGCAGAAAGTTAGGTAGGCGGATGAGATTAAGAGGTTTGCAGGGACAACAAGGCCACAATTAGTATATGACCGGGGTAAGTGGAGAAGTATGGGAGATGCCTTTGCCTAGCAGTGGGCGTAACCAGGCTGATGATGATGATAAACGCCTTTCCATATATATAGCACAAAAGAAAAGTTTGGAATGACTGGTGCTGTGGCTGTTCAGTCTGAACATATTTTGTTTCGTGTACTGATCATTGCACAGAAAGAATAGCACATTCCAGGTAAATTTTGTGTGTTGCTGCTGGAATGCGCATTTCTTGGTGAACCAACTGGCCTACACATACACTCTGCTATCTATCTATATGATTCAATTTCGAGAACTTCTTCAATTTGAACATATGAAGGGGAATCTAATATCCGAAAAAAGTAAGTGCTGTGTATTAGATTGCAAACAATAAAAGCAGAACGAACAAAATATATACCTGTGGGGTCCGGGTTCATGGAAAATTAAATGAACTTAGGTTTTTGTTTTAGTTGTACGGCGATCAAACTGGCGCTAATAGAATATAGAAACAGGTATAAAAACCACTACATTGTGTTTCATGCAGACGAGATCGCAGCAAACAAATGAGAATATACAAGCTCTTGTTTAGCACATTTATATATTGAAGATTTTCTTGCACTATTAACGAGTGCAACGGGTTACCGAAGGAATGATCTGTATTTTGTTTGGATTTTCTTTTCAGCCCTAATGAATGTGTGCTCCGAATCATGACAGTTCTTTTCTCCGTTTGCGGTTATCTTGTTGCTGATAACGTGAATATTCCCTACCACCTTTTTTAGTGTGCCTATCTTGTCTAGATATATTTCTTGAATTAATTTAGTGGAGATTACAACAGAGCTCTTGAGTATATAGAGCTCGATATTTGTAAGTTTTGTGTTTATATGTTGAAATAAATGTCTGGATTTTTACGTACCATAACCAGGATATGACTGGCAGGCCGCAGTGTGGGACATCAGCTTAATTTGAACCAGCTTGGGTTCCTTAACGTGCATGCGTGTTTTTGCATTGCAGTTAAAATTTGGGAGGATTTTGGTATTCTTACGTCGGTATATAGGCATTCGGCAAAATTCTCATGCACTTTTATTTTTCACCAATATATTATCCGAGGCCTAAAGAATATTCACGAGAATTATTATTTATGAACTGAAACTAAGCTTAATGTAACTTGTTCCTTTAGCGCGTAGCTGTGCTTTCAGTTATGGTATCTTATTGGAGTACCTGGAGACCTAGCGCATGAGACGAGAACATGCCGCTATTACGTGTTATTATTACAACATTCAATCGCCTGTCATGCACTACGTCTTCACGTGTTATTTTATGACAATATAGGTTAACCTTGCGTCTTCTTTAAAGCCTTTCCTAAGGCGTCCATGGCCCAAAATGATAAGATATAAAAAGTTCGTTATCATCCCGAAAAAAAAACAACCATATATACATGATCTCCAAATTTTCATTTATTCCTGACAGGAAAAAGGAAAAGCTCGAGTTGTGTGTTTCTCTTTTTAAGACTGTTGTTAGTTAGAACATTGTTAGTTAACCTTATTTGTAGCTACACTGAGACACGACACATCGCACCATTCAATGTTAAAGCTTTCAAGCACTGTGATTAACAAAGATGGATGAATGCAAAGATGAGTGAGCCTGAATGAGCTTTGCTTGCACTGAATGAAAACAATGTGTTCTTGCCTGGCCTTACGTCAAAGTCACTTGCGGTGATTCAGGATCGCTCTCTAGACCATTGTGTGCAGTGTGCTTTATGGCAAACTGTATATGCGCAAAAATGTTGAGCTGCCGGTTGAGGAAGCCTCATTGTGAGCTCCAACAATGGGAAAGTCTCGTTAGTTCAGCTTCTGCTTCCAGTCTAACCTTTATGTTGCAGAGACAATACTCTTCGTTTTCGTTTGATTAATATCCTCAGTCGTGGAGAGAGCAGGAACATGACCGCTTTTCAAGTTGGTTCCATCAGTGATTGGTATGTTGCGAACGTTTAAAACCAATATTTCGTTTAAATGCCGCGGTTAGACACAATAAGCCGGACCTCTATGCACGTGTACAAATTAACCATCTCCTCGTTGTTTCATATGGAAACAAATAACGTATAATGGAAACGTCAGATTGATCACCTTACCCGCAGAGCGTCTCGCGTTCCTAGACTTATGAAATAAATGCAAAACATTTGTGGTCAAAGCGAAGGCTTTACTGCACGTTACGAAAGCCCAGTCAATACTTGAATATGCCACTACTGTGTAGGATACTTAGATCCACACTTGCATAAAGAAATGTAGACAAAGTATAGAATAAACCTGTATGATTTGCATTTGAGAATTATACCAGCACATTTAGTGTAACCGAACCAAAGAAGAACATAAGGGAGGGGGGGGGGTGCGTGCTGTAGAAACGGAGTGCAATTCAGAGATAAAATTTATTCCACCAAATTTCTACTCAAAAGCAGGCATTCATCAAACGAATTGTATTTATCAACCTCATTGCGGTCCGTGAGAGCTGACTATGGCCTTAGGGAAAAGAAATTTGATGCAAAACTTACATCTTTAGTATTTCTTTTTTTCTCGATACGGCTCGCTACTGAAATATATTGCCAAGTGATTTACTGAAGAAAACTTCACATGATTAACTTGTAAAACCGCTCCAAGGTCTCATTTAGTTGCTACTCCATGTTATTATAAACACTAACATGTTGTAATGTAATTTGCAGCAGCGGTATGTTAGTGAAGTCATTTCATTTTGATCTGCCCCACTCTATTGCATGTTGAAGGTGCTTTGGGTACTTTGGTAAATAAATAAATAAATAAATAAATAAATAAATAAATAAATAAATAAATAAATTAATATTATTTATTTATTTGGATCCACAGCGATGGAGATGTAACATCCTGTCGTAGGCTGCTGGGATAACGCTGAATCTAGCATTTTCATGTCATTTCGATATAGTTGAAACACTCTTAATGATTTCTCTTCGTCACCTTTGTCAACACAAAGGTGTATGTAAAAGGAGTGAAATTTTTTTGAAACCTCGCGCCAGAAGTACGATTAAACGACTCTTACAGTTCGAAATGCGCCGGACTAGATAACATGGATGAAAATATTGCTTCTTAGTTAAATTGGGAAGCACTGGAGGTAATGTGTAATATAATGCACAAACCATATGAAACTGTAATATAAAATTGAACTTTATCGTATGTTTCAAACTCGTCGGCAACATAAGGAATGAAATCCTCTTCAGAGTTTCATGAGGCACTACACCATCGGTATATCAGCGCTTCTTGTTGTTTCTAGAAGTCATGACTCCAAGAATACTGTGTACATGAAGGAATTTACTTTGAGAGAAGGTAGAGGCTGAAAAAAAGACCACAGGTTGATTTTTAGATAGTCAGTTCCTCCTGTTTGGTATGATAAGACAACTATTAGGCGTCTGCAATCTAGACACTTTGTCTCTAACGAAACAGAAAAAGTAAAGTTAAAAGTGAGGTCAGAGCGAAGCTCTAGAGAAAGCTCCAGTCCCACTCTGATTAGCAGAACTGGGTGAACCGCCATGTCGAATCCGTGTTAAATGGTAAATTTGTGCGGAATAAATACAACTTTTTCAAAAAATTTCTTAATAAAGCCTTCGAAACAGTCAAGCGGCCGTTATCAGCAACGGTTCTCAGTGTCCCGAGAGAACTCTGCATCACAAAAAAATATATTTAACAAAAATAAATACAAACTTAGGTTTAACGTTTTGCGAAAATTTAAACTTTCTAGTTTAATTTGCTCTGCTCACAATAATTATTGTACCCTTGTTTATATGGCACTGCCATGGGCCTCTGATGAGGTTCGCCGCGTGTCCTAGGTGAACTAAAGGCGGCATCTTGTTTGTACTTGTTAAAAGTAAGGGCTAGGTAACGGCTGGCGTGACGTCAAAGTTCAATGTTAGTGAGTTATTGCGGCTTTTACTATAAATTGAACCCGCTCCAAGGCGTCATGAGCGTTTGACGAGCTTGCAGAATTTAGGCGGTTTCTCTGGTGTAGTCGCAAATGCCACCAAAATTATATTTACCAACATGGAGGGAAGGCTACGACAAATCTGTGTGCTGTGAGTTAAATGCGTGTGAAATAAATACAGGTTTTCGAAAAAATATATTATTGGGAAAAGCGTTGAAATGTCTCATACGGCCTTATCAGCTACGCTCCCCAATGTCCTGAGTTAACTCTACGTTAAACCACTGTTTATGTTTCGCAGAAATGGCGTTATCCTAAGTGAAATTGTGACAAAACTTGTCCAATATGCATATACGCAAATGACTGCTGAACACTCCTTTTTTATTTTCTTATGCGTTATAAGAGTTTTGTAATAGGTTTTCCCGGTGTTCTCAGTTAACTGAAACCCTCGTTTAAAATTTGTTTAAAATGCGGGCCAGGTCATGGCTAATGTGTAAACGAAGTTCAAGATGTGTGGGCAAGTTACGGCCTTTCAACTAAATTATGCATTCCAGCAATCTGGATTATTTTTCAAAGTGTGTTGTCGGAACAACGCAGAATTTATGCCGCTGTTCTGCGAGAACTGTGATAGGAAGCGGGGTAAAACTGAACAAAAATGGGGGAGAGAAGGGCATCATGGCCAATTTTCTGCCGAGGTGAAATTTGTGGGGATGAATAGCTTTACGTGTGAGCCAGGTTTGAAGCGGACCAGTCATGGACAGGTAACGTTATTACATATGTGATTTAATTATAAACTTAAAATTTTATTCCAACTTGTTGGTTGTACTTATCCAAGGTCGTAAAAGTCGGCTGTTATATTTTGTTACTGCTAGGGACAATTCTCGCCTCAAAGAGGCCTGTGAGAGTAAACAAATGCCTAAAAAACCGCTGAATGCTATATAAATGAGTATTTTGACACGAGTCTAATGAAAACATTTCTCGAGATGAAAGAGTACAGTTCATTGCAAGGTGCATTCACAGCCGTCGCTAAGAATAGTTACGTGCTGACTAAAGTTTTGGGAACAAATCTGCAAGAACGGACACGTACCGCAAGCTGTTCATCACATGACATCGATTGTGCACTAAAGGGAAGTTTTGAAATTAATATCTCCATATCCACTGAAATATTAACGGCATGGACTTGGCAGTTGCGAAGATCCAAAAAACTACGTAACTGTTTCTAGTGGTTACCAAATTTTTGGTCTATTCAAAGACACTTTCGCACAGTTTGATGGACCTTTCTGTGTTCCCTGCTCAAAACTCTGGTTAAGCGAGCTACATGCCTCTTTCTAAATATCTTGACGACATAAATCAGTTGAACACGGGAACAGATACCTATGATGAGGATAGCATCAACTTTCGCAGCATGTCAAGAGTGCTCATATTACACAAAGTTTTAATATTCGTCCCTGCAGAGTCATGACGGGCACCTGACAACTTTTCTTGTTTTTGCTCGACCATGCCATAAAAAGTTTACAGTGGTGCAGACACTATTCCTTGGAATTCAATGAGTACAGAACACGGCGTTGGTTCAGGCTAATTAGCAATCCATACTGATACTGTTTGTGTGAAGAATTGACAAAAACCAAGAACGGGTACGGACAGGACAAGCGCTAATTTCACACTAACGTTCGATGCAAGGTGTGAATATATACAGAAAAACGTACAGGAAGAAGCAGGAAAGAGAAGAGAGAACATAACTAATCATTCTAATGCACCGTCAAACAGGTATTCGTTACTAAGTAGTTGTCACCAACTGTCCTCAATAAATGTTATTTCTTTGGCAGATAACGAAAGAGACGGTGAGCCGACGCATCCATAAACGTCATTACTCATCACTGAAGCTTGCACGTTATCGCGCGCGCATTGGTCTTTGTCTTCAAACAAGACTGCGGTGTTGTCAAGATACGGCTTGCACTTACAGTCTCGGCAGTGTAACACCAGTTGTCCCTGTCCTCCATTTGTCACGTTCCTGACGTGCTCCTTTAACCACTGGTTTAGGTATTGTTCCGTCTGCCCTACGTATGTTTTGCCACACCATACTGGCATCGAATAGATAAAGATTTCGACAAATGTGTCGAACTCTTCCTTGCGCTTTGCTTTGCACACCTTCTTCTGGCTTTTCACTGGCGATGTCATTGAGCACAACTTGTTCAATTTTTCCGGAGCTGACATGATGACTTTCCCTCCTGCATTTTCGCCAATCTTCTTGAGACGATGCGACGTCGTGTGGAGATATGGAATGACGGCTACGTTCTTCTAATCAGACTTTTAATTTCCATGTACCTCTCCCCTTTTTTGCTTCTTTTACTAGGTTTTTCTGTATGTATCCACGACATCTTGCATTAAACGTTAGTTGGAAGGTAGCGCATGTTCCATCGGTGTCCCTTCGTGGCTTTTCTAAATTCTGTGCCTAAACAGTATCAAGTAACAGAATACGTTCTGCTTTAGGGCTGGTTTTAAACGTCAGAATGTGGGCTTCATTATTATTCAATGTTAAATCATAATAAAAAAAATAACATGATATCACGTTCCCGCTTGGCACCATTTTTTGTCTCTTATTTATTTAAAGCACATGAGTAAAAACATGTTCCCACTGCTGAAAAAGCCAACACAAGTTTAAGAAAGGGAGTTTTAGGAATCCGCACAAGTGCTCCTTACGCAGCGGCACGTTTCCAAATATAGGAGTCACAAATTTTTCTTATGTACCTGGCTTGTCTTCTGTTGTCTTTTTCTTATGTAAGGTTTCTTAGGGCAGGTCATCTCAGCTTTTATGTCTACTCAGCTATTCCCACTTTGTTCTTATTTAGAGCATAGTTTTGAAATATGCCTGAAGGAGCGAGGTGCTGAGAGGCTCCTCTCTTGGCTCACGGTAACGGTTGCTGTGTTCCGGTTTAAACGATCAACCTGCAAAGGCAAGACTTATGTCTCGACTTTGCGTTGTAGTGTCCACATTTCGTACCGTCGTCCTATATATTTATTTTATAAATTCATTATATATGTTACTAAGTTTCAGCGTTGCTTGCCATGCCGGCGTTCGGGGACTTCAAAGTTCTTGTGCTATATATTTCCCTAGTCTTGGCAGCGGACTTAAAATATTTCTGCATGTTGTGCTCGTTAGCATACTGCAATCCATCATTCAACTTCGTGGGCTTTAGGATAGGCTGCTCTTTATGTACTTTTTTAAGAGTATCGTAAGAGTTCTCGCGTAGCTCCAAGTTTCTTGACAACAAAACATAAATTTGAATAAAAATGCTTGTTCGATGCGTCGCTTTCATGCATCATTTGGCTAAATATTGGCTGTTGCCGCAGTGCCATATTGATCTGGATGCCTACTGCTACTCACTGCTCATGGTATATACTCTTTACTTGTTAGAAGAAAATATAGACGGGTGGTCAAAAAGAAAATACAGTAAACTTCCGTTAAAACAATATCACTTTTTTCGTAATATTGTTTTATTCCTGTTTCCTCGCAGACCTAACTATATACTGCGTGCATAATAAACTGGAATATTCAAAGTACAGTAGCTCAAGTACAGCAAGAGGACCTTAGTTTTGTTTGTGCTGAGAGAGAGTAAAACATCTTTATTAATAATATCTGAATGGCGAGAGCAGTGTGGGAGGAACCCTCAGTCCAGGGTCCCTAAGATGATTCCGGCGATGTTTCGAGCCTGTTGTATCACTGCTCGGAGGACCTCGGGAGGTCCGTCGCGGAGGGCATCGTCCCACAGCTCTTTGTTGCGTAGGGGGTAAAGGAGAGTTGGCAAGGGAGGAAAGAGGTTTGCAGTGCACTCAATCGTGACGTGGAAGATTGTGGGCGAGCTGCCACAGCCAGGGCAACGATCTGCATAACAGTGTGGGTAGAATTTATTGAGAGAGACAAGATTAGGAAAAGTTGCGGTTTGTAACTGGCGTAATGCCACTGCTTCGTCCCGCGAGAAGGACAGCGGTGGTGCGGCGTGGGTGCGACGAATGCGTGTATAATGACGGAGTATGTCTTTATAACGGAGCAAGGGATCCCCCCACTCTGAACTAGTCGCCTCACCACGCCGAGTCGCCTGGAGGAAAATTTCTCGGGCAACCGCATGTGCGCGTTCGTTACCCGGCAGCGAGGTATGACCAGGGGTCCAGAGTAAGTGGATGCAGGGAGCTGTGGTTAGTGTATTTTGCGGGATCTGTTTGAGAATTTGGTGCGCCGCTCTCGGGATGCCATGTCCTGATAGGAACGCTCGGCATGCCTGTTGCGAGTCCGTCAATATATACACTTCCTCAGAAACACGGAGAAGCCTGTATCAAGTGCGAAGAGGGAGAAATCCACGCAGGACCGCTCGATGCACAGTGAATTTACCTTTGTTCGCACCAACCTGTCAAGACAAAGAGTGCTGTGAAGGTCCCTTCGTGACTCTGATAGTGAGGAGGATATCATCATCTGCTTATTTTTTTATGTCCACTGTAGAATGAAGGCCTCTCCCAGCGATCTCCGAGTACCCATGTCCTGCGCTAGCTGATTTCAACTTGCGCCTGCAAATTTTCTAATTCCTTAAGGTGCTAAGGTCCTTAAGGTCCTTAAGTTATTCTCGATTTTATTTGTTATCCTCCAAGTTTCTGCCCTATATGCAAGCGCTGGTAAAAAGCGATGATTGATGAACTTTTCAACGACAACGGTAAGATCCCAGTCAGGATTTGCACTCCAACCCATTTTTATTCTTCTGCAAATTTTCTTCGCATGATCAGGGTCTCCTGTATGTAAAACATACTCCCGCATATACTCTAGAGGCTGACTGGAAAATTTCTTCTTCCCTTGCCAGGCTATTGAACATTACCTTTGTTTCCTGTACATTAATCTGCAGCCCTACTCTTACATTTTCTTGGTTAAGTCAATCATTTCTTGCAATTCGTCCACAATGTTGCTGAACAGGACAATGTCCTCTGCATTGTCCGATGCGGCAACCGATGGTTATTGAGGCATTCACCATTGATCCTGACTCTTAAGCCTTCGCAGTTTAATACCTTAAATAATTCTTCTCAGCATGCAGTGAATAGCATTGGAGAGACTGTGTCTCACTGTGGGACCCCTTTCTTTATAGGTAATTTTCTACCTGTGGAGAAACAAGGTAGCTGTCGAATCTTTGTAGATATTTCCCAAGATATACACGTGTGCCTCCAGTACTCCTGGATTACGCAATGCCTCGATGACTGCTGCTATCTCTACGTACTCCAATTCATTTTCATAATCTAGGAAAGCCATGTAGAGAGGTTGGTTGCACTAAGATTTCTCACTTTCCTGATTGATGACATGAATAAGGTTCATTGTAGAATATCCTTTCCCGAAACCAGTCTGTTCTCTTGGTTGATAGAAGTCAAGTATTGCTGTGGTTCTATTGACCGTGGTTTGGGTGTTTATTTTATATAGTGCTAAAAACAAGCGAATGGGCCTATAACTCAATTCTTTACCGTCTCCCTTCATAGGGATCAGTGTAATGTTCGGGGCCTTCTTCTAGCCCTCTGATACAATTGAGTGATAAATAATCACAAGCTCTTCAAGTGAAAGGTTGTCTTCATTTTTAATTAAATCAATTGTTCTTCTATCTTGTACTGCTGTTTTTTTCCCGGGACAGGTCTTGCAAGGCCTTTCTAACTTTAAAGCTAGACACAGAAGAAGCCTCTGTGTCCCATTCATCGCTACTTTCAATCAAGGTTGTGTCGCTGCTCTGGCTAGTGTATTAGGCAAGTAAAAGTTCATCTGCTGCTTTATACTAAACCATCGAAATTGCTGATGTCATTACCCTGCTTATCTACCACTGCATACATATTGCCCCGTCGTATGCCAAGGTTTCTTCTTACTGATTTCATGCTGTGGAAATTTTTTACTCCTTCCTCAATTTTCCCGGCATTGCAATTTCGAATCTATCTTCCTTCTTGTTTATAAGCTTTGATAGTTCAGCGAATTCTACATAACTTCTGGAGTTAGGGACTTTCATGCTTATTCGTTTCATTATTAGGTCATTTGTTACTTAGGAGAGCTTACCAAGTGGTGCCTTACCATGAAACTTCAACTTCAATTGCTGCTTCTGAAGGCAGCCTATTATTGGCTTCATTCATTACTTCTATGTTGTCTTCATCTAGTCCGGTTCTAAAGCTGCATATATGTTTGCAAGCCTCAGTCAATTGTTCATATTTTAACGTTACTGCCTCTAGGTTGGCTAGTTTCTTCTTGACTAAGCCTTAGAATTGGGGGAAAACCTAGATCTAGCTCACTAACCTTCAATCACTCCCCCCTTTGCCTTACTCAACACATCTACATCCTGCACTATGCTGCGATCGGCAGAGAGTATGAAATCTTTTTCATACTCTTTGCCTACGTTACTGGGGTGCAAGTCGCAGACTGCTTCTTGATTATATGTGGGGGTAAGGCGTGTAGGCGCCTCCAGGCGTAATCGATGTATGAGCGTATCGAATGTGCGATCAATGCATTGGCATTCGCTGAAGCGCAAAAACAGGCCAGTGCTGAATAGAAGGGAGGACCTTGCCTGGTCGGCAAATCACATAGCCTTGCTAAGTTTTTGTGGCAGTCTAGATGAAAGACGCTTGGTAGTTGTTATTGAATATTCAGTAGAGGTCAGGTTGACGAACTATTAGACCACAGTCGCCAATCTGTCCGCCATCTTATTCAGTTCAATACCGGCATGCTCGGAATCCACCCCACACAAGCTTGTTGACCTTCCAAAAAGGCAATATTTTGTGACCTCGTAGGGTAAAATGGAGCGCCATCGCAATAGTGCGACGTAGTTAGCATTTCTACAGCCGTTTTATAGTCAGAGAATACATCAGCCATATATTGATACAACAACATACTGATATGAACTCCGCCGCTTGCGATAAACCGGATAGTTCGTCAGTCGTAGATAGCGTCTGTGGAAGAATGGGTAACTTTAGCTGACATAACATTTGGGTATGCATACCCAATATTACATAATATTTGGGTATGCATACCCAAATATTATGTAAAGTGTGTCGTTGAAACCTCATAGGTTGTTTAACCATCTATGAAAATTACAGTAAAAATTTTTCTGAGGTTTTATTTGAAGAAGTATTAAGTATGTCGATGGGATGAGTAGACGATATTTTTTTCTCAATACCCGGAGTTTTCAATGTAACAAAAGATTCGGGAAGTCGCCAAGGATGATGTTGGAGTGGAGGAAGCACAGAATAAGGAAACCGGGCCAGGATGGCCTGATGCATTGCAGACCCGTCCAGACCTGTCAAGTAGCTTGTCACGAATAGCAGAATTCTTGAGTCGAGCGGATAGTCTGACGAACTGATGGCAGATTTTTTTAATATGGAGAGGATAACCTGTAGGTTTCGTTGCTTTTAATAATGCAAGAGTATTTCGTGTTGCACCGGGGAAACCTGGACATATTCTAAGAGTGTGGTAGAATATTCATGTTAACTTTCCTTCTTTAGATTGAGACAAACTGTACATAACCCGCAATAAATAAGGAATGGCATGAAGATAAAGTGGAATGCGAAAGTCTTATCTCCGATTCTGTCAAGCTTCCCCATTCTATGGCTGATATGCGTGTTATGACATTTATTGTACAATTAACACGCTCTTCAAGAGATAATATATGGACGCCTCAATAATGTGGTCACTTTGCAATAATGTCAAAATGAATGTGAGAACAGCAGTTGCTGCAAACTGGTCGACTTTAAGGAGAAACCTAAGGAGATGTCTCATTCTGAAAGCCAACACTGCTGGCTTCTCAGCGGGAACGACCATGACACATTACAATAAATAGGTTTACTGATGTCGATTCCTTCTAATAAAAGCTGCCTAACTTCAGTGGAACTTGACCTCGATTCCCAGAAGCAGGTGCCGTCTGTGTAGATTGAGAGAAAGGTATTTAACGGCGCAAGGGCCATCTATGACCCAAGAGCCCCAGCGTAGCACAGTTGACGGCAGAAAGCCCGACAACTTGAACATCAGCGCAATAGTTGTGTTGGGTCAAGGCGCCGCCTTGTTTCACACCCTGTTTCAGCTCAAGTTGGGTTCTCTGAGCATTTCCGTACATATTAAATTACCTATAAGGGAAAGAAAATCCCAAATTCAGCGGAGGAGGAGAAGCCCTTGCAAAATATTTATTCAAGCACTCCTTTCTCGAGCTCAAAAGCTGACAAATTGCACCAATGTTGAAAAAAATGCGGTAGTATTCATTCCGCACTGGCGCAATATCGTAATCCCAATGTTCTTTTTTGCAGACGTTGACGTTTACAAGGCAATTTCCTGAAAAAGGCCAAATCCGCTTACTTGACCTTGCACTGCACCTCCAGGAGAAGCACACGTGTTGGATGTGTGCCTCACGTTCCAAAAAAACGCCTTCTCCCTTACACTTCCAATCATTCAAAAGTGGTGAAGCGCTCCATAGCTTTAGGGGCTCTCAGAAATGGTTTCGTTTGCTATTGCCCTCACTTGCTGTCCAGCAGCCTCGCCAACCGAATCCATCGGCTTAAGAGGAAGCTTTAGCTCGGGTGCTCCTATCTAAATACATGTAAAAGCAGAATTCGTTTTTCTCGGCAACCACTGCACCAAATTTGACGAGGTTTGTTGCATTTAAAAGACAAACTTAAAGTCTAGTGACTGTTGGTTTCAGATTTTTGATTTAGGTCGTCAATTTTTATTAAAAATTGGCAAAAATTGAAAATTTTCATAAAACGAAACTTTCAAGTTTACAACTCTGTAACTCAGCAACGAAAATTGATAATACAATTCCGTGAACTGCATCTAATAGTACATCTAAAGCGGACAAAATTGGTAGATTACACATGAATGTCAAAAAATATTGTAAAATGGAAATATAGGTTTTGCAGAACCCTTGTAAACAACGTAACAAATTCACGTAAGATGTAAAATGACGTATCGAATTTGTCCGCTTTCAATGATCTGATGGATCTCGTTTACAGAACCGAAATATCTGCTCTTGATGCAGAGTTATGAATTTGTAAACTTCAGGCTTCTATTTTTTTCAAACTTTCGAATTTTTGAAAATCTTTTTAACAAAATTCAGGACCTAAATAGAAATTCCGCGACCAACAGTCACTAGAATTTCACTTTCCCTCTCAAGTGCAACAAATTTCATTAAAATCGGTCCAAGGGTTATCTCAGAAAAACGTTTTTGCGTTTTTACATGTATTTGAATAGGCCGCGTCGGAGTTGGGCCCGAGCTAAAGCTTCCTCTTAAGGCAAGTAGCTATCCAGCACAACTGCTATCATCCTTGACGGACGCCTTATTGCAACACGTTCGTTCCTACCTCAAACCGCGCGATGTGGGAAAGAACATAACCAAGATTGTTGCTGTACCGTATGTACATTGTGTGAGTGTCCCGCCGCATCAACAAAGCCGCGGGCCTGGTCAGTGTTAACCTGGGTGTTTACCGCACCTAACAAATTGGGAAGCTTGTGAAAGAAAGTCAACAACAGCCGGCAAACGCCTGAACTGTGTAGTATGTGACATACCGCCAAGTCTGTAGATTGCAGAACCAATGTAGCTAATTCCATTCCCACCTCTGGCGGCTGCACTTACATAGGGCAAATTAGACGATGCCTTAATGAACGTTTACGCGATCATGCGCACAGTTTCAAGACTAAGACTGGCTACAAGTTAGCTATTCATTGTGCAAAGTGGGGATGCTCACCCCGCCTAGAAGACACACGTGGGCTGAGAAGGCACAGTGATCATATGGAAATGGGAATATTTGAGGCCATTTCAATTTGTGAGTTAGGAGCTACTTGTCTAGGCTCTACAACTCTTTGCGATAAGGAACTTAAGTTCCTTAGAAGTTAATCAGTTCGATTGCGTCCATATTGGGCATTTTACATTTGTGTAGTTTTACGTTTGTGACGAATGCGCAGCAGGAGTTGATTGACTATGTCTCGCCTTCCTTTTCTTCCTTTCTCTCTTTCAGCCCATTGCCAATAGTATATATTCATGCAGGCTTCAATAAAGATGTTGCTGGCAGTTAGCGCTGGTCCTGTGCTCTTCCATTTCCGTGTTTTTTTTTTGGCGCTGTTTCAAAAGAATAAGAAACTTCTTTTGGACAAGAGCAGCTGAAGATATTTTGAGAGACCTGTATCTCCCAGAAGACTTGTTTAGACTGGTACCTAATACTATGAAGCATAATTCTACACTATTCCATAAAAAGTCTTTTATCATAATTCAACAGCTCACACACCGAGCATGTGATACGCGCCTACAAAAAATGCGCTGGCTAAATTCTTCTCTACTGAGAGTCACTCATATCTGAGAGAGCCGTTCGATGGCGCCATTTTGTCTCGCAATTTAATCAGTGCATTACCCGTATGTGAATTAAGCTGGGACACTAGTAAATTAAGGAATGTCTGATGGGAAAATGCGAGGCTAACTTGGGGTTTCTGAATTTCCAAAAGAAGCTTATGTCCGATAAAAGTAAGCCCCGGATAGAGCTGTCATCAAACGTTTCACAATGGAGTCTATACTGCATGACTAGAATAGCTGTTTTTCATCTCATTAAATTCTCCTTGGTACTCGTCGCTGCACCTACTTATAGATAAGAGCTTATAAGATTATAAGCGGCAATAGAAATTAGCCCACTCGTCAAATGGTAATGTACATTTACTGAAGTGTAATCTGTTTATATTACTATACGAATCACCACCATGTTGCAGCTGTTTGAGAAAACTCTGAATAAGGAGAAAGAAAAATGCTTATAGCCTTATTTCCAATATCCCCAATGAGAAACATGTTAAACGAAAGCAGAGACATAACAACACATGCAACTAAACGTGCGGGGACCCTTCACAGAAGCCAAATTTACTAAAACGCCGGTGCTCTTAAACACACATAGACCTTTCGTTGAATTGTTTGAATTGATTATTACAGCGAATTGAAATATTTGTGTTGTGCTTTCTTTAGGTTTCCTTGGAGATACTCCCTATTAAAGGTTCTGTAATGAGGTTTCTAAGTAATTTATGTGATCTGCTTCGCGTTTCCTATAGGCTATTATTCTATTTTGGCACACTATAGTAGTGCAATATCCTACAGGTTTTTGAGTACTTTATGTGACGTGCTTTGTGTTTTTATCTTTATACGTGGCCATTTGAAACGTATAATTATTATTTTTTGAAGTTACTCAAATGTATTTTTCTGTCTCTTGTTTCTGTCAAGTAATGGTGCATGCAATCAGTCAAGCTGCAGTTGAACAGCTTTCTGTGCTTGTCCTAGAATCCTTCTGTTCTCGTAGAAAAGAAATGCTCAAATAAATTGACTTGACTTGACGAAACTTTGAGCGGTCTGCCTTGCGGCCTGCCTAGCGTGTTACTCCAAGCGATTGAGATGATAAAGGAACAATTGGACAGAAGACATACGATAAATACACAACACACACTAAGCACAAATTACATCATTATAGTATCAAAATGAAACCATTTTTACAACACGTGAACAGTTGCAGTTGCAATCCACGCAGTAGTGTTCCAAGCATAAATAAACAATATTAGTAGAGAATTAGCTAATGAAAATCAGCATATACAGGCTCCAAACAAATCCAACTATACATGTGGCAACTAACGCCGGTGCGCTTGAATGGCGTCTCACCTGATTTGGCGTGCCATACCTGCCGCTTGGCTAACCTTTCAAGTTATGATTAAACTGTCTCTTTCTTGAATGCCATCTGAATAGCATCATGAGAAGCATTATAAAACGCCCATTGAATGTCCAGGAATGCACTTCTTCTGACCTGTGCACCTGTTGATGCCCTTGACATATTTAGCAAGGGTGATGATGGAAACAGTGCTTCAGTGGTCGTTCCTGAACACTGTCATTTGTGGAATACAGACATTCCTGGTTAGCCTAGCCCAGTTGAAGCGCATCCCAATCCCCTTCTCTATTCGTTCTCCAATTCAACTGAGAAATGCAAGAGGCAGGTATTAATAATTGTCGGCCGGCTTCAGGGGCAATGCGACATGAGAGCATTCCCAGGTTGATGAAGTTAATAGCGTCGTTGAAGGCTAGTGCAGTTAAATGAATAGGTAGGTAGGTGCAATGTATTAAATTGAAGTCGTAGTGCATTGTACTTTTTTAAGCATGTTTACGCGGACAGCTAAAACGCGTTATAATATGAAGGCTGGATTATTTTTTTAAAGGGAGAGAACTGCGGCTTTAACAGACATGCACATTGGAACGTGTTCGAAAAAGTTGAGAAAGTATTCAAGCGAAATGTATGTAAGTGTACCGAGTTCAAATTACTGTTAGAGAGGACAATTTTCTAGAATGCGTCATGGAAAGAAAATTCAGAAAGAAATGCGTTCATGTTGAGGTACCGTAATGGGAAGCAGCTTAATGCTACGTATTCGAGATGAAAGAGGAGCGCAGAGTTAACTCTGGGGTCCTCTTTCATCTCCAGTCCTTTGGGGTCCTCTTTCATTTCAGACCCCCAGACCCCATTGTTAACTAATTTCCTGAGTGCAGGCTACAAATTTGTCCTTAAGGAAAAGCGTGCTCTGCACATCTGTACATCTCATTCGTGGCTTCTGTAAAACTGGAGTGAACAAATCTTGCCATTGTGTTTTTGATGAAAAGCTCAGGAAAGGCAGGTTAAAGCTGGCAGTTCCGGCCAATCTTATGTGGCTATAGGCAAATCTAGACTCTTCATTACGGGGTGGAGATTGTTCAGATCGGAATAATGGCACCGTTCATTTAACCGAAACAAAAGCAGCTCCCTGTACACTATAGAAACGGCCTCGTGATTACACACGTCAAGAGAGTTTCGTGATAACCACGAGTGTAGGAACTGTGAGAAATCTAATTTGGTATTCCCTGACGAAAACTAGGTGCTGCGTGGTTATGGTGAACAAACTTGACTGGAAGTGGCCTTCACTAGACAGTGACATTCACTGAAGCTGGCTGTCCATACAAAGAAAAATAAAGAAGTCCTAGACAGAAAAAAAGTCCAACAGCTGAAAGAAACTATTCCGCTAACACATCAAAGCAGCTCTACTTTTCTTGAAGCCCGAGGCAAACAAGGCACATTATCATTTGTTCTTTCCGCCACAAGGGTGCTTGAAAAAATAAAGGAATAGAGAAATGATAAGGCTAAGGAAAAAAAGAACTGCAACAACAAAAGAGAACAGAATGGTCTACCAGCAGCCCATAACCAACTTCCTTCGCGTTTACAAAGAACAGAGGGCACAATAAAAGAACAATATGGTGTGCTATCCGGTAGAAAGCAAGCCATTTCAAAATATAGGAGACACATTGGAGCACTTTGAGATAGCAGTCAGACGTTGTCGTGACGTTGTCGTATGTGCTATGAGAAAGAGCTTGTGCGCAGGGCCAGAAAGGCTCGCCCCGGGCTGATGAGTTCGTCCGAGGAACGGTGCAGGTGACAAAGCCTCTCAAGCAGTTGCACTGCGCTCTTGCAGCGACAACCCATCTCTCCGCTCGGTTATCTGCGCTGCATAAAACATGAAGGCCGGGTACATCGACGCAAGCGTTGGCTGGTGGTGTACGCGTGCGCCTAGGGTTCACTCTTTTGCCTTTCTCTCTTCAGGATGGTCAACAGAGGAACCCATCGAGACGAGAATATTTCTTTGCGTCCCTACAGCCCACTCGTCCACTCGTTCAGTGTTCAGGGAAGAGTGAATCTGCAGCACCGATGACAGTCTCCTAGTCATCCTCACTCCCTTATGCGTGTACGATTGCCTTTCTTTTTGTTTTCTTCTTTTTATTCCGTGTTACAGGGTCCAGCAATCGAAACGTTGCCACGTTTTTTGGTGTCTCCTACTGAGAATAAGATAGGCGTTGCTGTTCTTCGTCGGCTGCACCGAACACCGCCTCAGCATCTCTGTTATTCATTGCATAATTATTACGCTTGTGCATGTCTTCGCACGCCCACCAACAAACTGACAGAGAGAGAGAGAGAGAGAGAAAGAGAGAGAATGCTTAATGAAAGGCAAGGAGGTTAACCAGAACTGAGCCCGGTTGGCTACCCAATAAACTGATGTTACTGATGCAGTTGACCGGACGTTGATGGTCTTCGAATGGCTAAGCTGCAAAAGCTGCTGTAATTGCTATCTTTAAGGAGCCGACGGACAAGCAGCTGCTTTTAGGTCACAATAGTCATAAATTTCCGCCAGTAATGACGTTTCTTATTGATGATACCAGTATATATACACATTACACCCTCATGCCAACTATCTTCTGTGTTTCTACATGCAGAGGCTGCGCCTTGCAAGCGCTATCCCTATTGCAGGGCCATCTCTGCGCCTACACGGTTGAGGCCCGTCAGCTACAGTGATGAAGCATATGTCTTGGGCGCGCGCGACAGTCTGGAGCAAGAGAAGCTGATTTTTGTACAGAAGCAATTCACCTAGACATCTGCAGATTCCCATTCGGAAGGAAGTGAAATGCCATAGAGCGAAACCAGCCTCGCTCGTTGCATATACCTTTATATTCTGTAACATGAACGCATGTTGTCATATGGATGAGTGTCCTTCTGTAGATCTCAAAGTACTTTTCTCTTACATCAATTCGCATACCCAGGTGAAGAAATATTAGGCAGTGATCACACCATCACGTCATCGACCAATCAACGTCAACGACAACGACAACGACCAATCAATGTCCATGACCAATCACATCATTCGTATAGATACCTTGCCCTGTCCGGTTTGTAATGTGAACCTTGCGTTAACTCAGATATTTTTGCGCGGGATATACAGGACAAAATATTAAACCAGCCCTGAGGGAAGCGTGGTGTTTGCCAGCAGTTTCATTTTAAATTTTGCTACCCGAAATAGAGCAAACGGCCATGGGTAAGTTCCCTTATAAACGTGACAGAGACGCCATATGTTGGGTGAAGTATTTCCTGCTTTCTGGCTCAAAGCGTGCTACCACTCACATGGACGTTTCGAATTCATGCTGCGCTCGCTTACGTGTATGTTTGACTGCGAAAAGTGACAAATGTCGTTCTTAACACTTTCGAAGAGTGGTTTTAGGTGTATTGCTGAAAGTGGGGTAAACAAAGTTACTATAATTTACTCAAGAGATAAAATATATGGTTGCGGAATTTGTTTAAGTACCCCCCGGTAAAAACCAAGCAGTCCACAATAGAAGCCAACATTAATGCGATTTGAAACTCTGAATAGGGAGTTGGGACTGCAATTGCGGTTCTTGATGGTCAGGGCTGTTAATGCAAAGGAACTTAAACAGAACGTATGCACATGTGCAGTATTTCGTGATTCAATCCTGTTAGTGGGACCTGATTGGTTTCGAAGAAAGTGAGTGAAGCTCATCGTGAAGTAATCTAATTCATGTTCATTACAACGCCCCCTATCGATCCTCTAAAGCAATCACTCGACAGGTACAAGTACTTGTCGCTGTCGAGGCAATTTATCCTCCGTGTCGGCCCTTACGTTTCACACCATTGTTTGCCGTTATCATTTCTATAACCAAGTTACGGGTGATGCGGAGAGATGACGGCAAACAATCCCATCGTTGCCTTCGCTGATTGCCTTCCGTCTACTCAACCAGCTGGGAAATGACCGTATTGACCCATAAACAAACTAGTCCCTTACGTTATAACGCTGTTCTATTGCAATGGTCTTGCGTCGCGGCTAAACGCAGGCCTCACTACGAGAACCTTGAGACTCCTCAAGCATAAAGCCTGATTATGAAGGTGCACGACAAAACGAAATGTCTATTGTCTAACAGCAAAAAAAGCACGCGAAAGCAAAAAATTGAGCGTCTGCATCAACTGCAGCGGTGCTTTTAACATTTTTTGATGCCATCACAAAAGGGGAAGTTCTGTTCATCGCATTCGAGAATGAAAAATAGGTGGTCGTAAGCTTTCTATAACATGCTGGAGAAAGAGTAGCGCATAGCAGCGACTGTATTTTCACGGTTGAAGATGTAGAGGTGCTAACCGGACTGGAAGTCCTTTGGTCTTCGGCTTCCTTGTATTGGTAGTAGAAATATATACATAGAAGAAAAACTCCTGAAAGGCCATGGAGGTGAAAGAACTCAGACGAGTACGTCCTTTGAAGTGCCAGAGTCGTCTAGCGACAGCTCGGCGGCAGTCACAGAAGTCGACCACTCCTCGTCGGAGCACAGTGTGTCATAGTAGTAGCGCACGTCGGGACCGTCATCAGCTCTCTTCTTCGTAAGCCACAGCGCATGAAACCATGATGCCAATTTGTTGATGCAGCCAAGGGCCATGGCGTAGACGCTTCGCCTTCCGCTCTGCTTGACAGCACCACGCGACCGGAGCTGATTTTGTATGCGAGAAAACATCCGGAGCGGTCCACTGGTCTTGGAACCCAGAAGGGCTGACTCGCAAAGTCGTGCACCATTCTTGGGCTGCGGCTCACCTCGGCTCATCGGCTCGTCTTGCTGGAGCGCTGCTGGAGACGAAGGTCTTACACGCAGCTCCACATATTTCACGTCAGGCGATCTGTTGTCCATGTCCGATCGTCGAGGAGTAGGAGTCACCACGATGAACCAGCAGTAGTAACCAGGGACTGGCTAGTGACGATGCCTAACGCTTGCCATAGGAGGATGACGACGATGACCTCAAGATTTGTGGCGCATACCCACTATGATGAATCGGCCAAGAATTGGGCGCCGTGATGAAAGTAAATTTACAGAATTCTTAAATTAAGCCGGAAATTATTATATCAGGAAAAAAAATTGACGGTGCATGCGTCCTTTGGATATGATTGCCGACTTTTATGCGATTAGCAATAATTCTTATAATTGGAGTGTAATTAGTGATGATATGTTTTATATGCTAAGATTATTAGGATGATTATTGTGGTGATTATAATGATGGTATTGACGAGACAGAGACAGAGTTGTGACGCGTACAAGCGAAGAGTATTTATGAGGTAGTTTGACATATGAAACGCGGAATGGGCGGGCTAATCTCTCGTGCGTCCTTCCTCTTTTCAGACACCGTGGTGCCCTAGTGGCTATGGCGTTGTGATACTAAGCACGAGATAGCGGGATCAAATGCATGCCACGGCGATCCTTTTTCGATGGATGTGAAAGGCAAAAACGTCCGTGTGCTGTGCATTAGGTGCACGTTAAAGAATCCCAGGTGGTCAAAGTTAATTCAAAGTACAAACATAATAAGATCGCGGTGTTGGCATGTAAAACCTCAGAATTTAGTTTCCCTTCCTTATTTTCGTATTTTCAGTGACACGGTGGTATATGCCCACGTGTCACATGGCCAGTTGCACCTTCCCCATGGTCCTGGTTGACATTACGACGGTGGCGCGATGTCAACTGTATCACGAAGAGTGCATGACGACAATGGCGAGACGAAGATGCCGTGACGACGACATTATGACGATATTCTTTCTGCTACATGTAGAAAGCATCCGGTTAGACATCTATGCGTGGGAACAGCTGCGGTCCCAATTACCTTTTGCGCATTACTTGCCTATTCTCCGATTTGATAATTTCTGAGGGAGATTTCTTTATTTTTGTACGAGAAAAACATAAAAAATAAGGAAAAAAATAAGGAACACTAACGGCTACGTTAAAAAAAATTAAGCTAATGTAAAATGCCTGCAGACATCACCCTGCGAACACAAATGCAGACCCCCCCCCCCCCCCACTTTCAGTTCTGTTACTGTAATATACGAAGATGAAGGCCTACCTGATCGTGAAATATATAAGAGAGGTGAGGAAAAAATACAAATGAGATTGATAGGATAACTGTTACTATCTTTTGGAAACCTTACTTTTGGGTTCAGTCACAGAAAAATTTAGCAACGCAATTCAAGACTATGTAATCGAGAACAGTGAATCACCCTGCTAAATTTTCTCGTCCACTATATGCCCCGCAATGGCAAGGACTGTGGGTCAAGTTTAGAAATGTGGGGAGTGCTGTGATTTTCTTTCGGGACTATTTAGGGACCTTCTATGGGACTTTAGGGACCTTAGGGACCTTCTACGGGCATTGCAGAAGGTGCATTATCTGCTGTGCAGCTTTTTCTTTCATGCAAAATTGCTTTGAACAGTGCATATACTTTCGAAGATCGTTCTTGTTTTATTTTATTCTGTAATTTATGATATTTATTCTGACTTTACTGGCTGCGCACGAGTTCGATATTTGACTTCATTGATTTTTTGAAGTCACACGATTTTAAGGGGGACATCCCATAATCCACTTTTCTTATTTTTCATTATAACTGGTATTTTTGAGTAACGGTTTGGTTGTTCTCGCGTATGTATGAAGAGACTTGTGCAGACTCTTTCACTCATGTGTAATGGATGGCCATTAGAGATGAGGGAATATATGCTGTTTCGAATACAAATCAAATACCAATAGCAAGTATCTAATATCTAATATGTAATATCTAATATCTAATATAATATAATATCTAATGTCTTATACCTAATATCAGGCTTTACCGCCTTTTGTCGCAGTTCCCTCTTTCATCTTTGAAGCAAAATAAACCTCATTCTCAACCTCAATCGATATCGAATAGATAAATGCCGACGCCTATATTTCAAGCAGCAGCACGTATTTCAGTGTAATTAAGTTACACGCTTGCACCGATTAGCCGAAATAAGAGAGCTCAGAATCAAGCATAATTATGATATGATGATGTTTGAGGTTTAATGGCGCAAGGGACAGGTATGGCCAAAGAGCGCCATGCTGCTGGTAAGGAATATGTCGTGGTCTGATGGGTTCTGTGAATTTAATGTGACGTGGCTGTAAAGGGGCCTAAAAGAGTTGGTGTAAATTGCATAAAAATTACACGTAATAAAATTATGGCCATAATTAATGGCGTGTACTATGATCATTTAGAATAGAACTTGCAGAACTTTCGAAGTTAATCAACAAGCGTAAGACAGCTGACATAAGGAAGTATAGTATGGATAGAATTGAACACGCTCTCAGGAACGGAGGAAGCCTAAAAACAGTGAAGAAGAAACTAGGAATTGGCAAGAATGAGATGTATGCGCTAAGAGACAAAGGTGGCAATATCATTACTAATATGGATGAGATAGTTCAAGTGGCTGAGGAGTTCTGTAGAGATTTATACAGTACCAGTGGCATCCACGACGATAATGGAAGAGAGAATAGTCTAGAGGAATTCGAAATCCCGAAGGTAACGCCGGAAGAAGTAAAGAAAGCCTTAGGAGATATGCAAAGGGGGAAGGCAGCTGGGGAGGATCAGGTAACAGCCGATTTGTTGAAGGATGGTGGACAGATTGTTCTAGAGAAACTGGCCACCCTGTATACGCAATGCCTCATGACCTCGAGCGTACCGGAATCTTGGAAGAACGCTAACATAATCCTAATCCATAAGAAAGGGGACGCCAAAGACTTGAAAAATTATAGACCAATCAGCTTACTGTCCGTTGCCTACAAAGTATTTACTAAGGTAATTGCAAATAGAATCAGGAACACCTTAGACTTCTGTCAACCAAAGGACCAGGCAGGATTCCGTAAAGGCTACTCAACAATAGACCATATTCACACTATCAATCAAGTGATAGAGAAATGTGCAGAATATAACCAACCCTTATATATAGCTTTCATTGATTACGAGAAAGCGTTTGATTCAGTCAAAACCTCAGCAGTCATGGAGGCATTACGGAATCAGGGTGTAGATGAGCCATATGTAAAAATACTGGAAGATATCTATAGCGGCTCCACAGCCAGCGTAGTCCTCCATAAAGCAAGCAACAAAATCCCAATAAAGAAAGGCGTCAGGCAGGGAGATACGATATCTCCAATGCTATTCACAGCGTGTTTACAGGAGGTATTCAGAGACCTGGATTGGGAAGAATTGGGGATAAAAGTTAATGGAGAATACCTTAGTAACTTGCGATTCGCTGATGATATTGCCTTGCTTAGTAACTCAGGGGACCAATTGCAATGCATGCTCACTGACCTGGAGAGGCAAAGCAGAAGAGTGGGTCTAAAAATTAATCTGCAGAAAACTAAAGTAATGCTTAACAGTCTCGGGAGAGAACAGCAATTTACAATAGGCAGCGAGGCACTGGAAGTCGTAAGGGAATACATCTACTTAGGGCAGGTAGTGACGGCGGATCCGGATCATGAGACGGAAATAATCAGAAGAATAAGAATGGGCTGGGGTGCGTTTGGCAGGCATTCCCAAATCATGAACAGCAGGTTGCCATTATCCCTCAAGAGAAAAGTATATAATAGCTGTGTCTTACCAGTACTCACCTACGGGGCAGAAACCTGGAGGCTTACTAAAAGGGTTCTACTCAAATTGAGGACGACACAACGAGCTATGGAAAGAAGAATGATAGGTGTAACGTTAAGGGATAAGAAAAGAGCAGATTGGGTGAGGGAACAAACGCAAGTTAATGACATCTTAGTTGAAATCAAGAAAAAGAAATGGGCATGGGCAGGACATGTAATGAGGAAGGAAGATAACCGATGGACATTAAGGGTTACGGACTGGATCCCAAGGGAAGGGAAGCGTAGCAGGGGGCGGCAGAAAATTAGGTTGGCGGATGAGATTAAGAAGTTTGCAGGGACGGCATGGCCACAATTAGTACATGACCGGGGTTGTTGGAAAAGTATGGGAGAGGCCTTTGCCCTGCAGTGGGCGTAACCAGGCTGATGATGATGATGATGATGATGACTATGATCATTAGAATGCATTAAGAAAGAGTGATGCATAATATAAAATATTCGAGATGCTAAAATTGCCTAAGAGCACTACTGCCTCGCCAGAGCCCTTGAAACACAAGGGCCGAGAGGCATGTGCAATACGAAACAGCTATTACAGCGGCATCCTCTGAAGAGAGGAGACGCTACGAACGTATGGGGCTAATTACATGCAACACAACATCTTTCAGGAAGCCTAGGACTGCGTTGGTGTCAAAGAGCTGTTCTGGGCCGAGTAACATTACTGGATGAAGGGGAATGCGCTGTCGGTATGCTAACGGAAAATGTTTCTTTCTGTCAGATTCGGCTTTGCGACACTCCACGAGGACGTGGAGGACGGTCAGCCTCTCCCCGCAACTCCTACAGGTTGGAGGCTCATTTCCAGTGAGTAAAAAATGGTGGGTGCCAAATGTGTGTCCTATTCTTAGGCGACAGAATAGGACATTTGTTCGGCGTGATTTTGTTGCAGAAGGTCAAAACACTAATTGTGGCTTTATTGCAGCTTATTATTCGTGTCCATGTCCCACGAGCGTTGCCAGTAGTTTCGCAGTCTCCTGCGCCAGAAGGGCCTCAGATCTGTGACAGGGACTGCAGCGGTAGGATTAAAGGAATACGATGTAATTGATGTGGCCATCTGGTCCGCCAGAACGTTACCTTCGATGCCCCTATGACCCGGCACCCAGCATATGATGACATGCTGGTTACATATATACGCTTTACATAGGACGGAATATAGTTCACTGATTACTGGATTTTTGTGCTTACAACATGACATTAAGGCCTTCACAACACTTAGGGAGTCCGTATATATAACAGATTTTTTTAGTTTTGTTTTCCTTATATGCTGCACAGCCGACAATAGTGCGTAGGCCTCAGCCGTAAAGATGCTTGTTTCCGGATGCAGTATATCGCATTCCGAGAAGGATGGGCCGACGGCTGCATAGGACACCCCCTCGCGGGACTTCGATGCGTCTGTGTAGAACTCCGTGCAGGAGTACTTGTACTGGAGTTCCAGGAAATGCATTCGGATTTCGACATCGGGGGCGTCCTTTGTAACTTGTAGGAAAGATATATCACATTGTACCAGCTGCCACTCCCAAGGTGGTAGCAGCTTAGCTGGAGGCATTAGGCGATGTTTGAGGAGTGGAACATCCGTTTCAACACTAAGCTCCCTCACACGAAGTGAGAAGGCCTGTCTTACAGAGGGACGATTACGAAAGAGTATATCATATGTCATATCGTTAACGGTATTAAAACACGGATGTTGAGGATTAGAGTGGACTTTAAGAAAATATGTTTGGCTGATGTATGTTCTCTGCAGATGGAGTGACCACTCATTTGATTCTACATACAAATTTTCAATGTGACTGGTTCTGAAAGCGCCAGTGGCCAATCTGATTCCTAGATGGTGGACTGGATCTAGCATCTTTAGCGCGCTCTGGGCTGCAGAATGATAAATCACGGCACCATAGTCTAATCGTGATCAAATGAGGCTTTTGTGAAGATTCATCAAACATTTTCTGTCGCTGCCCCATGTTGTATGGGATAAAAGTTTCAGTAAGTTCATTGCTTTTAAGCCTTTCACCTTGAGATACTTTATGTGTGGAATAAATGTTAGTTTAGTCAAATATGATACCTAAAAACTTGTGCTCTTTGTTCACAGCGATTTTCTGGCCATACATTTCGATACTGGGATCTGCAACGAGTTGTCTCTTTCTTGTGAAAAGCACACAAGAACTTTTGTTCGGGTTCACTTTAAATCCGTTTTCGTCTGCCCATTTGGACACTTTGTTCAAGCCCTGTTGTACTTGCCTCTCACACGCTGCGGGGTTGCAGGATTTGAAACCTATTTGTATATCATCTACGTAAACAGAAGAAAAAATGGCTTGCGGTAATGAAGCACGAAGAGTGTTCATTTTCACGATAAAGAGCGTGCAGCTAAGCACACCTGCCTGTGTTACACCAGTTTCTTGTATAAAAGGTCACGACAATTCATTGCCGATTTTCACGCGGAAGGTACGTTTGGACAGATAGCTTTCTAGTATGTTTAGCATATTTCCACGGATGCCCATCCCCGACAAGTCTGACAAGATCCCGTATCGCCACGTTGTGTCGTACGCCTTCTCCATATCGAGCAATATCGATAAGAAGAACTGTTTATGTACAAATGCATCGCGGATATTTGCTTCAATGCGTACAAGATGATCTGTTGTGGACCGCGCTTCTCTGAAGCCACACTGATAGGAATCAAGCATATTGTTCAGTTCAAGGAAATGTATTAGTCTACGATTAATCATTTTTTCAAATAGCTTACAAAGACAACTTGTAAGAGCTATCGGGCGATAACTTGCCGCCAAAGAAGGGTGTTTACCTAGCTTCAAGACGGCAATAACAATAGCTTCCTTCCATGAGAATGGAAGGTACCCGGCAGCCCAGATGGAGCTGAAAAGTGCCAGAAGTGTCATTTTTGTGTCTGCGTGTAAGTTCTTAATCATGTCATAGATGATTCTATCAGCTCCCGCTGCAGAGCTTCTACATGTGCTCAATGCAGCTTTAAGCTCGGCAATATTAAAAGGACGGTTATATGGTTCATCCGGAGGGCATTTACGATCAAGTGTCTTAAGTTCAGCTAATTGTTTACATTTGACGATTGATTTTGTGTAATGTGTGGAGCTTGATACACGTTCGAAGTGTTCGCCCAGAGCGTTCGCCTGGTCCTCCAAGGTAGTCCCTTGGTCGTCTACTAAGGGCAGAGGGTGGATTTGTTGCCCCTATATCTTTCGTACGCCGTCCCATACTTTGAACTCTTGGGTGTAGGAAGTGATGCCTGAGAGAAACCTCGCCCAGCTAGCCCTCCTTGCCTGTCTCCGTGTGCGCCTTCCTTGTGAGTTTGCGAGTTTAAATTCTATGAGGTTTTCTGCAGTCGGGGAGCGACGCAGCAAACCCCACGCTTTGTTTTGTTTCTTTCGTGCCAGTCTGCACTGCTCATTCGACCAGGGTACCCGTCTTTTACAAGAGAGACCTTGTGTTTGGGGAATGAACTTTTCAGCTGCGTCGACGATAAAACAAGTAAAATATGCTACTGCATTGTCTATGTTAAAATCCGTGATAAGATCTCGTGATAAGTAAGTTGATTCTTTAAAATGAACCAATTCGACGTAGGCTAGTTTCCACCGGGGGGGTACGTGGGGGGCATTCGTGCTGACGCATTGAATTTAACATTACAGGGAATCCTGTAATCCCTATGGAAGTGGTAACTCCCATACGAATTTTTGATTACATGCCATTGTAAGTCCGGGAAAATTGAAGCCGAGCCAATAGACAGGTCTATTGATGCATATGAATTATTATGAATATGATAATAAGTTGGCTGCTTCTTGCTGAAGAGGCATGCACCGGAGTTCACAAGAAAATTTTCAATGAAACGACCTCTCGCGTCACATCGCGAGTCTCTCCGCATGGTGTAGTAGGCATTAAAATCACCTGCGAGTATGTAAGGGTCCGGAAGCTGATCAATTAGGTTATAAAAATCACTTTTTTTCCAGATGAAAATTAGGGGGTATGTATAAGCAACATACAGTGATCAATTTACTAAAAGAATCGCCTGAATTGACACTGCCTCAAGGGGCAGTGTGACAAGCTACGGACTTGTCCACAACTATTGCTACACCACCAGACGAGGTATTCACCTCGTTTTGGTCTTTGCGGTATAAGGTGTACTGAAGAAGAAAGTTTCTTTGCGTACATTTAAGATGTGTCTCCTGAACACACAGCACTTTTGGATTATATTTGTTTAAGAGTTCTTTAATGTCATCGAGGTTATAAATAAGACCTCTAAGGTTCCAGTGTATTATTTGTGTAGCCATATTGTTCGTGTTTTTATGCTGTGTGTCAAGAGGAGTTAAGTTAGAGAAATGACTTACGGAGCCGTTTCAGGCCCCGTGATTATGGTACGGGTTTTGTCTTTTTGGAGCGGTCGCGAGAATCGCGCTGCTCCCGAGGCGCTGGATGTGCCTTGTGGCTCGGGGTTGTGTCCATCGACTCTTGGGAGCCGCTGTACTTCCGCTCACACGAGCGGGGTGTTTTCACCTTAGGCCTTGCCTCGAAAAGCAGGGCCTTGGAGGCCACCAACCCAAAGGTCGACGGGCCCTCCTTCAGGCACGGCGCTGCAGCGCTGGGCGCTGATGCCAGGGGGGCTGGTGGCAAGGCCGCAACCACACTTGTTGTGGGTTGGGCCGGAGCCGGAGTCTGCTGCGACGTTGCCCCCTTGCGCGCCGTACCAGCATACCCTGAGGTATGGAAAAATGAAACACGTTTCCGCGCTTCTTGAAATGAGATGTTTTCTTTGATTTTTGTTGTGATTATGTCTTTTTATTTTTTCCATGTGAGGCAGGTTCGCGAGTATGCTGCGTGTCCACCATCACAGTTGGGACAGTGGGGTGTGCCATTACAGTTGTTGTATTCGTGTTCGTGTTCGCCACACTTTGCACAGGTCAGTCGGCCACGGCAGCTTTGCGAACCATGGCCATATCTCTGACACTTGAAGCATCTTCGGGGGTTTCGGATGTAAGGCCGGACTCGAAGTTTGGTATACCCTGTTTCTAAGGTTTCTGGTAGAACGCTGAACGCAAAGGTGAGGATGAGATGTTTAGTTAGGATATCTTGGTTGTCTCGCTTGCTCTTTATTCTTTGCACCTGAATCACGTTTTGTTCTTTCCAGCCCTCCAGGAGCTCTTCCTCGCTTAGGCTCAACAAATCTTCATCAGAAATGACTCCTTTAGACGTGTTTAATGAACGGTGGGGGGTAACAGTGATTGTCACATTACGGAACGCTAAGAGATTGGAGAGTTTGCCATGCTGTAGAGTGTCGCGGACCTCAAGAAGTAGGCCGCCACTGCTCAGTTTCGTCACTTTGTAGCCAGCACCTAGTGTGTCGGTAAGGCATTTAGCTACGATGAAAGGTGAGATAGTTCTGACTGTCTTTTCGGGATCTTGACTGTGTATTACACGGTAGCGGGGGAAGTTTCTTTGCGCTGGCTGAATAGTTGAAAAGTTTCTTCGGTGCGCCCTCTTTTTGAAAGAGGACGATCGGAAAGGGGGAGGGGATGACGTATTAGCCATGTAGAATTCATTTATTTCGGTAGCTACGCCAGCCGCTCACCACCGAGCCCAACAAGAGGACGCCACGAGTCCGGGAGGAACGCAGACGCCAGCTGTACGTTGCCACTATAACCTAATATAACATACCCAAGGTTGGATACATACACCAGGTTAACCCTTGCCCCCTAGAAATTCGGAAGTGAGAAGAAGTGATAAGAAGACAGGAAAGAAGAGATAGCGAGAGGGAAAGCAAAAGATTGAATAGAGGGACAGGAAAAGGCGACTGCCGATTTCCTCCAGGTGGGTCAGTCTGGAGGTGCAGTCTACGTGAAGCAGAGGTGTGTTGCCTCTGCCGGGGGGCCTTAAAGGTCCAGACACCCAGCATCGGCTCAACCTCCATGATCCCCCTTTCCCCAGACACGGCTAAACCGAGCACGGCTACACGCGGGATGGTCCAACCCTCGTGTGCTCGGGTACGTGGTGTCGCGACACACCAAACGCCTGCTGACGCAGACGCCCCTGCGGGGCTTAATTAGGATAAGTTTAAGCATTATATTACAAATTGTTATTAAAATAACTGTACGAATGCCGGTCAACGCCTTTGAGTCAGGTATCAGACAAGCCTTTAAAGAATATACATCTAGCTGCTAAATAAGTGGTTGCTACTAAATAGATAGTTACCAAAAAAGATTAAAAGCTATGGAAAAAAAGAAAGAAACAAAAAGTTTTTGAAGGAGTAGTGTGCCATTATCACATTTATAGGGGCTCGTTGTAAGGAGGTTATCACTGCTTGTAGCGTGAAATATGTAACTACTGCATGACTAGACGGCCAGACACACTAATGACAGGCTACAAGCAAAAATTACAGGTCTTGAAGTACGCGTTCTTCCACCCTGAAACTGAAAAAAGAATGCTTAATTAGCCCTTTATCACTGTACTTCAAAACGTTTGCCATGGTTTTACTTCTGATAATGCTGATAGTTTCTTTTCCAGGCAGAGCACATCAACCAGACTTTAACTGTCGGTTGTTGCAAAATATCTAGCGAGTTCCGATATTCGAAAATATCCAATAGGTCATTTTAGAAAATGAATACCAATCGTTAGTGCGTAATAATCGATTCGTATTCGAAACTTCGAATATCGACCTCCTCGAGCGACCATCCTAAAGTTACCGGACTGTGCTTTCAGTGCTGGTCTTCACACTGGCATTCTATGAGTGCTTTATGTTGACGATAATAATTGTTGGTATAATGGCACAAATCCACTAAGGGGGTGGGCGAAATAGCCGACGAATCATGTCGCAATGTGATAAAAAATGTAATCAAAGATGTGTTCATGTTGGTCATGTCTTTTCTTATATTTCCTTCCTTCTTTTCCTTTCTTTACCATTAACTTGCGTAACAAATTTAGGGTTTGATGATAGCCAGCCTTGTCGTAGCCCTCCTTCCTATGTTTTGATACCTAAAAATAAAAAATAGGAATGAAAAAATAAATAAATGTTCAAAGCTATCACACACCTCGTGTTTTTGCACGTGTGATAACCATCCATCTCTGAGCATTCTGTCATAACAGCAACAACGACCACGACGACAATCTTGACCTCGTCTTTGATATCGGTACAAAACAAAAACAACAACAACACGTCATTACTTTCCGGTGTGTCTTAGACTGTACAAGACGACCTCGTTTGCTCTTCTAGCTCACATCGCTCTTGATTTTCTAAACATGCATTAATAATATGCGGGGTTTTACGTGCCAAAACCACTTTATGATTATGAGGCACGCCGTAGTGGAGGACTCCGGAAATTTTGACCACCAGGGGTTCTATAACGTGCACCTAAATCTAAGCACACGGGTGTTTTCGCATTTCGCCCCATCGAAATGCGGCCGCCGTGGCCGGGATTCGATCCCGCGACCTTGTGCTCAGCAGCCCAACACCATAGCCACTGAGGAACCACGGCGGGTTAAACATACATTTACAGCTGCATCAGTGCGGGTACGAAGTAAGGCAATTTATATATTGCATGAGTGCAAAAGGCAGCAAGCTCTTTAAGCAGGCTACTGACTAGTTTTGTTTGTTTGTTTTATTTAGAATTTTCCTTGCCAATAGTGCCAGCTATAAACGTTTTAGAAACGTGGTATCTGCGAACTAGATTGGTTTGAATTAAAATAAGTTTAGTTCTTTTTTGTATGTTTGTAATTTCCTGCGAATTTTGTCTGAGTCGGCATTTTCACAAGAGTGTTATATATGCAGAAAAGGCTTCCTCAGTACTCTAACTGCACATACGTTGTCATATAATTTGTTTTCAAAAGTTTTCCAACGCGTCATTCTTCTGCGTATTGATGTCCCTTTGAAACATGCTAACGTGCCTTAAAAAGTGCCACTTGCGCTCAGCTCAGACTCAGATAATACCAGAGCAACTGCAAATTGCTCAATCTACTGTATGTCAAGTAACAGACCATTGATTAAATAATGACAAACACGCTCGGTGTGTGATCGCCAACTGTAAGACGTGGTAAAGCAATTGACAGAGGGATAAATATAATCAGAGCTACCACAGTAACAAGGACAGGAGAGTGTGGGAGGGTTCTATAACTTCACTTTACATACAGAAATCGCATCTAGAATAAATGAACCTCGGTTTCCAGCGTGTCCGTGCGCACAAACTTGCTTTTTAAACAGCGTACTAGTTTGAATAATTCAAGGGCTTTAGTTTCTAAGTACTGCGCAATGTGACACGGCTGTGCGGAGCGCCCTTCATAGGGCTCCGGTTTAAAGTTGACTACCAAGAGCTCTTTCGAATGCACCTAACTTTGCGAACACCATTGACCGTACTTTCCCTCCCTGGTAAGAAAGCTGTCAGGAATTAGACCTACAACTTTCTGTTCACCGCCAGCACGCCATAGTCTTATAGTCACCGCTGCGGGGAAAGACCCCAAGGCAGATTTCCCTGACTAACAAAAGAGTGAATTCACAGCGCTACGCTAAGCTCAGAGTACGAAAAAATAACAGTATTGGATTTTATTGTGGAAGAAGGGGGATACATTGTGTAGGTAAGAAATTGCACCAGCCAGACAAGAGGTCAGAAAACAGAAAAACAGACTTGTAGCGCCGTCTGTGATAAAGAATGCACTGCAGGGGAGCAGAGGAATAGAGTAAACCCTTATGTATAGAGCCTGCAAATTTCCTGGCAATCATCAGGCACCCCAGGGGAAACCAGGAGGGCAAAGCCGCAATGCGGTTTTATCTGTCGCGGATCTTTGTCACAGGGTGTGCCTCTCGCAGCGTACCCAATGCTTTGCCGGTCTATGAACACTTGAAGCAATTTTCTACATGGAAAACAGCGAACACGCAATCACGTGTTTTATGTAGCCAGTACTTGCCCTCATTGTCGTTTATATTTTGGTGTATTCAAAGTGGTGTACGATTTTCTGGCTTTGTCATATCAAGTTCCTTCTTCCGTTTGGCCTTGTAATCACTTTCCAGAAGACGCTTTCGTCCTCGTTTACGGGTCTCTTCCCCCCCGCGGAACTAAATAGTTATAGGCACCTTCACGCGCCAGCTCAAGATATTGAAGTGATGTAATCAACATCCAGATCATTTTATATTCGCGAGCCCATGTTTCTGAAGGTCTTCCACTGTCATCTTAGTAATTTCACCACTTCAACATGATGTCGATTTTTCAGAATATGAACGCAGCTTTCCAGGATATGGTGCTAGACCCACGAACAAAGTGTATCTGTTGCCGAGACGCTCAGAACACAAAACACTTAGTTCTCCGGAACGCGGTAATACGCACCTGTCCTTTCCAGTTACCCGTAGGTACACATATCCTGCTTGGCAGTCAAACCGGTGTCTAGTGAACGAATCACGTTCGAACGACAGAGTGAGTCACCCGCTATTGCCTGACCATTCCACCGTGATGTAGCGTGAAGGGACTGCGATTTATCTTGTATCTCGACAAACGCCAGCGTGTCTCAATGAGCATTCACGTGAGGGTTAGGCGCACCGAATTGAAATCACTGAGGGGGGGAAAGCCGTGAAGCCGTGCGGTGTCTGAGAAGAAAATGCAGGAAGATGCATTTTTCTGGCTTAATTGTTCACAAATGGAAGAATGTCATAGCGTCTGAAAATGTGCTTCTGCATCCTCTGGAGGGTGTCACTCGCCGCCGGCGATAGCAGCCGTGGGTGTCGCGTAGGGAGATTACAGAATGTTATTTGTAAGTTGCTGGCCTAAACCGCTTGGAAGGGTCGCACATGCACGGCTCAGTGCATGTTTTCGCTTATATACCGGTAGCCTGGTAAAGAAGCAAAGTAAATGTAGCCTTCCAGTAGAGCAACGTTGAAAGCTAGCAAGAGCGGACGCTGCGAAGTGAGTCATCGCGGGAGGAAGTGTGGCCTTTAAGCCGGAAGAGGGGGGAGGGGAGACATTATCCCTGCGCCTGAGAGAAGCTGGACTTAGCATTGCTAAATCAGACACTGCGACGTAGAGCGCCCACAACCGCTAATCGCATTCGGAGCCCTGTGTAGGCGAGCATGCATGGTAGAGACGTTGTCGTATCTAGGGAGCAACCCGACCACTCAGCCTGCAGCTTCGGCGAAGGCAAGCGCGCTTCGAGAGCTGCGTCTGCGGAAATCACCCAAGCCATCAAATCAAAAGCATGCTTTCTTTTTCAATCTTCCTTCCATGTATGTGGTTTGAAGTTACATAGCGACAAGTTCGCGTTGGAGCTGATGCATGCGGAGAAAACATGTAGGTTTGGCGCGTGAGTGTAAAACAAATTAATTTGGCTGAGAAAATATGAAAGAAGCGTACCGCGCACCTGATTCCACAATTAGTTATTATTGGAAGTAACCATGTTCGTGCGAATGTAAACACTCACCTACCTTTTATTTCGTATAAAAGAATGCCGTGAAAATATTGCCGATTTATGAAGCAGCCTTGCATTTAGGAATGTGAGATGTCGGCAGCCGATATAAAGGTTATAAAGCGTTGGACACCCTAATACTCGGAAGACTTGTTACGGATAGCGAGCACCATCGAAATGTTACCTCTATCGTAATGCAGGCATGCGAAAACTTTAGTTTTAGGATGTGTTTATTTATTCTAATCACAGATTTATTCTCATCGAAGAGTTGATCAGGCCGGGAATTGGATCAGCGGATTCGGACATGGTCGTTCTGGACTCGCTCTTGGGTTTCGCCAAGGATGCGCAGCTCCTAGAACGGCTCTGAATACGAACCCCCCCCCCCCTTCCCTTCCTATTCCACATAATAGGCCTTCGAGCTCTCCCTCAATAAATGCTTTTTCTCATCGTCATCATTTTCATCAAACATGTGTTCACACTTCTAAAGCGCGTTTGTCTCATCATAACGTTATACGTTGCATAACCTAAAAGAAAGGATATATAGCGTACTGGGAGCTTCCTTAATGTTTACAATTCGATAACGTGCCATCTTTCTTCTTTTATTTACAAAATAACTGCTTGCAATAACTTTTAAGCCCTGTCTCCCTTTGCTTGTCGCCAGAAAAATTTAGGAGCGCATGTTGCCTGCCTACTTTACATTTCCGAGAATCCGTCATTTACAATAAACTTCAAGGATAAATAAAGAATTCCGATTCCCTTACCAGTCTCAGAGCGGTTATAAGCTTCTGCTATGACTCCGAAAAGGAAACAAAGAAGAAAGTCACCAGCACAATTAAAAAAATTCCGAAGACTTTTAAGCGCTTCTTATGCGTTATGAATGCGAAAGCATTAATGTCCGATTGAACGGCACTGAGCGGTTCTTCGAGTTTTGCGCTGCTAATAACGTGTACCATAGCTGTGCATGCTGGCCGAGTCAGCAAATATCGGCAGCCTGCGGTACCAATGCCGCATGCTATCGACGCTGCGATGCCCATAGGGCGACGCATGGCGGCGATGCTCTCGTCCCTCACGACACACTTGGCGCGCCATCGCAGCTGCAGGCGGCCCTTCTCGCCCACTCTCCCAACGCCGGTTCTGCTCTGTCAGGGAGCGCTCGTTCCAAGAGCGAGGGTGACGTGGCGTCGCGGCGATACCCTTTCCCCTCTCGCAACATCTGGCAATCCCTCTCGCCCGCTCTTCTCAGTCTAGGGGCAACTCGTGACCTGACGTCACAGCCAATAGCAATGCGAGCTACAAACCAATAGCAATGCTACAAACGACTGTCCGCGGCTTTCTTGCTCAATGGGCCATTTTACGGTTTCGCATGAATATTACCCATAAGAATCGCATGCACTGTTTCAAGAACTGTCGTTTACTAAACTGTCCTGCATTAACGCAGCTTAATTGAGCACATTATGCCCTGTACACCGTACGCTAACTGACTGCACAGGTGAGGTGCACAGATCAGTGGCTCTCTGAATGCATGCCCGTTGCACTTCCAAACTCCCTTGATCAGAAATGCCAAGAATAAGTTCTTATTATTTCTGTTGCTTACTGTTATTATTCTTCTTATCGCTGCTAATTTGTCTTTCAAGTTAGATACTAGGACGTTACACATTAACTGAGTTGTCAGTCTGCGATAACTCTCTTCTTCGTGATTATTTGGACGTTTTAACTTATGTGGGCTTCAAGAAGACAAATTTCTCGCCTTAGCAGATTGATGTAAACAAGCAGGCTGAACAAAACCTTATAGAAATTTGTTCTTTCAAAGGACAATCAACTGGAGCTTGAAAGTGAGGACGCATATTCTCTGTCAACTGGGAGGCAGAGTATTGAACAGCGTCGAGCAACGTGCAGTTACATTGACAGGATGCTGGCCACGCGTGCGTCCTTCTTGCTTCAACGACATGGTAAACCTCGTAGAACACAAACAGAATCTCATTTGTTCTCCGGCGCAGGACACAGCAATCGGCGCAGAAGGCGTTACAGATATATTACACTGGATTATAAGTACTCCTTGTATATGCAGAAAAAGGAAGCAAAGAATAAAAAAAGGTCAACGATCATGCGCTGGATCTGTGAACCTACACCGGTGAAAGCCTCGCCATGCGCTGCTGTCAAGTGTTAAATGCTACAATATTTCCCCATACACTTGCTGTAAAACAGATGCGCACTGATGTTCCGTAATGCTTCTCAGCGTTTCCACTTGCTACATTTTTTTCAACCTGAGGTGCGCGGCTATGTCACTGCCCTCTGTTTTGACACTTTGCAAAAGCTTTTCATGCGCTTCTAAGTTTCCATTTTCATATATGTTGAGGTTCAGGCCTATCACTGTGCTGATCCTACTTGGTTCTTGTGTCACTTATGGGCATAGTTATTGCGTTACCGCGTAGCCGCTAATTCTGATCACTGCTTCGCTGTAATGCAAGCCAGCAAGCACGTAAGATATTGAGAGATGGGGAGCGCTACGCCACTACTGAAGTGCTATAAATAGTAAGAAAGACGGGAAAGATCTTTTAAACGAAGAAATACGTCTGGAAAAGCTTACGCACAGAGATTAGCGGAAAGTAATGTGAAACAAAGCAACATGTGAGTTTTAAATTGATCGACAGATAATTAAAATTCGCGCAATCTGTAGCAGACAAATTCGTGTCGCGAAGACAAAACGTGGCCCTAGTGGGGTCCGGTTAAAGAAAGAAATACAGATGGTATAGTGTTGCGTTTGCATGATTATTGAAATCAGTTGGAAAAAGAGACCGCGAATATTACTGTCCCGAGGAAAACCTTGCTCATGGCTTCTCGTTTCCAAGGACCCCTATTCACATACTTCGAAAAAGACGCTGGATGACCACGCTGGAGACCCGCCGAGTACTCTCCAATTTGTGAGGCGCAAATCATGCATGTGAAACTAACCCCGCAGTGCAGCTTCTATGGTGGCAATAAGCCGTTCAGTATTGAAAGAAAAGCTTGTTTTTTTACGAACAGTAGCTAGGTGACTCATTTTTTCATCTGGAAAAATAACTACGATGCCCATGATGCGCTATTTTTTTACATAGCTGACTCGGGTCGATAATCTAAATATTTGTACCTGCTATTACTCCACATTTGAAGATATAATACTTGCACAGAAAAAATATGATTGGGTAAATGTTTTTCTACACACAGCAGCTTCGTAAAAAGTTCATTTTGGCGTATTCTCTTCAGCAAGCTTAAGTGTTTTGTCCAAAGAGGGCAAAAGCGAAATAGAAGTATTTTATGCAATCTTAAAGCCATTTCAAGATACCAAACTAAAAACTCATACAAATGACGTGAGAAAAGTGAACCATTTATTTGCCGTTGCATCGAAGATTCAGTAGTCAATTATTATTGACACTATCGATGAGATTGTGGAAGGACAACGCAATATGGTCGGACGAGTCATAGGTTTATACTGACGATCACACTGAGCGACAGACTGAGTTGTCATTCGCTAAAGAGCTTCTCAATAGCTGTTGAAACCCCTGTAAAATCTATAAAGGATATTAGTATGCGGGGCACGATAAATTTTTACTAGGAAGGAATCTGTACATGGGCACGCTTTGGAAGCTAAAAAACAAAAGTACGCTCCGTTCTAGCAGAAAAATGCGGGAATTAGCTTGCTTCGCACACTCTGGGACATTTCTGGTGTTCGGTCCGAATGAAGATTAATGAATTTCCCTTTTTTTTGTTTCTTAAATTCTGCTTACGTAGCTCACATCTTGGCTAATAGCGGTTACAGTGTCAAAGGCATAGTTACTCGCGTTGTAACGTTACTGGACTTTTTTTTTCTCAGGAATGTGTTTCTGGTTGGAAGCTCCGGAATGCATAGTGTGAGCGATCGGCCGTGATTTAAATATAGGAATTTCGCAGCGCTCAAGACGGAGGAGCAGACATAGGCACAAAGTGTCAGTGGCCTAGAAAGTGAGCTATTAGACAATTTACGGTCACTGTACATGGCCTTTCGGGCAAGCTCTACCACGAATTGGAAGCACCAGTGCGAAGAGTAATAAGCCGGATCGAATTAAATTTTGTCTACTTGAACACAAATACAAATATAGTCGCATTAGAATAGGATTTTCTAAGAAGGTTCAGAAAATGGGAAGTGCATAGGGTGCGGATGTTCTGAAAAAATAAAATGACAGAAAGAACAGTTGCCCTTACTGGAGAAGCGAAGAAAAATATCGTAGTATGAATATCAGATTCATTCGGTAGAGCTGCCCTACCAGCCCTATGGAAGCGGTTTCACGTTCATTCGCAGGATGCCAGAAAGAAGCCTGCGCAAACGGAGACGCATGAATGGGGTAAATCTGGTGTTGCATTAAGACACCGAAAGACTTTCTTCGATGTGTTCAACAAGTTGAAGTGAAAACATAAAAGGATAGAATTTATGAGGCTTATTTCCTTTTTCAGAATTTTGTGAACGTTGATGTGCTGTAAATAAATTTCAATATTTCGGCTACACTTCTATGCCACGCGATTAGAAGAATACAGGGCACGTGAACTCATTTCATCGATACTTTTGGCAGCGGATATTTCCAAATGCTTTAGATCGCGGTGGGTATTATTAACTCAAATGGGCTTACCTGTGCTGCCTTGTGTCTCGTTCTCTAGGTAGTCCTAATGAGCAGAATGATTAACACAATGCGCTCTATGCCTAGTTTGATGAATCTCGATTTTACCTGTTGTGCCTTTGCGCGTGCGTCATGTCACCTGTGTGTTTTCTCCATCTGTGCGCTTGTTCATCTTGAAACGCCTCGCAACTTTACGTGTGTGTTCGGAAGTCATTACAAGCGTGCACCTGCCGGGTGTCGCAACCTGTCCTCGCCTTTTGTCTCTGTATGTTGCAGTGCGCCTAGGACTAAATGTGCGGATTTCGTTTAGTCTCTTATCTAACTCGTTTCTGGGCTTTCCGGACCTGCAACGATGCCTTTTATGTTACAATATTTTTTCTTATTGTTATCAATATTATTATGTAAAGTAGAATAGCATTATAGGTGCATTGTAGCAACATCATAGGTGGCTAATATCTTTCATTTGCATTTCCAATAAAAACGTCGTGCTATTAGCTACGTGCGTGTAATTTTGAAAAGTGTCTGTTAGTATAACGTGACTGTGGATGGTAACTGGAAGGTAAGAGTTGTGTGCTAATTTGCTGATGGGAAACAGAAGCAACGCAACAGAAAGAAATGCTTACCGTAAGTTTAGAGTTTGTTGCGCTGTCTGGAAAAGTGGCGGTTCTCCACAAATCTAGCATTCGTTACATCAGTATGTCATGGAGTAGCGTCGCACGATTTACGCATCCGTATATCACATATCTCTAAACTAGATCAGTAATGGTTTATGTGCTCTTGAGAGGTTAAAAAAAAAGAAGCTTGGGCCACTTTTCAGATGGAATAAACGCGTATATATACTATAGTTAGAGCACGTGAAACTACGCCTGAAATAGTGATAGCTTCAGCGTGGATACATAGGAATTCCTGTTTCAGTTGCTTACTCTCTTTGTAAAAGAGCGTTTATTTACGAAATGAACAGCCTTATTAGCCACGAGTGGCCACTGTGCTGAATAATTTACCCAATTAAACAAATTCAACTAAGTACCTAATTAATTCCACACACAAATAAATGAACAATGACTACGAGGAGCTCTATACACAAATATCAACATAAACGCAAAAAACAAATGAAAAAGGCATAAGTGAAAAACAAAAGCTACAAAATTTAGGAGAGTTTCCGCGACCGTGTTTTCCGATTTAGGTCTGGCACCTTAGCCACATATAAAAGCTGGAACTGAATTCAGATATTCTTTCGTGAGTTGCCGAAGGTTTTGGCGAGAAAGGATTTATGAATATTCTCCAGCATAGAATGTGGTTAACGGCGCGTTATAAAATTAAAAAAAAATGTTGAGGTACCTTACGAATTGCCGCAATCAGGAGCACGACGTCGGCAATCACTAACTTCTTATTACTCAATTTAGAGCCTCAAAACATTACTGTCTCTTCAAGCATTACAGATACTCAGCAAAACGAACGCCCTTCTCTGAAATATAAGCTTGGCTAGTCCAAACAACATGACACTTTCAGTGGATCGGCTGCGTAGAGAAGCTATAGAACTATAGCGTACTAGCCACGCAAGATTGTTATTCAATACTAAACACAGCTTCCCCAGTTCCCCCCCAAACACATTTCACCCTTATATTAAATATAGCGCCTTTCGGCAAAGCTTGGCATATGAGAGGCAGCACAGTGCAAGCCGTTGCCCGGAGCTCGATCCTTAATAACGCCAGGAATGGGCTTGGCCCAAATGAGGCGTTAACTACACGGTCAGAGCGGCCTGACGGAAAATATAAGCGATGGGAAGAAAAGGCTTGCAAAGCTCGTCCAGCGCGATGAACTAAACCTGGCAGCTAGTGCCTATAGGCAGCCTGTAGGAACGTTGTCCCCTTGTCCTCTGGGCAATGTCCATGACCGCGTGTCACGTCCTCTGCTTGCTCGTTAGCGGCGTGCGCGTTGGTCAGTGGACGTGGGTGGCGGACGTATTGGGCCATATGCCGCATGGTTCGCGTCAAGTTTTCTTCGCGGGCCTTTTTCTTGCAGCCGTTGTCACGTGCGTGGAAAGTTCGGGATCACGGATGCCAAAGTAGTGGCGCGTTTTTCGTGGTGGCCGCCTTTCGCCCAGATGCGTTGTTTTATGCTCGATGAACGGATAATCAATTCTCCTTTACCGGAAGAACCCCCACTCGCCACTCTGTCCCTACGCTGACGAACTGTTGATCATTCTTCAGGATAAGAACTTGCGTTCTTCAATCGGAGCGTACTGATAAGTGGCGCGAGTTAAGAGGAAGCTTTAGCTCGAGTGCTCCTACCTAAATACATGTAAAAGGAGAATTCGTTTTTCTCGGCAACCACTGCACCAAATTTGACGAGGTTTGTTGAATTTAAAAGACAAACTTAAAATCTAGTGACTGTTGGTTTCGAATTTCTGAGTTAGGTTGTCAATTTTTTATTAAAAATTGGCAAAAATCGGAAATTTTCAAAAAACGAAACTATCAAGTTTACAACTCTGTAACTTAACCACTAAAAATGATAATACAATTCTGTGAATTGCATCTAATAGTACATCTAAAGCGGACAAAATTGATATGTTACACAGGAATATAAAAAAATTTAATCATAGGGAAATACAACTTTTGCAAAACCGTTGTAACCAACGTAACAAATTCACGTAAGATGTAAAATGACATATTGAATTTGTCCGCTTTGAATGATCTAATAAATGTCGTTTACAGAACCGCGATATCAGTTCTTGATGCAAAGCTATGAATTTGTAAACTTCGTGATTCTATTTTTTTCTAACGGTCAAATATTTGAAAATCGTTTTAAGAAAATTCAAGCCCTAAATAGAAATTCCGCTTCCAACAGTCACTAGAATTTAACTTTCTCTTTCAAATGCGACAAATTTCATCAAAATCGGTCCAGGGGTTATCTCATAAAAACGTTTTTGCGTTTTACATGTATTTGAATCGGCCGCGTCGGAGTTGGGCCCGAGCTAAAGCTTCCTCTTAAGTGGCGCGAGATAAGTGGCACGGTAGTGGCGCGAGTTGTGATTCTTTAAAGCGTAAGCACATCGAAGATGCTTTTCGCAGAACACTCTGGTACAAAACTCTTCATATAGCTTTCGCTTCACGTGTTAATTGGCTATCATGAGTGGCGACAAAGGAAGCAATTAGATTTTTCACGTGGAATGCCCCTAAGATGATATACCTGAAGGCCTCGCTATTGGGACAGTTATTCTTTTGTTTATCCTCCTGAGACCCGATTACAGCTAAGGTAAACAATCGCTTTTCAAGCGGGTTTTTATTGTCTTGTTGTACGTTACGAACAGAAAAGGATTTTTTTTATTCATATACCAGGACGAGAAGCCAAATGCTGCATATTCATGTACGTCGAAGAATTAACCATAACCTCACGTTTTCTTGTTGCTGCTGCATCTTCGATTTTCACGCAATCTGGAGCAATTCTAAACACACTTCAATATTTATTCCCGCTGTCTGTGACAACATACGAGTCTAGATCAATACGGAGCGAAATTTCTCAAAACCGGATGACAAGAATGTGAGCTAACCACTTCCGTAGAGTTCCACACGCACCGAACTTCACAGCCAGGATGAAAAAGTTGGCTGATGACTTCGAAGCTATACTTGAACAAGATTAAAGATCATGTGGAATATAATGTACGAAGGGTCTTGGGAGGATGTGATATGTGTGTACTAACCACTTAGGTTGACTGCACTTCTGACAATATAAATAAATAATGATAAATAAATCGTTAACGTTAGGCTGTATAACCTAGATGGCAGAGATTTCCGCATAGGTCGCAAATACGGATGTCACTTACATGTTGCTATGTTGGCGAGATTTAACTGCTACAACTGTTAACAATATGAAAATACAAAATCATGCGAGATAAACGACGAGCTCGCACTGTTCATGGGTCTCACAGCTTTGCCGCTATTGATCATACTTATGCACTACGCACACCCAGACCAAAGAAAGCTGTTGAAAAGATTGGTCTTTCAATGGAAATCACTAGGCCATCATATGATTAAGTAACTACGTAATGATCTCGTGCCCTGTCGTAGGTAACTGAGAGAACGAAGGTTTGAAAAAAAATAAGTGCGAATAATACGGAACACCAACTAGAATTTCTAAACTGCCAGTGAAATGAAGTAGTGCCAGAGAGGGCGAGTAGTCGTAGTGGCTTCAGCCAGATTGGTAATTTGGCCCTCCAGAATGAAAGAAAAAAAAGAACAACTAAGAACACAAATAGCGCAGTCGCAAAATATCGTCTTCAATTGTCTTTATCACGAACAAAACCATTGAGAGCTTATTCATACTCCACATTCCTAATTAGCTTTTCTATACCATACCACGTGCTAATTTGCAGGGGATTTCTATAGGAGCCAACTTTTTGTGAGCATCGTCCTTGCATGACATGCTGGGACACGTGTATGCCTGCTCATAATTATTCTTAATGTCGTGGCTCTGACGACGTTGGTGTTTGGTTTTCGGCAGCTCTGACTGACTGATACGTTGTGCGCAAAGCGGTTTTGCCATTGGTTGGTGCAAATTTGCATTTCAAATATACCTCCACGCAAGTTTTCTTTCATAGCTTTTGACGTCCTTATTCAGTCTCACTGGTGGCTCACTGGCCATGGCGATCTCGCTGAGCACGAAGTCGCAGGTTTCCCCGCTCACCTTCTCACCGGCTTTCCGCCTACCTTCACAACGTATCTATCCCTCTAGTCGGAAGGACTACTACATTTGTGAATGACTCGAGGCATTTTATCGAGAAACTGATACAGTACACCATTGATGAGAATCACGGAATGGTGCCGTTCGACGTGAAATCTGTGTTCATGCGCGTTCCTACTGATGTGGCAGTTCAATTTTTGCAAAAGAAAAAGAAAGGTTTTAAACAGGATCTTTCTCTAATCTCTCGTACACCTTTTCACGTAAATTACCTAATTATGTGGGTTTTTGGAGTTATGTCTCCAAAACATGTACTTAATTTACAAAAGGAAAATATACTGGCAAGTCTTTGGTACTACCATGTTAGCATCTGTGTGCGTGGTATGTGCCATCCTCGCCTTGTAAGCCATCTAAGGTTCAGCATTGTCGTCGTTCAAAGCTGCCCCAAAAGTGTACGAACAATATGTTGACGACTTTTTCTGCATAATTCACCACGGTGACGACCCCCGGTTCTCGAACCACCTGAATTTATTCAAGCCCAGAATTCGGTTTACAGTACAACGCGAAGAAAGTGGCCACATTGCATTCACTTGATATTATCGTGGAACGAACCGCTAATGAACCTGTCACAAGGGTATATTGCAAGCCCAACCCAGGACTGAATGCCTTGATTCTCTTGCCGTACATCCTTAGGGCCATAAAAGCTCGATCGACTCATCACTGTTTGACCATGCCTTCCATCTTTGCTCGAGTCTTAAAAGAAGCAAAGTAGTGTTGATCTCTGTATGGAAGGGTCTGGCCAGTAGCGGCTAACCGCGCCAACTGCCTAGGGAGCAAGAACGTCATGTCTCAGGCCGCAAACGCCAGTCGGTTCCAAAGAAAAGCAAGCGAACTAACATCCCGTATGCACGTGGCGTGAGCGAGGCTTTGGTTGGAGTGTTAAATAATAATGAGGTTTAGGTGGCTCATAACTCTCGACTACCTTGGCGTCGTGTGCAAAGTACCGTGCAAAGAATGTGACGCCGCCTACACTGGCGAACTTGAAGACTTCAAAAGGCGCCTAAAGTAGCATCATTACGACGACGCCAAAGTTAAATCTGTTTCTAATGCATTAACTCAACACCAAGAAAAGGCAGGCTTCTTCGAAGACTGGGACTCAGCGTCCATTTTTGCAACGAAAAGGCTATTGCCGACGCAATTACTGCTAGAATTATTGCATATTCAGACGACGGCACCAAGCAATAAATATTACGCGTGATAATCTGCCCAAAATCCACACACGTACGTACGCCATCTGAACAATACTTAACCGAGAGCCACTGCCTTCCCTTCAAGAGAGCCATATGAGTTCCGAAACGTGAAGCTTTGGGAGACTTTACAGTGATACTGTTAGCCTCTAGTTGGTCAGCACTTATCGTCTCGATGTCCGTAGGCAAAAATGTTGGCCGATGCTGGATGTATTGAATTACCGAACCAACCCGCGGCAGAGGTGAAGCAGGCTTGAAGCACTCAGCAAAGGGAAACGAAAAGTGCGTACATTCTATGGAATCACGCACACATCATACAGAATAGCAATCGTTTCAATAAAGAACAAGCAGAAAACAAGCATCCGAACCACTTAATTGATGTTAAGGCACTCCTGACAGCACGTGCGCACCCCGCATGCGCTTCCTGGTAAATATTAGTGTTGCGGAAGCTGCCACGGCGACGGCAGCTTCCGATGTGGGGAGTGACGTCACTAGTCTTTCGTGTATAAAATAACCAGCTTAGCGATTGACGTCATTGTTGTTGCAGCACCGCTTTCGGCAAGCAATGCATAATTGCCCATCCCTATGGGCAAGCAACGCATACACCAGAGGAGCAGCGTGAATACGACGAGCAGCCGTGGGAAAGAGAAACGGCGATACGAGGAGCGGCGGCCTGCTGTGAAAATTTCAATAATACCATTACTCGAAATTACCATTACAAGCATTACTCAAGCAATGAAGCTTTGCATACCCCCCCCCTCATGGGTTATATAGTAGTGGTTTTCAACAGCTTCGCTGGACATAAAATTTCGCAGGGCCAGGATGGTGAGTCAGTTCCTCATCAATGTTTTTCACATTTCGGCATTTGTTTTATTTCACCGTGTTACCATGTGTCATTGTCGCGTCAGGTAAGGAAAAGTAGTAGGTAATTTATAAGCTCTTCGGTTGACTGAATGCCGCATATGAACTTTTCTTTCTTTTTTTTTAGTTACTGAACGGACTCGCGCTACCTTTATATTTCATTATGTTTAGTAATAAAAAAGTGAAAAAGTGTTTGATATTCTGATTTAAGATGTGAACATAGCTTTGCTCGAACATTCAAACCGGACTAGAATTGCAAACTTTACTATTTGAACATCATCACTTTTAAGAAGAAACTAGAAAAAAATTATTTACAGCCTCTTTCGCCATTACTTCTTTTAGAATCCAAGTCGAATATACTTCGAAAGATATGAATTATAGGGTAATTACATCTTATATTTTCATTAAAATAAATAATAAGAAAGGGAAGGTGGTATGCTAAAGTATATGACCTAAATCGCTGCAGGCTATTGAGAATCGGTTCCCATGGATGAAGCATAAGATAATGTAATTTAGATGAAACTGTGTCCATAAACGTTACCGTTATATTGAAATGTTTGTTCACTTCATTTTTGCAAGCCGCGTGTTCCTCAAATATGAAGAATTACTATAACGCAAATGAAAAGCCTAACCAATTGTATTAGCAGGTCGAGTATACGAATGAGAGACAAAACTGGAGAGTCATGAAAAGCAGCCTATGGAATAATTGTCAGACTGTGTACATTTCAGCGCGTTCCCAAGTTTTAGCTGTTTTCGTTCCCGTCGGTTCTACATCTGTGGCAGCTGCTAGTTCGAACATATTTCTTTCCAAGATAGAACCGCCATGCTTCTGGTTTTTTTATTTAAATGTGCCAGCTGACCTTATTCAATAATCGATTCTGAATCAGGCGAGAAAAAAAAAACAACCGGACAGAAAAGGCGCTGTACCGTCAATGCTGCTTTCTCGATACTTGCTGTAGAAGTGATCGCGATGTTTTCCAAAACCGGATTAAGGAAACGAACTCGCTCAACTGTCCGTTTTATTAATCCTAGTCAATGCGGTGTGTAGCCAAACTTCCCAAACCATTGATCCTTTCATGAAGAAATCTGGTTGCTATAATGGACATAGGTATACAGCAATATGTTCGCACACGGCAAGCCTAATAAAGAGTGTTAGCGCACTGCTGTGCTCTCTCTTCGTAGAGCAAAAAAACTGCCGCGGAGAGTTCTTTTCCAGCATCGATGACAATGACGTTCGGTTAGTTGGTTTTCGCAGTACTATCAATGCTGCTACTTTAGAGATGCGCGATAGTATTTAAAATTTAATTGTGGGCTTTTAGGGGCCAAAACCACGATATGATTATGAGGCACGCCGAAGTCAGGGTGCGCCTTGAAGTAGACGTTATAGAATGCTCAAATGTTGTGCGAAACATTTTCGGCATTCTTGTCTTAATCTTTGCAAAAGATAGATAGATAGATAGATAGATAGATAGATAGATAGATAGATAGATAGATAGATAGATAGATAGATAGATAGATAGATAAAGATAGTGAGAGAGAGAGAGAGAGACGAGAACTTCAGCAACATGCATGTTATGTGTTGGACATCGAAAGAGGATCGATGCCCATAAACGAAGGCCAACTGACCAGTCATTCTACGTTTGCCGCCAATCATATGCGAAGATACAAGACAGCGATGACTACAATAGAACCATGGGAAAAAAGCTCAAGCACAAAGGGCAAAAACAGGTCTCTTATCTCAAACGGGATTCTTGGATTCTTCCCGCCAAAGGCAGCTCAAGGAATATATATATATATATATATATATATATATATATATATATATATATATATATATATATATATATATATATATATATATATATATATATATATATATATATATATATAATTTTTCTGAGAAAAATGAAATCGAGGAAGCCAAGCAGATAGATGTGTATTCGACGTCGGAGCTCGTTTGCCGCTCATTCATTTTCGTCCGACGAAGTGGCACGAGCAGATAAGCCTCTCATTTTCAAGGAACTTTCTGTTTAACGCTGCCATTGTTGAGCGCACCAGGGTGGCAGTACACGCACTTTTTTTCGCGTACTTGAGTGTGCACAAAAGAAACTTTTAAAACGCCGATAAAAGGATCTTTATTGGCGGACAGCTTTCAAGATAATATGCGTAAAAGCCCTTTATTTTTTTTTTTTTTTGCAGCTCTGTATTCGGAATGGCGGCAATCACTGTGTCTGTTTGGGCAACAGTATTTCACTTAGAATATTTGAATTGTCCCCTGCTATCTAGTTCTTGAAATATTTAAACATACAGGGTGTTTCAGTCAACTTGTGGAAAGCCTTAAAATATCCATGTGTGTGCGACAAGAATGCAGCCAACTTGGCATACTTCACTATCTCTAGAGCAACATAGAGTTTTTTCGTTATGAGCTAAGGTCTTTATTTATCAATAATAAATTAAAGAATTCTTGGAGTATTGATTTAAACGCAAGATATTCAATGGAGAAGTTGCCAAGCGTATTGTGAAATATCCGAGAAAGTTTTTCCGTGTTTATAGCTGCTGTAGATCTAATTTTTACGGATTGGAAAGAAAGCTCGCGAGATATGAAAACGGCTCTTACGCGCAGCGCTATCAGCAGCCTCACAGATGCTACGACCAAGTGATCCATTTTACAGGCAGACCGATCGCATGGATAGGCTTTAAGCAGAGCAGATGGATCGAAGACGTCGGTCTTGGCTTCCAATTTTGACGAGGTATCCTGTCTACTGACTGGAACCCTGTGATACACGATAAATAGCGCATGAGAATTATTGAAGCTCGAAGCGTTTACGACGGGTAACGTCTTTAATTTCCGTCAGCATATTGGGTCCCTTGCTAAAACCGTACGCAACGAAAACGTGTAACAATAATATCGCTTATTCGCCTCGAGGACCTATCATGGTACCATTTGGTGGAACCTTTACCGGACGTCATGTGAACGTCACCTAAACAGCTTGCTCGACTCTCACAATCGGCATATTACATTGTTTTCAGTGATTTTTGTCAGCCGAGCACCTCGCTGTCGCTTTGTTTTGTGGTACGCGGGAAAATTCACATCGCGCTCGGTCGAATACGTCCGACACAGTGTCACCGAGCAGTACACCATGCTGCAATGGTGGACAACTAAACTGATATCTTGGGAATGAAAAATGTCATCTACTACCCTAGTATCAAGACTTTTATCGGCCAACAAGCGCGCTGCGTTGACTGTGACAAAGACGTGAAGGCGCAGTAGCGAGTCACGTGATGCCACTTGTGACGTCAAAGCGACAGCAGCGCCAGTTTCTCCAGGGGTTGCCCTTGAGACTATCTTCGCCACCGTACCACTTAAGCGCCTTACTTTGGTGTCGTTGTGTAGAGGATAGCGGCCGTTTTTCGATCATGTATGCGGTGCGTGCGCAAATGGTGTCGCTGGGCCACGCATGACGCAAGCGGGGCTAAATTTAGCCTTCCGTGAGGCGTTCACAGAGGCGTATAACCTAAGCTCTTTGCCTGCACACCTAATATTCCTTAAACGTTTCGCAGAAATGCCTAGTGCGTGCTGCTCCGCGTGTATACATGTGTTTATTATCAACTGCTTGTTACACTGTTGTTGGTTGACAAGGCAACGGTACCGGAACCGACTTTCAAGCCGGATATGTAATTATACTTTTGTGACTAAAGCAAGAAAAAAAAGCTAATCATCATGAGAGCAAAATAAAACTAGTGGCAAGCGAATAAAGCTGTATTCGGTGGAGCAGCTTCTTACAAAATGCAGCACTTTTAAACACGTACACCTCGTTTCATATGCTTAAAATATTTTCGAATAAATATCACCATGCCAAACTACTGAGCTAGCGGCTTCTAGACCTTCTCACTCATTGACGCAAAGAGCGGAGACAGGCTTTGCCGACGTTTCTTTTTAGCATTGCACTAGTCAAGAGCACGCGAGAACGCTGAACGCGAAACGGGAACGAAGTTTGTGAATGCATTCCAGGAATTTCAGGAGAAGCACTGAAAATGCATCCTTGCACTTACGCAAAGATGCATGTATGCAAACCGCATAAACGTGCGGCTTCGCTCACCGGATCCTGTTAACGTCGGCAGCAAGTCCACGGGACTGTGCTATCACGACTGAACGAAACTCGAACAGCGGAGCACTTCGCGTTCGGTATGCATGCTGCACCTGCTAACCGCGCTCTGGTTAAACTGCCATGGATGCTCATTTAACATACGGAGTTGGAGCGTTCGTGGTCTCGCGGCCTGCTTACTTCATCTTGGCCTTCGCTCATTTGATAAGAATTCCGACATCAAGCCTAGGGGAGCGATGCAACCTTCCGCTTTACTGGAATACTCGTCGGGCGATGCGAGTAGGCAGCTATGTTTTCTTTTGTTGCCGCTCACGAAGAACAGCGCGTCGAACTACTGATGCACATAGCACGAAAGCACTAAAGCGCTAAAACCCCTGTATGTTATGAAAGTAGTGACATCTACTGGCAGTTCCTCGTGGCTTGTGCCTCGTGGTTTGCGCGCTTCTGATGTGCCGCTTCGCATTAAGCATCCGTGTCGCACTAGGCGGGAAATCCCCTTGGTTTATTTCAGAGCCGTTTGCTCCTAGCTTTGCCTTTCCCTTTGCGTGAAAGAGACATCCGGTGACTGAGAAAGAGTGCGGTCGCCACGTGCACACCTTTGCGATTGCTGAAGCTATGTATGGACGCTTCCTGATTGGTAGCGAACGGAGAACAGTTGCGTCCATGGCGCGCATGGCCTGCTAGCTGCTCCTGGTCCCCGCAAGGGGGCGCGCTGAAGTTATCGTCCAATCGCGCAACACGGCGGCGAGATCAAAGCCGTTCGCAACTTTTCCAAGATTAAGGCGCTTTAGAAAGCATAGGCATTCACGCTCCACTGGCATGATTTCAAAACTCTGGTAACAGGAGTGAAGATAGGGAAGAGGTGAGCAGGGTGCGAGGCTTCGAACTGACTTGACTTAGTATGCGCAGCAATCTTCTGCGAGCGCGCTTAGAAGGCGCGGCATGTACTGAAAGGCTCGCAATCCACTATCTGCGTCTCATTCAATCGTGATAGTACATCGCCGAATGACGGGTACGGAATTTCAAATTTAAGTCACGGTTTTTAAGTTCAGACACTAGAATGATTATGAAGCATGGTGCAGGGGGGGGGGGGGAGGCTCCGGAATTATTCTGAGCACTCGGGTTTTTTGACGTGCAGATAATGCACCATCGCACCGTCGTCTTTCTTGTGTGTGTTGTCTGTGGCGCAAAATCTTTTTAGGGTATAAATATTGTTACGTTTAGGTGAGAAAGAAAACGACCACGTCTCCCAAGACAATGAACAGGTTAAAGTTTGTTACTTTCAAATGTGCTATCCTTTCATAAAGCACACGTTTCCTCCAAGTAACAGAAATGTCTTGAACATTAGTTTGTTTACTTGAGTTCATTGTATAATTTCAACTGTACCCTGGCATATACTTTTTGCTCTCGAGCTTTGTCGGCCCATCTCCCCCCCCGCCCCCTCGTATTAACCAGCGGCTTCCAGACGAATCATCCATAGTGCGTATGCACCATAATATATGAGAGAGAGTAAAACTTTAATACATGTAAATAAATTAAGGCACGATGGTTGGAGCCCCTCCCCTATTCCAGGGCCCCACTGGCACGAGCGGCTCGCTGGGCTTGGTCCAGAAGAGCACTGGCTCTCCCGACCCTCGTCCGCAAGCCATGCCTCCCACTGCCTATTCCTCATTAGTGGATGTTGGTGTAATATGGGACTGTCTATGTGCGGAGGCCTCCTGGGGCAGTCCCATGTGATGTGTTTCAGTGTGGGTGTGTCTGTGCACCACCGGCACTCGTCAGTGAACCTCGTGGGGTGTATTCTGTGTAGGTGGTGCGGGTTGAGGTATGTATTCGTCTGAATACGACGCCAGTCCCTCGCCTGTTCGCTGTTAAAATCGGAGTGAGGATGTCCAAAACGTCTCCACTCCTGCCTTTGCTGTAGGAGGATGTCACGAGAATTCGGTGGAAGATCGTCGCTAGGCCATGCCGTTGCTCGGACGTTCAAACCTCGAGCAATACGGTCTGCCCTAGCGTCTCCTGCCAGTCGCTCGTGTGCCGGACACCAGACGATAGTGTGGTGCACCTCTAGTTGAGTGCCTAAAATTGTGCTTACTGATTTGGGTGCCGTTCCTTGTAAAAACAGGCGGCAAGCCGCTTGTGTGTCGGATAATAATACAGCCAAATTGGTTTGCCTGTTTAATCTCTTCGTTTGTCAAGGCCTGATATGGAAGGGCGTATGTGAGTCGGCTAATTACGAATGCGTGAACCAGGCTGATGGTCTCTCCCTCAGTTAGGCCGTCTCTGCTTCTTGCCACTCTCCTTATCAGTCTGGCCGCGTTTCCTGTGACCGCCTTTAGTTTTTGTAGGGTGTGAGATGTTCTAGCATTCTGCTGTATCCACATCCCCAATATTCTGAGTGTCTCTTTAAGCAACCAAATTTATTGGAACCCCATCAGTCATCGTATCTGAGCTTTATCGTAAGATATGAATAATGTATCCCTTAGTCGATTTGAGGTTAGTGGATAGCTCATTCGGCCTTTCAAGAAATTATACTGTACTAGTAAAATATAAAAAAAAACATTTTGAAAATAAATGAGCTTGGTTGACCTCTTTCAGTGCTATTTTGTTGTCGTGTTTTATCGCTTTCATAGTGGTGACAGGGTTGGGGAAAAATGGCTGCAAATTTTTTTAGTGAACAATGCTGCCCAAGAAATTCTGCATCGTTATTTCTGCCTTTGCATCTAAATTGACGTGGAACTACTTGCACTGAGAGCTGCGCATCCCTGAGTGAAGTTGCACCAAAGCGCTTGTTCAGCCTTCCGTACACTGTTGCGTGTGCCGAGTTATGCGGGACCGGCAGGAAGTGTGAACCCCACTCCTCGTCTCTGACTCTGCGTGAAGTGGGGTCCACACCTCTTGTCGACCACGCCATACCTAGGCACACGTAGCAATACGTATACAACCGACTTCGACGACAGCAGTTCTGAAGGGAGAGCGAAACCACCTTTAAAAATGAGTGCTCGGCGTTAGTGAGGGAGCGGGAGGGTGGGACGGAAGTCCAACTCTCGCCGGTGTTCGAAAATCCGAGAGTGTGCAACGATGCAGTACGCAAAAGGGTTGTCGACACAAGTGCCCTGGACATTCGGCTGCTCACTTCCCCGACTAATGCGCACATACCAAGTCGGGTAAGCTCAGGGTCAATATCATAAAGCGTTAACAAAGAACAAAGCTCGCTGACAGGCTTTTTCCCTAAAGGATTAGTGAGAGACTGATATATATATATATATATATGCTAAGCACCTCGCAGCACTTCACTGCGTTGCTACAATACACATGAAGTGATCAATGAACATGTAATGAAAAGAAGTGGTTAGTGTGAATAACACTACCGGTTGCCTATCCAAGCTGGGCAGAGTTCCAGTGCCAGATAGTCTGAGAAATACATATATTGCCTTGTTGATCGTGAGGGTAGTTATTAGAAAATGACTTCTGGTCGAACACCTGCAATGATGAAAAATTGCACGACTAATGATTAATTTGTTATGACTAGTTGACTAATTTTGCTATGCTAGGTCTTGAACATATGTGCTTTGCGCAAACATTCGCCCTAAGCTTACCCTAGCTTTAGTCCTTTACGCAACACTGAACGTAATGACAACCAATTTATTTTTGTCTGCAGAAAAAATAGGCTTCTCTATTACCGCTATCTTTCTCTTCTTTAATGTCTGGTGAGCTTACTTTTATTGCAAATTTTTGGCCGCAGTGTGCCTGGAGTCATTCAGAACACACACTGTGTGAGCCCTAACTACGGTCTCGTACCTGGCTTGTCCCTTCCAGCGCTGCCAATCTCACCGAATGTCGTTCCTTCGCGTCTTAAGGTAAACAAGGCGAGTCAGATGAGATTGGCTTCTGTGATGTCGCCGACATCACCCGCATGCCGGCTATACGTGTGTAATGTTCCCACCCGTGTTTGTCCCGCCGACACGGGAGAATCTGAGTTCAGGAAAAGGACGGCTTCTTATAAAGTGATCTCTCTAAACAACGGGGCTTTGCTGAGGCTGCCACGGGCGTTTTCTCGAAGCTGCCACGCGGCCAATTCCTCTGGTTGATTCGGTGGCCTCTTTCCGTGTGCTGTCAGCGAGGGAATTAGAGTATGTCTGTTTGAGCAATGAGACATAGCATTTCACAGCTTACTCACAGATTCGAAATTAGACCTCGTCCTAATTACCGATGGAAGCCGGGAGCTTTAGTCTAATCAACGAAACACGGTGCTCGTCATGTCTTTTCTGCCCCTCTTGTCCACAAAATTTCACACTGTGCAGCTTAACACGAAGTCATACAAACTCGCCCAAGCTTCCGAGTTCCAACCGCACACGCTCTCTCATACCTGGAGCGGGAAGTGGTTGCTCTAATGCTAGTTGTCGAGTTCATCATTTAGTTGCTGTGCCCACACAGGAAAACGCGTCACTGTCCTGCGATCTGTGTTAATTTGGAGTAAGAAATTCTATAAATACTACCAATAGGGAAGCATTCCTGTATTCATCCTCTGCTTCACGTTAAGTATGCAAAGAATATAAACGTATCTCGATTTTGCGCATGACCACAGAAGACAGAGTATGGGGTAAGTCTACAGATAAGGGTAGCTAACATCCATTCATGCTTTCTTATTTTCAGGGGTTATGCGTTAAAGTAGAAAAAATATGTCTTCAAATGGCCAAGGCATGTGCGCGTCATGAAAATGACAAGATACAGTAAGGCGAGAATGTCCTGTGGCACATAAAGACACAAGAATGAAAAGGAACCGATGATACGTGCACAAATTTTTTTTTGACAACTGCAGTAGTAAGCTAACGGGACGTAGATTCAAAATATGGTAGAAAAAAGTATTAGGAGAAATTGTTCTTTTCTCTTATAGTTCAGAGTATTCTACATTTATTGCAACTCTGTTCTAATTTGAGCCAAGTTTGCCTAGTACTGGTATACAGTGAGCTGTGAATTTTGCGCCTACATTAGATCGGCTACCTCTAATGATTCTATACTCAGGCGAGTATAGCAGATGTCATAGTTGCGCTTTTCTTTCTAATTGGAAACATATTACGCGCATTATTACCCCTTTAATCCGCCTTTTCGCGTTGCACGCTGCTCTCCCGTCGTTTTTTGCATTGGTTTTGGCAATATGCTACACCAGTTTATTATATTTGAGGGACTTGATGCTCATTTTATTTTGCTTCTTAATACTTGGAGGTGCAATCTTAAGGCGCATGACAGAAAAACATTTGAAAAGCGACACATTCTCTGCAATCTGTACTTTTATGAGTACGTACGAAAGTACCATGCCCCTAAAGCGGCACTAACTTGGGCCTCTTGCTGCATGTTCTACAAAATGTGTAAAAAGAGTCACATGGCCGCATGTCTATAAAGCAGAAGAGATTGACTGTTCTTCACCCTCGCCTACGCCATCGCGTTATTGCGATCGCCAAGAAATAGTAGGCTTTGGAGAGTGGTAGGAAACAAAGAAAGCAGGTGTCTTAACGAGAAAACCGTCCGGTAGGCTTCCTCACTCTCTCAATGGCAGTTTAATTTGAACTATTGATGCGCAAACGCGGAGAGCGCGACTAACCGAAATACTCGCGCGTGGTCCTCGAAAATCACAACACTGGATTCATTGTTTTCTTGGCTGATCAGAGGCGTGAACTTTGTTTAGATAGGACCGGCACGTGTAGTAAAGAATTAGTTGGTACATTTTGAAAGAAATAAAGAAAGTTGGTAAATTTTGAACGAGGAATTAAACCAGCGAACTAGCCGCATATACTGAGACAAGTGCAGAGGAAAATACAGGACTAGCATCATCCTGTGCACTTCTTGTCTCTGTCTATGCGTGTAGCTCACTTGTTTAATACTCTAGCTTCCCCAATGTGTCGGAAAGTAATTTCTACCTAGTTCCAAACAATGATATATTCTATTTGAGTGCAGTGAAGTGCAATGGACGGACAAAGCAAGGCGAGACAACCGGGACAAGAGCTTGTCCAGTTTCTATAGCCTTATTTTGTCCCGTCTACCGCGCTTCGCCGTGCTCAAATATGCATCAACTGGCTCAAAATTATAGTCTTCAAAAGGACAGTGTCCCAGTACGAAAGAGTTAGGGTGCTAGAATTACATTATTTAAAGTTCCTCTAAGCAGCATATCTGAGGACGCTTTCTAAAGTGCCATTTTTGTCTCCGTTATAAATCCCAAGAGAAGTATTTCTCAGTTACCAGATACATTAAAATTAGTAAGTTAACCATTATTTTACCTCAAGAAGAAGTTTATAGACAATGACGTGGGCTCAGTGATAAAATGAGAGACTTGCAAGAGCGTTAATTGCACATCCTTTTACCAAAAGGCTAATTAATTTTGTTAGCAGACGAGTTCAAAGCTTCAATGTGACCTGGAGTATCTTTAGAACGAAGAGGGGATTAGAATTCAGAGACCACATTTTGTCGTTGTAGTTTGATGCGATGCTACTTTAGTACAGTACTTGATCACCAGAACAAGATGTATTTCTCTCATCTTATCGATGATGTATCTCCACTTTTACGGTATATGCGTGGCAATTATGTGGCGTTTCAATCTTGCCTCACAAATGGACTCCACATTGCATACATGTGCGGTAGAATGTCGCTCCTGTTACCAAATGCGTGCAGCATACCATAATGTAGTGCGTTAGGGTGCCTTTTGTTCAACGTGAATATATATATATATACATATATATATATATATATATATATATATATATATATATATATATATATATATATATATATATATATATATATATATATATATATATATATATATATATATATATATACAGTTGTATAAGTAGAAACTAATGCGCAGCTTAAATATATGTAAATTAAATAAAGTTATTGCGATGAAGACAAAAGCCTTCATTTTTCGCGCGAAGAGAAAAATGGTAAGATAAAGGGCAGCCTATTTCTTCAGGGACAAAAATAATGGAAGTTGTTGATTGCTACAAAAAGTTACCTCCACGTCATGTGTTTTCTCGTGTATGTCAAGTTGGAATGGTTACATTAATTATATAAGTAACGAAATTTCTTCAATAATCTCGATAGTAACATTTTGACACCCTTTGTTTCCAGTGGCAGCTAATATCCAAATATATTATGCTTTGTTTGATTCACATTTAACATCTTGTGCTTTCGTATGGCACACAACTAGAGGTAACGTAAATAAGCTACTCGTTTTGCAGACAAAAAAAAATATTTGCCTCGTTGGAAAGATGGATTCACTATTCCTAACGACATATTCACTCCCAGAGTTCAATATTATTCGAGTTGAACATATCTACCCTTTCTGTTTATTGCACGTATGCAAGTTTCATCAACAACTGTTAAAAACTTTTTCAGATATCAGGCAACAATGTTTCGCGTATACACCCCCCCCCCCCCCATACAGGTACCTTTTATAGATAAACATAAACACACAAATGGCTTAAATAAATGGCAGTTACATCCGTATTTCACTCAGCTGTGATATTTGAATGTTACAGCTACTTTCTTGATGACATTTGTCAGTAGTCAACTTAATTTATTAGAATATAAATTATGTTCATGTAGAATGCTTCAGTGTTTGCATGTGGATCGCGTTAAGTAAACAGTGATAGAAAATCAGATGCTGTTGTTACTGACTATTCTGATTTTGTGATCGCAAGCAGTGTGATCTAATAAAAATTGCTTTGTGTGCGTGTATGTAGGCTGTCTTAGTCTTTACACGAATTGAGTCACGTAAACAATTCCATGTTCCTATCTTGTAAGGTCCTTTGGGCCAAAGTCAAGCTACTTGTCTAGCTTTAAGCCCAAAATGGACATTCAGTGTTTTACACAGGAGAATAACACTTAGTGGATTTGATTCCGTTTAAATGCCACGCGCAAAGACTGAATTATCAGCTTATGTATTAGAATTGTTAAAGCACTACAGAAGAGACAAAGTCCAAGTTGCACAAATGTAAGGGTAATGACTTTTTTTAATTTTTTGCATCTCGTGCAAAGAAAGAACGACGAGAATGCATTGACGATTACGAGTCTCCATTCTGCAAAGTTTAAGCGCCCATTTATACGGGCTTTGGGCATGAAGTGCTTTTAGCTCCCGTTGTCGGCTACTATCAAGTGACCTTAATCCAAGAGCCAGAGCCGTTATCCAGGTACTCAGACGAGAACATCCGGGCATCGTTGCGAGAGCAAAACGAGATCAATCGGGCAACAACTCAAAACTTTAGAATATGCGGTCTTTGGCCCCCGAAGTTTTGTACAGGACCACACTACACGCAATAGTCATTGCCCAAACAAGTTCGAAATATATTGCTTCAGAATTCTTGCTATTATTCGTTGCCAATATGACTTAAGCTGTAACTTCTAGTGCGCTTAAGTTTTATTTGTTATTTTCAATAGCGACGTTCAAAAGGCAGATGCAGTGCACCACACAGTTGATTGTCGTTTTTTTTACGCTGAGACAGGGTTGCCTGCGCTCTTTTGAACGCCAGTGGTCCGTGAGTTCCGTGGCGCGAGCTTTGCGCCTCCTCCTTCGAAAGATGACGTTACGCTGCGTGCCCAGGCCGGCAAAGTCCGGCGCGCCGCGGATGCTTGTTATGGTTGTGAGATGGTTACGAATAATCACCGTAATTACTCCAACCAATTTTCTTTGCCGGGAGCCATTTCATGCTTGCGTGCACTCTCGATTGTGATAGAGTCATCATTTTTGTTCTTCATTTTGCGGTGTACTGAGGCAAATAATTTGAGGGAGACATATAGCTGTGGTCGGCGATCGTCAGAAATCTGATCTGTGGATCGAGCCCGTCGGCTTTCATACACGACTCGTCAAAGTTCCAGTGTATTCGCTGGTACCGCGTGGCTTCCAGAACGTACTACGCCATTCGCATCGCGCATACAGCCACATTAGAAGAGAATGGCAAACCATGACAATCGAAACAAGAGCGAACGAGACCTAACCAAGCAAACAAAACAAGCGCGAGCGAGAACTGACATGGGCAGACGATGGTGCGAAACGAGCGGTTTCGTTGAGGCCAGTTATGAATACGCATCGAGCGGTCGACACTAGTTTTCTGCGCGCACATCACGGAAGGAGCCGCTCTCACTGGTCTCCGCCGTTCCCCTCCTTTGTTCGCTGCCCTTGTTCCCTTCCATCCTTCCTTGTTTGCGCTAAGCGATCATGCATATTTATGCTATACTGAACAATAATAAGTCTACTAGCCAAGCAACATGCACTTCTGAAATAATAATCTGTTCTTCGCAAAAGTATTTAAACACAACATGCGTTTAAACACAACACAACACATTAAACACAACACAACAATCACTGCCGCATTTGCGGTCGCATTTTTGTGATTTTTGTGCGGGCATGGTGAGGGAAGTTAGCAACATCCACTCAAGGGTAAATGATAATACACTACGATACAGTACAATCTATATTGTGCATAAAGGTTAACAAATACAGATAGCAGGCCTACCAAAGCCTCAGAGGGCTTGACTGGCAGTGCCTCCATGAGATGGTGCTTTTCCCTGGCTGGACTGGTTTTAGATCAGTATGTGTAAGACAACGAACGCAGAGATTCAAGGGAAATCAAAGCACGCGTGGAAATAAAAAGCTTGTAGGAAACGTTACGATGGTGGCTGAAACCGAGATCATTCCGATATAAATCACTTGTCTTCTGAGGAGCCGTCAGCCGGAAGCGGGGCAGTGTAATCAATATCGTAGAGTGGCGAAATTGTGCGTTATAAGAAGGTTCAGGCGAGTGCTTTCGATGCGCACTGTTCCGAACAGGAATGGTTGCTGCAAACATAGCACTGAAATATGGCCTGCCGTCAATATTTTCTTGCTCCAGGGCTCATGCGAAGCGCTTTCTTTTTCGAAGAAGATTACGCAATATAAAGACCGTAATAACGCTCAGGACGCCTTGGTGTAACCGGCTACCCACATAACGTTTACTTTCTCATAAGGTCTCGGTTATAAGACCTGCACTCGATTGATGCGCCATCAGCACAATGGTAACACTCATGCACGAAGGGTATAAAACCTCTAGCAACGCATCACGCGATACTTTTGGATGGCACTCTTAAGAATATGCATTACCTTAGATGCCACGAACAGTGATGGGGCGGCGAACATTTAGCCTGTAGGAAATTCTCAAAGCGACCCAGTGCAAAAGGGGAGTCCTTATTGCAACAACCTTTTATATTTCATTTGCATATTTTGGCCAAGAACTTCTCTAAACGGTCTATCTAAAGTGTTTCGTCTTTATTACTTTTCTTGATACTTTGGCGCAAGCCTCACGCTTATTTTCCAAGAAAAGGCTTGTCGCGTCACTATTCCTTTTTCATTGACACAATAGAAGGAGATATTGGTAGACACATAGGCCACCGGCTATTCTACTTTCTTCACAAATGGGGGGGGGGGGTAGCAGGCAGTCACACATACTTTTATTAGGCATTTCGCCCCAATCACAATGATGCCGCCGCGGCGGCATTTGATTCTACGCCCTTGTGCATAGCAGCGCAACGCCATAGCCACTAAGCCACCACGGTGGGTAACGGTATGTTTTAAATCCTATGGCAAAATGTTCACGTTCTATAACAAATAACGCACTTTTTTATTTTCTCAGAGATTCGTGGCACCTTTTGGAATTCTTATTTACCATCCTTCAAAGGGGAGGCTCGTAACTACAGTCTTAAACACATTTAGAACGTTAGGTTTTCGGATTGCGGATTCAATGCGTTTGATACGAGGTCAATTACGTGTTGCTGGTTCGCCATGGCAAAATATGGGGGAACATGTGGGTGCCTTTAGAATTAAGCAATTGTGACGAAAAAGCAGTAATAAATAAATAGATTATCTAACGCGACCCGATTGAAACGGTTTACATTGGTATTTTTCACCGTTATAATCCTGTATCATAAAATTGTTATAAATATGTGAGAACATAAAGACCAAACGTCCTGTACTCAACCCTTCGTAGGAAGCTCGGCGCCTGTAGATGTGACAAGAGCTTTATTCTCGTATTTTGACGTTTTGGCTTCGGGTACGTTCTCAATCATCATCATCATCATCATCATCATCATCATCATCATCATCATCATCATCATCATCATCATCATCATCATCGTCGTCGTCGTCGTCGTCATCATCACCATCATTATCATCATCATCATTAGCCTGGTTACACCCACCTCCAGAGCAAAGGCCTGTTTTATACTTCTCTAAGTACCCTGGTCATGTGCTAATTGTGGCCATGTTGTCCCTGCAAACTTCTTAATCTCATTCGCCAACCAAAGTTTCCGCCTCCCTCTGCTACGCATCCCTTCCCTTGGAATCCAGTCCGTAACCCTTAATTACCATTGGTTGCCTTCCCTCCTCATTACATGTCCTGTCCATACCCCATTTCTTTTTCTTGATTTCAACTAAGATGTCACTGACTCGTGTTTGTTCCCTCACCCAATCTGCTCTTTTTTTATCCCTTAACGTTACACCCATCATTCTTCTCTCCATAGATCGTTGCGTCGTCCTCAATTTAAGTAGAACCCTTTTCGTAAGCCTCCAGGTTCCTGGCCTGTACTTGAGTACTGGTAAGACGCAGCTGTCATACAATTTTCTCTTGAGGTAAAATGACAACCTGCTGTTCATGATCTGAGAACGCCTCCCAAATGCACCCTGGCCCATTCTTATTCTTCTGATTATTTCAGTCTCATGATCCGGATTCGCGGATCCCTACCCTACCCTACGTAGATGTATTCCCTTACCACTTCCAGTGCCCCGCTACCTATCGTAAACTGCTGTTCTCTTCCGAGAATGTTAAACATTACTTTAGTTTTCTGCAGATTAATGTTTAGACCCACCCTTCTGCTTTGCCTCTCCAGGTCAGTGAGCATGCATTGCAATTGGTCCCCTGAGTTACTAACCAAGGCAATATCATCAGCGCATCGCAAGTTACTAAGGTATTCTCCATTAACTCTTAGCCCCAATTCTTCCCAATGCAGGTCTCTGAATCCCTCCTGTAACCACGCTGTGAATAGCATTGGAGAGATTGTATCTCCCTGCCTGACGCCTTTCTTTATTCGGATTTTGTTGCTTTCTTTATGGCGTGCTACGGTGGCAGTGGGGCCGCTATAGATATTTTAGTATTTTTTCATACGCTCATCTACACCGTGATTCCGTAATGCCTGCATGAATGCTGAGGTTTCGACTGAATCAAACGCTTTCTCGTAATCAATTAAATTTATATATAAGGGTTGGCTATATTCCGCACATTTCACATTTCTGTGAATATGGTGTATTGTTGAGTAGCCTTTACGAAATTCTGCCTGGCCCTTTGGTTGACAGAAGTATAAGGTGTTCCTGATTCTATTTGCGATTACCTTAGTAAATACTTTGCAGGCAACGGACAGTAAGCCGATCGGTCCATAATTTTTCAAGTCCTTGGCGTCCCTTTTATTATGGATTAGGACATTCTCAAAACTTACTGTATCTTGAGCCATTGGTTCTATCAGAACGCAAAGTAGGAGTCTTTGGTTAATTAAAAACAGTTTATTGTATGGATCCAAGCAAACGCTATTGAAATACATGACGTCTTTGATGAGACATGGTGAGGAACATATAGCCAGCGCCTCCAGCTTGCTTTAGTCTTTTCGTATTTCCTGCGTTATTAAATGTTCTCACTGTAAAAGAAATCTTTTTTTATTAGTCAAGCCTAACTTGCACTAGATCTGCAGGCTTGGAATGGCGCCTGACACCGGCGAAAGAAGCCGAGAGTGAGTGGGGCTATGCTAATCCAGGTACAACAAAATTAGGAAGTCCTACTAAGCTTGAACAAAGACACTCCCTCACCAGAACAGGACTTGGCCTCCCTTGTGCAGTATTCGGCCACAACCTCCCCAGTGATAAGTATAATTACCTCACGGCCTAGCTTAGCAGTGCTGTTCGAGGAACTATCAGACATTGTTTGGGATATCATCGGCCTTAGTGAGATTAGAAGAACTGGTGAGGCTTATACGTTGCTGAATAAGAGCCATGTCCTCTGCTATAGAAGTCTCCCTGATAAGAAGCAATACGGAGTAGGACTCTTAATCCATAAAGATGTAACGCGCAACATTGACGAATTCTACAGCATTAGTGAGAGGGTAGCCGCAGTCGTAATCAAGCCTAATAAGAAGTATAGATTAAAGGTAGTACAAGCCTACGCTCCAACATCCAGTCACGACGATGAGGAAGTAGGTCAGTTTTATTAAGATGTGGAATTAGCGATGAGAAAAGTGCAAACTCGGTATACAGTAGTAATGGGTGACTTAAGTGCGAAAGTGGGGAAAAATCAGACGGGTGAACAAGCAATTGGCAACTATGGCGTCTGTTCTAGAAACGCTAGAGGAGAGGCGCTGGCACAATTCGCAGAAAGGAATAAGCTGAGAATAATATACACCTATTTCAGGAAGTGTAGCAACACAAAGTGGACCTGGAAAAGCCCTAATGGTGAAAGAAGGAATGAAATTGATTTCATACTTTCTGCCGATTCCAGCATAGTGCAGGATGTAGAAGTGATAGGTAGGGTAAAGTGCTCTGATCATGGGTTAGTGGGGGCCAGAAGTCGCCTCAATTTGAAGAGAGAAAGAGTAAAATTGGCAAGAAGAAACATGTCAACTTAGAGGCAGTAAGGGTAAAAGCAGACAAACTTAGGCTCGTACTTGCAAACAAATTTGCAGCCTTAGAGCAGAGAAATGAGGATGAGGGCGTAGAGCTAATGAATGAAACCGTAACTAGGCTGACTTCAGAGGCAGCAGCTGATGTGGGAGGGAAGGCACCAAGGCTACCAGTAGGCAAGCTCTCCCAAATAACAAAGGACCTAATAAAGAAACGACAAATAATGAAAGTGTCCTACTCAAGAGATAAGATAGAATTCGCGGAACTGTCAAAACTGATCAACAAATTGAAAATAAGTGATATTCGAACTTATAACGTGAGGAAAACTGAGGAAGCCGTAAAAAAATGGACGCAGCCTGAAATCAATGAGAAGGAAACTTGGCATAGGACAAACCAAAATGTATGCACTGAAAGATAAGCAGGGTAATATCATCAGCAATCTCGAAGGTATAATAAATGCAGCGGAAGAAGTCCATACTGACCTTTACAGTACCCAGAAGACTCGGGAGAACTCCATTCGGAACGATAATGAACAGGATACAGAAACTCGTCCTATAACTACAGATGAGGTCAGAAGGGTCTTGCAATACATGAAACGAGGAAAAGCGGCTGGAGAAGATGGAATAACAGTCGATTTAATCAAAGATGAAGCAGACATAATGCTTGAAAAACTGGCGGCTCTCTATACGAAATGTCTACCTAAAACCGGGAGAATGCAAACATTATACTAATCCCAAAAAAGGAGACATTAAAGAACTGAAAAAATATAGGCATATTAGTTTACTCCCAGTATTATATAACATATTTACCAAAATAATCTCTAATAACATAAGGGCAACACTGGACTTTAGTCAACCAAGGAAACAGGCGGGCTTCAGGAAGGGATTCTCTACAATCGATCACATCCACGTCATTAATGAGGTGATCGAGAAATCCACAGAGTACAATAAGCCTCTCTATACGGCTTATACGGCTCTCTATATGCCAGCAGTCATAGATTCATTGCGTAATCATGAAGTACAGACCGCTTACGTAAATACCTTGGAAAATATCTGCAGAGATTCCACAACCACCTTGATTCTACACAAGAAAAGTAGGAAGATAACTATGAAGAAAGGAGTCAGACAAGGAGACACAATCTGTCAAATGCTATTCACTGCGTGCTTGGAAGAAATATACGATCTATTAAACAGGAAAGGCTTAAGAGTAAGGATCGACGGCGAATATCTCAGCAACCTTCGGTTTGCCGATGACATTGTTCTATTCAGCAACAATACAGACGAGTTACAACAAATCATCGAGGACCTTAACAGAGAGAGTGTAAGAAGGAGGCTGAAGATTAATATGCAGAAGACAAAGATAATGATGAATAACCCGGCAAGGGAACAATAATTAAGGATCGCCAGTCAGCCTCTAGAGTTTGTGAAGGAATACGTTTACCTAGGTCAACTAATCACAGGCAACCCTGACCATGAGAAGGAAATTCACAGAAGGATAAAAATGCATTGGATCGCATATGGCAGACATCGTGAACTCCTGACTGGAAGCTTACCGTTATCATTGAAAAGGAAGGTATGCAATCAGTGCATTTCACCGATGATGACATATGAGGCAGAGACGCGGAGAGTGACAAAGAAGCTTGACAACAAGTTAAGGACTGCGCAAAAAGCGATGGAAAGAAGAATGCTAGGCATAACTTTAACAGACAGAAAGAGAGCGGTTTCGATCAGAGAGCAAACGGGTATAGACGACATTCTAATTGACATGAAGAGAAAAAGGATGGCACTGAGCAGGTGATGTAATGCGTAGAGTAGATAACGATTGGACCATTACGGTGATAGAATGGGTACGAAGAGAAGGGAAGCGTAGTAGAGGACGACAGAAGACTAGATGGTGCAATGAAATTAGGAAATTTGCGGGTGCTAGTTGGAATCGGCTGGCGCAGGACAGGGGGTAATTGGAGATCGCGGGGAGAGGCCTTCGTCCTGTAGTGGACTTAAAATAGGCTGATGATGATGAATCATAACTAACGTGCTAAGACTGCCTAATTTATACTTTTAAATAAATCCGCATTAATAAAATAATCTGGTTCATATAAAATATAGTTTAGCAAATTACGTGTCGTGACCAACATGTTTTTAATTTACGTGTAGAAAACATCTTTGAAATCTTGCTGTAGGAGCAAGTTGATTGGAGTAACGCAGCCCAACAAAATGACACAATCAAGGCTTACATCGAAACTGAAAGGTGAGGCAAGGAAGGACCTTTTGTTGATGATTTCCTTGTTAGACTAGGAATGAAACCAAGCCAAGCCGTTAGTTTCCACAGTACATTTACCGGCAGAATCATTTATAAGTATACAAGGGTGGGAGGGGGGGGAGGTCGTATCCTTTTTTGTGCCACCACGACGAAAATTCAGATGGAAAAACTATGGGATGGTGACATTTCTTTTAATCCAAGAAACACAGAATAGATACTAAAAGATGCTGCACACAATCGGTAATGTTTCGACCCACGTGCGTTCTGGAATTAGGTTGACACTAAAGTGAATCCTGCTCTGTATACCCAGCATGTCGTCCATGGCGGACTATGCGCAAGACATCTCAGATGGTTTCACAGAGCTCTCCTGCGGAAAATATCGTCGAACGCTGCCCCGAGAAAGTCCTGGGGATGGGTTCATGCCGCAAGAGTGGAGCTTTAGTGCTATATTTCGAAGCTGATGCAGGGATGTCCTGAGGACATCCTAACGTACTCATGTGCACGACTTGAGGATGTCTTCAGGATCTTATGCTGGTGTTTGGGATAAATCATTGTGAATAGAAGCCTTATCTGGGATGTCCTGCTTGTCGTTCTTCTATCACAATTGTTTCGCGATCACTGACGCATGTAACAACGAAAGATGAATATTCAGCACATCATCCGGATCAAATAATTCACCCATACTGACTAAAGTAATACGCTGCCCCAAGGTTTACATTCACAAACCTGCACCAATCTAAATTTCGCATAATTTACATCCAATACATTCCAAGGTTTACATTCACAAACCTGCACCAATCTAAATTTCGCATAATTTACATCCAATACTTTCAGTTGATTAGGTAGATGAACCGTAACCCTTTGCTTATTTTCACGTTTTATGCCTTAGGAAACAAAAACAGTATAAAATTGCTTTTCCCGAAATTATCTTTTTCCTTAGTCCTCAAACCTCTCTATCGAAGTGGTTGTAAATGTGTGCACATACTGTCGTGTAAATGTTTGCTTTATATTAAAAAAAAAAACAAATGTATCAGCCTGCTTATAGAGAGTGATATCGGAAAGGTTAAACAAAACGTTCACTGAATGAAGATAACAAAGAATTTGAATTTGGCGCCAGCTCCAGTGTACTTCCCTACGTCCCAAACAACATGGTATTTTTTGATGACTATGACGTGCCGCTGTATTTGCTTTAATATCACCTCTAAGCACCAGGGCACTAATGTGGCGCTACGAACGCCTATCTCTGGGACTAAAGGGTTTGTAGGAATATAGGTAGATCTGGTTTGTATTTCAGCATGAGTTGTGAGCGATGCATTGGATGACAATAAAGTTGTCGTCCTTGCGCAAGGAAGGACCAAACAGCGCAGGCAGAGTGGCCGGCTCCAGGCTAATTTTGACCGCATGGGCCTGTAGAGCATGCCTCAAATGCCGAAACCCTATGCGGATTGCTTGCTTTCCCCAAGAGAATGGCGTAGCTGTATCCGGGTATGAAATCTGTATTTATTTTTTCAGTAGCAGAATGCGATATGCACCGAGTCACAGCGGTGGGAAGAAACAAGGCAGAAAAAAAAAACGCAACTAAGACAACCAGTGCCATATATATGTCTCGTACAACTTGACACTGCTTAGCTTCAGGTGCTTTGTTTTATTCATGGTTTGAAGTATACTATACTGCGTATAGAAACCGAAGTATGATTAATGGCTGCCTAACTGATCAGAAAGTACTGCAAAGGATCTTTTCAAAAATTCCTTCATGTTATAGCGCGCAGTCTGTAAAAAGTATGCGGAATACGTCGCTTGCGGTCGCCATGCAGACTACTGGCTATTTCAAGGAGTTCCTGTGGCACGCCGAAAGTTCCAAAGCCGCGGGGAGTGACAATAACTCTGTGCGGCACGGTAACCACAGCACACAGCCAAACGACACATAAGGTGAAAAGCGAGGTGTAGCGCGCGTGCATTTAACAGAGGCTATACATGCGTTTTAGGACTGCTGGTACTCCCGTGGCCTAAAGAGTTATGCATGCGGTGCATGTCTTTTCGTCGCGTGAAGTAGCCCTCCATTGACTGATTGTCCACACCGATGTTTAAAGCAAAGCATTGTTGTGTTAAGTGAACTGGTGGATGTTCCCCAGCTGAGGAGATTTTGATGCTACGTTGTGGCATTTCGATTACCAGCGTTGCACCTGACTGTCATTTGACAGATAGCTTGTAGAAAGGTTATTTTAGGAATGTTTCACTTCTTGACTCACCGAGAATTCCCTACCTCATTTTTTTTCACGAACTGTTACCCTTCTGGTGGAGCTCAACATGCTTCAAAAATAAGCCTTATGCTCAGTGTTGTGGGTTTTATGTGAGGTAATTTGGCAGTAACTTAATTTATGTTGGTAATGTTCTAATAGGAAAGAATTAGTTTACTTTTGCAGAGCTTTCTTTTTTCTCTTTTTGTTTTCTTCGCTTTTGAGAGCTTCTTGCTTCGTTCGCGTTGCAGTTTTCAATTTTTTGGTTCACATACAGGATAGTTGTTCAAGTTGTTCACCAGCGTTAGGCACGGGGTTCGCCGCTCGTGCTGGGACTCTTGCTGCTGCTTGACCACCACTTTAGTCGCTCTCAGTTCACAGCCAATAAACCTCTCATTATTTTTGATGCTGATACATCTGAGCTAAACGGGGAGACAGCTTTGAGCTCGTATACAGGCGCGAGGATAACGCGGACATTTGCGCATGTTGGCTTCCTACGTGACCAGGCAAGAGATTGAGCGTTCCTCATACCAAGAGGGGCGCAATCTACTGCCATAACCAGGAAGAAGATTGCATGTCTGACCTAGTTACGGTGGCCTGACCGATCTCGCCACTTTGTTG